>NC_135713.1:154247737-154578603 GCF_964656455.1 Halichoerus grypus
CGAATACTGGTTCTTCAAGAAGCAGCTCTGGGTCATAAGTAATTATGCAGAGCTTCCCACGGGGCCGGGGCAGTGGGGCGGGGGGAGAATTTCACCTGCTTCTGCACCAGCGTAGTTGGAAAAAAGGAAGGACAGCAACTTTAGGGAAGACTTCTGGTACAGCTCGACCACGGTCTCATTCAGGGGGTCCTTGTTCTTGTCCAGCCAGCCGGCGATGTTGTAGTCCACGGTGCCGGCATAGTGGACCAGAGAGAAGTGCGCCTCGGCCTTGCCTTTGGCAGGCTTGGGCTTCTGGAAGTTGGCTGACTTTCCAAGGTGCTGGTCATACAGCTTGTTCTTGAAGGAGGTGTCTGTGGCCTTGGGGAACATGCACTCCTCTTCCAGGATAGAGAAGATGCCCATGGGCTGAGAGTAGGATGACAGACCATGACTCAGCATTTAATAGTACGTTTCAATGACTCCATTGTCTGCAGGAGCCAAACACAACCTCTCCGGTGGTTACCGCTCTGTCGCTAAGGAGCACCGCAGGGTACAGCGCTAGACACGGAGTAGGCGCTTAATGAATGCTTGTTGAACAAGAGAACATGGGAAGAAGCTAACTGTATGTGTATACATGTGGCTCACTTTTAGCAATAGGCTTACCACCCCACCCCCCAAAAAAGTAAAGTTACATACACAGCCATAAAATAATATGAGTAATGTTGAAACAATCATGTCTGGATTTCTCAGTAGCCACCTTAGGAAGATAAACTCATTCCAACATGACCAGTGCTCAAAACGTTATGGGAATTCCCTTTTTTCAGTTAATGTCTTATGCTATTTAAAAAAAATTTTTTTTAAAGATTTTATTTATTTATTTGAGAGAGAGAGTGAGCACAAGCAGTGGGGAGGGGCAGAGGAAGATGGAGAAGCAGATTCCCCGTTGAGCAGGGAGCCCAATGCAGGACTCGATCCCAGGACCCTGGGATCATGACCTGAGCCGAAGGCAGATGCTTCACCAACTGAGCCACCCAGGCATCCCTCCTCTGCTATTTTTATAGTAACATTATTCTAAGAACTCTACTGCTCCATAGTCTGGCATCCTTGGGTCTTTGGATAAGTCAAAAAGGTATGAAATGCTATGGTTCCTCCCGGGGTCCCCTTCACATTCTTGGGGAGAACTGAGCCCTTGGATCTTAACCCTCATGTACCTCTTTAGGTGTCTGAATTATGCATGCTTTCCAAACACTTTTCTGTGCAAGGGAATTCAGCTCTCTGAAGGCTGGAAGAGTTGGGTTAGGATCACCATTCTATCATCAGGTTAGAGTGAGAGCAAAGAGATGATGCTCCCAACCAAGGAGGAGCTGTCCCTGGGGAGCAGCATCTATTTCTCTACCTTCTCGATGAGCTCGATGCAGGCAGCCAGGTCCATCCCGAAGTCGATGAAAGTCCACTCGATGCCCTCCTTCTTGTACTCCTCCTGCTCTAGCACGAACATGTGGTGGTTGAAGAACTGTTGCAGCTTCTCGTTGGTGAAGTTGATGCACAGCTGCTCCAGGCTGTTGAACTAGGTGTTGCAAATAGCAAGGAGTTTGAGTGAGTCTGGAAAATCCAGTGGGGATTCGGCAAAGCAGACACAAAGTGGAAGGTCCTTAAAAAGGCCATTTATTCAAACAACTCACGTCGAAGATCTCAAAGCCGGCGATGTCCAAGACCCCGATGAAGTACTGTCTGGGCTGCTTGGTGTCCAGCTGCTGGTTGATGCGGGTGACCATCCACAGGAACATCTTCTCGTAGACGGACTTGGCCAGAGCGCCCACCGAATTGGTCACCTTGAAGAAAAATCACCCACTCAACCCTCAAATTCGTGAAGAAAGATCACCCACTCAACCCTCAAAGTTGAAGCATGAAGCCGATGACATCTTCAAGGTCAAAAGCGGTTGGAGATTGGCCATTTCATATAGTCCAACCTAATATTAAATATTCCTTAGAGCACTTGCCAGCTTAGGATGTTCCCCTAACATCCTAACAGCTATGGTTGAACAGGATGTTCTAACAACCATGGTTATAACACATGACTCTAGACCCTGGCCGCAAATAACTGAACCAGAGGTGGACTTCTGATTCAAGTTGGGTTATGCAGAGTGTCTCTCCTGAGAATTTGGAATTGGGATCAAAGATACTGGTCTCAGTCTCTGCGGGAGGCTGAACTATGGAGATGTGAACTTGGGAGCTATGGGGTGGCCGTGGGCAGGAGAGGTGGAAAGAGCTCGTCTGCCCAGTGAGGACACAGAAGAGGAGAGCAATGACTGTCTCTGGAGCCCCAGGGAAGGAGCTGCCGAGGGGCTGCCCAGTTCCAGAGGGCCCTTCAGTTCCTGGTTCCAGCCCTCCTGGTGCCCAACGGCGCTCCTCGATGTGCATTCCTTGAGCTACCCCAGGGGCCTAAGAATGAAATTCCCCTTAATGCTGAAGTCAGTTGCATATGCATTTCTGATGCTTGCAATTGAAAGAACTTTAAGATGGTGGTTAAAATAGCGGAATAACTGAGTGAGCTGAATTCAGAGCATCTCCATTACCTGCTGGACGTTCTGCCCTTTGGTGACATACTCGTTCCCAATCAGGCCCTGGGTCCTCCGGGAAACGTTTCCTATAATCCTTTCTGGTGTTTTTATGTTCTCCTATGTGCACCAGGACTGGGCTTGTCCAAGGAGGCTTTGATCTCATAGTCTAGGGGTGCAGGTTTTCCAGAACTTTTAGTTTGCCTTCTAGATGCAATCTTGAATTGAAGGTTGATCTTGACCTACTGATATTTAAATTTCTTTTTTTTTTTTTTTGAGAGAGAGAGAGAGAGCAGGGGAGGGGTGCAGGGAGAGGGAGAGAGAGAATCCTAAGCAGGTTCCACAGTCAGCCTGGAGCCTGACCTGGGGCTCAATCCCCCCACCCTGAGATCTTGACCTGAGCTGAAACCAAGAGTTGGACGCTTAACTGACTGAGCCACCCAGGTGCCCGTAAATTTCATTTTTAGGAGGATACAGCTACACAGTAATATTGGAGTCTGATAATTGAACAAAATGGCGTATGAGTAAAGGAGGCACCATTTGGGCAGTTAACAATCTATGTAAAGCATCTTCCTAAATTTCTGCAAGATGCTATGCCCATAGCTGAGAGAGAACTACAAAACCTTGACCCAGCCTTCAGGTGTTGGGAGAGGGTCAAAAGCAGTTGAGAATTGGCAATTTCATATAGTTCATTGGGACTTCAGTTGACTTTGGGATGGACCTGGCTGCCTGCACTGAGCTCATCGAGAAGGTAGAGAAATATCACTCCTCTAGGGCCAGCTCCTCCTTGGCTGGGACCATTACATTATTGCTGGCTGGGGAGTTGAGCCAATAAAAATCCAGGACTGTATTTGTCAAGTGCTTAATAAGAGGCCAAATGTATGCTTTCCTCTTTGCTCAAATTATCCCTTTCTCCTGCTCTGCCCATGTAGGAGGATGATATTCTTCTAGTCACTTAAACTTGAAAGCTTGGGGTGATTACATCTTTCCTCCTCATCCCTGACCTGCTTGTGGTCAGACAGGCACCAAATCCTGCTCGCTGCCCCTTCAAAATAGCTGGCATCTCCCTCGTTTGGAATAGTATAGTGGAAGAGAGCCTGGGTTCTAGACTCAGACGGCCTGACATTCAAATTTTGGTTTTGCTTCCTTATTACTCAGTTTTCTCATTTGTAAACTGGGGGGGTGGGGGGGAGGGTTGTGGCAGGACCCCATTGGCTGGGTTGTCGTGAAGTGGGGGCCTGGTGTGTGGCGAGCATTCAGCAAATGTTCACTTGGACTGGCATCATCATCAGAGGACCTCAGGGCTGGATTATAGCCCCACTTTCCCCTTTGTAGGATCTTTCAACTCCTGCACACAGAACACACAGCAGCTGGGGCTGGAAGGGGGCCTGAGCACCCACCGTGATATTTATCATATGATCCATCTTTGCTGAGGAGCCTGATACACTTTCTTTTCAAGGTCCCACACTCTTGGTGAGCCTGACTGCTCACAGATTAATTCCCATGGACTTCCCCTGCTACGTGGAGAGTTCAAGCTACCATGTACATCCTAAACCATTTATCCCGGCACTCAAGGCCCTCTCCAACTGATACCAAAATAGCCTCTCCAACTGATACCAAAATAGCCGCTTTTTAATCCCCATCTCTTACAAATCCACCGCACACATCCTCTTCTGTAGCCAAAGTGGACCCCTCTGCTGTTCAGTCCCCTCACATTCCTTCCCCCGCCCCTTGATCATTACGCTTCCTCTGCCCAGACTGCCTTCTCCCCCCACCACCCCCACACACCGTTCAGAATCCTACCCATCCTTTAAAGTCCATTTCAGTGCCCTCTTCCTCCAGGAAGCCTTCCCTGATTACCCCAATCAGAAGTGTCTCTTGCTCTGAACAGAGTTTCTCTGCGGCCACTTATCTCGCACCACTGCCCCATGCCGGATTCCAAGATGGCCCCGAGGATTGGCGCCCCCTGGTGTACATTCCTTGCATAATCCCCTCCACTTGTGCGAAGGGTGGGATCAATGAAAGTTGATGGGTTATTTTATTACTCCTGCGATGAGGTCACCAATCAGTCGACTTGGAATTAATAAAAAGAGATTATCCCGGGCAACCCGACCCTAATCAGGTGAGCCTTTATGGGCAGTGATAAAGTCCCATATATTTTCCTGGCCTTGTTTTCAAGGCTATTGTTCTCGCCTATCATCTGGGGCTCAAGACACACTGCTTCACACATTGTGGGGATGTAACAATAGATAGAATTACTGGAGATGAAGCAGTCTTTTCCTTACAGAGCTCGTAAGACAGTCTTTTCCTTACAGAGCTCTCGTGTGAGAGATGAGGCCCCGTGAGCAGGGCGCATGGTGGATGGGTCCTGCTGCTGGTAGCCCTTCCCCCTGCCCTCTGCTCTGTTTCCAGGACCAGGCAGAGGGGGATAGGGTGACCACCCAGGTGAGAGTCATGGGGTGGGGAAGGGGGGAGATTTGTACACCAGTCCTTGGTTCAGGGTCAAGTTCAACAGATATCAGAGTGGAATTGAAGGCAATGGGAGGAGGAAACCTCTTCACCTGGCCCAGGTGCTTAGGACCGCATTCTGCATATGAATAATGATGTGCACCGAGACAAAGTGAAGTTCACGGAACTATATCCTCTCGTCAATGCCCATCTTAACATAACAGGTGAACTGCAGGGTGGACAGTGATTATTCACTCACAAGAATGATGTCTTTTGTTTTTCAAGGATCCACCACTATAGGATTCCTTGACAGAGGGAGTGGACTTCCCCAGGGCAAGCACAATGAGCTTTGGACACCTCACATTCCGTTTGTGCGACTTCTGAAGAGCAGCTCTCAGGATGAACCCAGAGCTCATCTCACGGGGCCCCGTCCACACATGAACACAGGGGCAGAGTCAGACGGCAGTCTCTGCCCAGATGTAGTTACCTTCGGTGCCATCGGGCTCAGCCTGTTCCTCCCGCTGCTTCTGCTTGAACTTCATGTTCCCGTAATGCATCACAGCCCCCGTGAGCTTGTAGATCCCGACTTTCTCCTCTGAGCTGAAGCCCAGGATGTCAATGGCGTTCTGGGAGTTAGAGAAAAGACAGTTGTCACAGGGACTCAGTTGTCCCTCCGTTGTCACCCTTTCTGTCCAGCCCGTGAGACAGCATTTGCCCAAAGAAGTGGATGATGGGATGGTATGTTAAGTTAGGGGTTAAAAGCCGTTTCTTTAACGTGTTTGTGTGGGAGGGTGGAGATGATGGGAAGAAAATGTGAATACTCCATTTTCTTCCATCCAATCAGGACTGATTTGAATCCTTTACACAGATTTGGGGCTGTTTTCTGGAGGAGACCACTGGGAACCACCATGTGATACCAGGAGAAGGAATTCTCATGGAGAGTGTCTGAGAAATAGTGTCCAACACCTCGAGAGTCTGGCATTATAACCCAGGAACTCTGATGTTGTTCAGAATTGAGACAATATGGCGTGCCAGCCTGTTAGAACTGAAAGGGAAGGTCATCCAAAAGAATGCCATCATTTTTCAAATAAGAAAGGGGCGAACTTCTGCAGAGCCTCCCTGTGCTAGGTGTGGGGTGAAGCACCATCCATATGTCATCTCACTATGTCTCTATGAGAACCTTAGAGGTGTGCAGATCTTTCCAAAGTTCCAGGTGAGACCTGAGGTTCTAACAGGGTAAGGCACCTGCCCCAAGTCACACAGGTAGCTTGTGATAAAACGGGCTGGAGTAAGCACTGGGTCACTTCAGAGCCTACAGGCAGTTGCCGACTTGGTTTTATAACTGCTCGGTCTGTCTTCTACCACAAAGATTTCAACTAGAAAATCCTTCTTTGGGGTATGTGTATTGATTACATAGCAGGACTTGCAGCCTGAGCCTAAGCAATGCCCCCTGGAGGAGTTGACATGTCTGGAAAGTGTCTGGTGAGCTGGTAGATCAGTGTCAGCAGGACGATATTGAACAATGAGGCACTCTTGGGGTGGCGCCCCCCCCTTTTGGAGAAGGGGAGTCCAGGCCGGGAGCCAACCTTGGGGAGGAGAGATTCTGAGCCGTAATGGCCTCCTCGACTCCATATCCCACCCCAGCTGATGCGTATCTGTGTCGTAGGAAGGGGTTGCCATAGGTTAAAAGGGAAAACCTCTCACTCCACGTTGAAAGGAACCAGGTGAAAGTGTTACTGTCTGGGGAGCCTCTTGGGGAACGCAGACCCTCAGAGGGAGCAATCCCCCTCTGCTCGGCCATAAACCATCACCCAGGAGAATCTCCGCAGGAGATTAATTGCTCAGAGATGTTGTCTATTAGTTAAAAAAAAATGCAGGTTCTGGGGTTGGGCAGGTATGGCTTCAAATGTTCTGTCCTTGACAAACTCGGTCTTGAAGCAAATTGTGTGTTTTCTTTCTAAGACTCAGCTTCCATCTTCGTAAAATGGGGGCATTTTACAAGAGTTTTTTTGGGGGGGGCTTAAATGAGATAAAGCAGGCAAAGCCACTTATCTCAGTTCCCAGCACATGGAAGTGCTCAGTGCACTTAGTTATTATTATTATTATTCTAGTTATGAATGTTGGAAATTCTTCCCAAAGCTAATGGTCGGAGGCCTGACAGGTGCGCCGAGGACGTGTGGAAGCCGAACATGAGCCTGATGGGGGGGGGCAGGTAGCATGAGGTGTGCAGTGTCTGCTCCTACAGAGTGGGTTGTTTTTCCTGCTTTACTCTTTGCTGTATTTTTACAATTTTCTTAAAGAACCACATGGTTTTGTGGCCTGAGAAGTTCCCACAAAACCTTTAAGAAATCTTATACGTGCGAAACCCCACTCTAAAATGCTAGAGAACGAAACTGGAGGCCCATTTTGGAGAACTTTCTGTCCCCCCACCCCCCCGAGCATCTCCTGGGGTGGAGTTGAGTGGGGAGGGGTACCATCCGGACTAATTTCCCTCGACATCTTGATTTCTGAGAGCTCCGGTCTGATCACTGAGCATCCCTGGGTCCCAGTTTCTGATTTGATCTCTAGCGTGCCTCTCAGTTCACAACTCAGAATTTTGTGCTGAAAGGAAGAAGGAAGGAGAGAAAGTGCTTACATCAGTCGCTAGCAGTTCTTCGCTGTCATTAATGCTGGCCACGGTGACCTCTCCCTGGCTCACGAAGGGGAAGTCAAAGGGATTGGTTGAAATGAGGAGCAAGTCTGCGAAACACGAAGGTCCCGTTAGCATCTCACACGTGCACGAGGCACTCTGGCTATCTCTCCAACGTGACTGACTTGGAGGATGAGACCAATACCCCAAGAACTTACCAAGGAGTTCCGGCTTCTTGTTTGACAAGATTTGGTAAAAAATGTGATAGCTTCTCTCACTGGATAACTGAAACGTCACTCTGGATTTTTCTAAGAGATCTAAGGGGAATAAGAAAGAATGTGGTTTCAGGTTCCTGGGAGGTGCCTTTGTGGCCAAATACCATGGGGCCCAATATGGCCTTGGGACTCACAGGTTTCAATGTCCGCTGAGGCCAGCTTTCCTGTGGCTCCAAAATGAATCCGAATGAACTTCCCCTGTCCAATGGCAGGTTAACAAACATCACAGTTATTTTATGTAGATGGTACTGTGGCTGGCTTTTGCCAGGTGCTACCAGCCACAGGTGGGAAGGGTAGGGTCAGGGAAGTGATGCTAGAAGGGAGGAATTCCCTCCTCTCTGTCTGCCTGGCACCCAGAATTCCCAGGTTGGCTTAGCCAAGACTCAGGTAGTTCTACCCAAAGCATCTGACCCTGTTCTTCCAGTTTTGGGGACACCCGCAGGCTCCCTCTCTAACTTCTGCTTGGGATCACCTCACTCTAGATGGTCCCCTGGGTTTTTATCTTGCTCTCTGGTACCTGGATTCCCAAATGCTTCATGATACCTTTGATAGACCTGGTTGGACCGTCTTGCCAAACTTCTTTCCTTCCTTCCTTTCTTTTTCTTTCCTTCCTTCCTTCCTTCCTTTCTTTCTCTCTCTCTCTTTCTCTCTTCCTTTCCTTCCTCCCTTACTCCCTCCCTTCTCTCTTTCTTTTGCCTCTGGGTGTTCTGTCTGAGATTTCTTGCTTTGGTTTTCCTTATCCCTTACTATACGCAAACCTAGCTCCTAGGCTCAGGCTAGGTTCTCTGGCTCCCAAAATACACATTCAGAGTCTGAGTTCTCCCCTTCGGAGGGGAGGCAAGAGGTGAAATTTTATGAGCGACTGGTTTCTACCACACCGTGAGCAAATCTGAAGGCAAAAATGTTGCTTTCTTCATCTACCCACAGAGTCTGGATGGTAGTCAGCACTTCATAATCTTCTCACTGTTTTCCAAATGAAGCTTGGGGAGAGTTGAAGGGTCATTGGAGGCATGAGTGAACTGTAAGTGTTGGTCTTCAGTGTTGCTAGCTGCTCAGTAGAAGATGATGGAAGTTTTAGCCTGCAAATGTTTGTTGGTGGGTGGAAGGTGGACAGGCTAACTGGGGTGATCGTAACTTCTGGGTCAGGGCCAAGAGGAGAGACCCAAGTACTAAATAAATGGGAGTGGCAATGGGAGTATCTAAAGGCATTGTCTTTCATTTTAAAGCTGGTGCCAGGTTAGCACAATTACTAACTTGGTGCAAGTATGTACACCATATCTCTGCTGTGTAACACGCACCCAGATCCCCTACAATCAAGAGTTTTTAGTTGTGCACTAGGATGGGCAATGCACAGAGGACCAAGGGAAAGAAAGAAAGGTCAGGGCTCATAGCCACAGTCTCTGATGGCTGCATCTACTTTCTCATCAGTGACCAATTTATCCTTGAGAAGCAACAATAAAACACAAGCTTGAGATTATCCAGCTCCTGAGATGTGTGGAGTCCTGATATTCTCTTGCAACTATAGGCATAAGCGAGGGCTTCGCCTCATGGTAGTTGCTCATTTTGTGATATAGTGAGATTAGGTAGGGGGCTGGATGTTTGTTTATTTGCCCATGGGGAAGTAAAGACCTCTTTGGATGAGCGAATCTTAAGCGAAACGTCGAAGGATGGAACATATCCTTCAGTATCTACAACATCAACGTATTCCCAAGTTTTGAGCTCTCCTGCCTTCCCCAGGTTTTTCCTTCTCCCAGTGCCTTCTGACTTGGAGGAGTTCAAACCTGCTCACTTAATTCAAACTAAGGTTTCCGTGGCTAATAAGCCAATGGAGATTGCTCAATGGACTTCAGAATTTTAAAATGCTTTCCTCTAGCGAGACCAAGTGTAGCATAAAGGAGTTGCTCTCTACTTGTGGAATTTGAATCACCATGACTTCAGGATGCTCTGACTGAGGTGATGAGCTTAGTTAGGAATGGACAGATAACCACCACCCCCCACCGCCGACAATGAGCCAACGGTGTATCCGATTATCCCAGCAGCTCAATTGATCTGAATCACTTGAGGGTAGAATAAGGCTGGCTATATTCTAGTTTATGTCGGATTTTTTTTTTTTTTTTTATATCCAGCATTTGAGGAGAGGGTTTAGTTCTTGGTGGGGGGAGGAGAGTAGTTAAAATTGGACTGGATCTTACAAATCTTGAGGAGTTGTCATTCCTCACGGTCTTGGCATTTCCAAAGGCTTCAAGCAGGGGGTTGGCCTGGATGATTTGATCTTCCAGCGTCCCCTAATAACAAATAAGGAAAAGCAAAGGGAGGACTTTGGAGGGTCCTCTGAAGGAGCCCATGGTGACTCGAAAGTGTGGATGCTCTGGGCAGGGTCCAGGGAGAGAAGCTGACCAGCCCAGCGTGGTGGCCAGTGCAGATGGGTGAAGGTACCCATGGGCCCATCTCCAGCACCCGAGGAGGCTTCAAGGTCCCATCTTGGAGAGGATCTCATTAGTACAGCATCAGTGTGAGTCTGGCCATACCAGATTCCAGGTTTCCTCTTGATTTTTCAGACCTCCTTTCCTCTCTGATAACACTCCATTATAAATCATGGATTTTTAGAATCCTCTGCTACAGCATGCATCATGACGTATCTATTAGACATTTGGGTTCAGAAGTATAAATAGAATTGAGCAAAGAAAGTCACCCAAGGAATCATACAATAGAAATAGTGGTTCTCAAAAAAAATTTTTAAGTTGCATAAAATATGTCATGAGAATTTTTGCTCAGAAGTCTGCTTATAGGGGCACCTGGGTGGCTCAGTCGGTGAAGTGTCTGCCTTCGGTTCAGGTCATCATCCCAGGGTCCTGAGATTGAGTTCCGCATCAGGCTCCCTACTCAGTGGGGAGTCTGCTTCTCCCTCTCCCTCTGCTCCCAACTCATGCTTGCCCTTTCTCTCTCTCAGATAAATAAATAAAATCTAAAAAAAAAAAAAAAAAAGTCTGCTTATAGAAAGCAGAATTTTTACTCCCTCCGCCCCCCACGACTGCTTATCCTTCTGCTTCCAGAGCCATTTTCAAACTATTGTCCTGCCCAGTGGTTCTCAAATTGTGATCCCTGGACCCATTGCCTTAACAGTGGGAACATGATAGAAATGCAAAGTAGCAGGACTGTGCATGGGAGTTAGGAATTTCAATCAGAAATTCTGGGCCCAGGGCCTAACAATCAGTTGTTAACAAGCTGTCCTAGTGATCCTGATGTGCGCTCTTGTCTGAGAGACCCCCCCTGCCAAAGCATCCTTTCTCCAGGCGAGCACGCAGGTTGCTGCTCACCGTCCCTCGGCTTGTTGAGGATGGAGCCGGTGCTACCTCTTGCGTCCACCAGGTGGCACCACCCCCAGCCTTGCCCCACAAGCACCCGTGGGACCAGACCCCGCCCGGTGCATCTCTGGGGAGCACTGAGCCCTGCATCCACTCGGTGCTCACCCCGTCTTTAAGCTGTCCTTACTCCAGCAAACCTCTAGATGCAGGGAGCTCCTCACCTTCATCTTGCCTGGCTGCAGCTCCTTCTTTTTGTCCCCAGTGACCGCAATTGTCGCAAAGTACTGGATGACACGCTTGGTGTTCACCGTCTTCCCCGCCCCGGATTCTCCGCTGTCGATTTAAAAGCAAGTAAGATAAAGGAGTGGAAGCGACGGCTCTGGCTTCCAAGTCATCGTGGTGCAAATTCAGGTTACTCACGTGATGAGGATGGACTGATTGTCTCGATCTAGAGAGGCAGAGGGGAGAAAACAAAATAAAGGAACCGCAAAGACATGGAATATAAAAATAGGGCAGCATCGGGGGTGATTGGAGTGGATGGCTTTGCTGTGAACTAGCAGTGTGAGGACTTGGGCGTGGCTAATCTTCCTCGAGACAATTAGTGTAGATTTTCCGCATGCCAAGTGAACAGTGAATCCCACAGCGGAAAGTGATTCTTGTTCATAGATCTTCAACTGCTGACCAGCAATTTCTCATCTCCTTTTTTAACGAAGAGAGCAAGTCTCAGACTCGGGGCTTGTGGGAAGGTGCAGTTTCTAATTAGAATCCATGGAGACCGATTGGTTGTCCTTGGGTTTTTCTTTTACCTTTACTCTATACTTGTGGAAGGTGATCATGGTTTTCCACTTACAATCATTTATGAGTTGAGTTGTAGCCCCCTCTACCCAAATTCATCTGTTGAGGTTCTCACCCCCAGGACCTCAGAATATGACCTTATTTGGAAACTGGGTCATTGTAGATGTTATTTGAAGATGAAGTCACATTGGGGGTGCCTGGGTGGCTCAGTCGGTGAAGTGTCTGCCTTCAGCTCAGGTCATGATCCCAGGATCCTGGGATTGAGCCCCGCATCGTGCTCCCAGCTCAGTGGGGAGCCTGCTTCTTCTCCCCTCCGCCCCTGCTCAGGCCCTCTCTTTCGCTCTCTCTCTCTCTCTCTCTCTCAAAAATAAATAAATAAAATCTTACGGAAAAAAAGATGAAGTCATACTGGAGTGGGGGGGCCCCTAATCCAATACGATTGGCATCCTTATCAAAAGGAGAGATTTGGAGACAGATGCACACAGGGAGAATGCCACCTATAGGTGATTGTGTAAGCAGGGGGGCACTTCTACCAAGGAACCCCCAAGACGGCCACCAAACCACCAAGAAACTGTGAGAGAGGCAGGGAATGGATTCTGCCTCTCAGCCCTGGGGAGGAAAGGACCCCGCTGACACCCCAACCTCGGACTTTCCGCCTCCAGTCTTGGAGACAATAATTTTTGCTGTGTAAGCCACCCGTCTTGTGGTACTCTGATACGGCAGCCCTAGGAAACTCCTACAAATAGTGCTATCGATCTTCCCTTGAAAACCAATGCACCTTCGGTCAATTTGAAGACAAATATTAAGTGTGCAGGAATGGCTAGGCTTGAGTGTGAGAGAGGAAGGCCTGAGGTTTGGGCAACCGGAGGTTTAGTAGATGACTCTCAGTGTCTTCAGATCTCACAGGCTTGCTTCTGCCTCCTGAGTCTGCACCAGACCAAGTCAGGTGCAAGTGGGACAGACAAAAGTGACTCGAAACATAGTGACATGGCAGTATTACCACGTGTCTATGTCCTGTGCCATTCTGGGAATTTAGGGAAGAGAAAGAAGAACCCGAGTCTAGGAAAGAAGACTGTGCAGGGACATTGCTATGCCTGGTTCTCCAATTTTGCACCCTAGTGGCTATTAATCTAATCTCTCTTCTTCTAAGCATGGTCATGTCCGTGTGTGTGGAGGGGTTCTTTGGAGGTGGGGGCAGGGCATCTCCCTGGATTCTGCATTCCCCCAAATAAGCAGGTGCACAGTGGGGCTCCAGTCGTGAGCACTGGCCTATGCACCGTGGCTGCTAATGGGAGATATGCACCTCTGGCTCTTCATCATGAAATCATCAGAGTCTCTGAAGGTCACCCTGACCATCGCCCCATTCAGATGATCGAGTCCCTCTGAAAGGCTTGTATTCAAGCCTTTAGCCTTAGCTAAGAACCTGTCCAGTTAAACGGCTTGCATAATTAACTAAAAACTATTTTTGAAAAATAGGGATTGAAGAAATTGCTCACCTGTCAGCATGAACTGATAGGCGTTGTCGGAGATGGAGAAGATGTGGGGCAGGGCCTCCTGGCGCTTCTTGCCTCGGTAGGCGGCCACCACCTCGGGGTTGTACACCGGCAGCCACTTGTAGGGGTTCACGGTGACGCAGAAGAGGCCCGAGTAGGTCTGAGAAAACCAGAAAATGTGACATGTGGATCTTGTCTTTACTCAGAGAGATGGATGGAATAGGGAGATGCTGAAGGGCGCTCACGTAGATCATCCAGGCTGCGTAACGCTCTTTGAGGTTGTACAGCACTCCAGGCTCGTGCAGATGGGTCATCATGGCCATGTCCTCGATCTTGTCAAATTTGGGAGGGTTCATGGGGAACACCTGGTCACTGTTGAGAGTGAGTGTCTAGGGATTGAGAAGAAAAGCACATGATGGAGAAGGAGAGCCAATTCTGTGAACCCTGCTCTACTTGGTGTGGTAGAAGTAGTGAGAGATGGCAGGTAAATCACCCCATTAGCATGAATAGCTTCATGGGTCATTCCCAGAGATGATCCACAAATAACTGTCCTTGATTAACCCAATTCTGGTCAAACTGCATAGCCAGTTCTGGTCTCATGCCCCCCCCCTTAAGTGTGCCATCGTATGTGCCAAGGATGAGTTACCAGTGTGCACAGCAACAGAGCCCTTTCGCCCTCAGGGTCCCGGTCGGACTCAGGATGGCCCAGGCCCCACGGCAGTTTGCCTCTGCTTATCCCATTTGCTTTGAGTGCCTCAATGAAACCAAGGTTGGAAGGTTGGAAAGGAATACTCCAATGTATTCTGTGTGTTTCCACCTCAATACTTCTGCTCACGTGGGTTCCTTTGTCTGGACTATCTTCATTGAAATTATGTTCAGAAACCCTCCAAGTTCAGCTCAAGCCACATCTCTTCCGTGACCCATTTCCTGTCTCCCCATCTTTTCAAGGCTTCCATAATTCCTTACAGCTCTGTTCTAATAGTTACAACATTTGAACTTGCAGCATGGCCCATGGCTGAACAATATTTCTGAGACTATTACTTCATTTCCCTCCTCTGGGTTTGCCCCCTCCGGACTCCCCCACTCGAGCATGCTGGCTCTGCACTCCATTACTCAGGAGAGGTAGAAAATAGGGCAGAAAAGAGAAAGAGCCTATAAAGATTTCTGGCTTCTGTTTTCCCAAAGCCTAAGGACTTAGAGAAGCTTTGAGGGTTTTAGTGGAAAGACAAAAGGAAGGGGATTTGTTGGTACATGCAAATCTCTTGAGGAAAGGAGACTCTTTTGCCCCACTGCCCTACACTAGAGACACCCAAAGTAGCACAGGGGAGATGGAAAAGTCTGTGCATCCTGAAGCTTCAAAGACTAGGACTTGTTTCTTAGCAGATAGTTCGGGGTGGGGTGGGGTGGTGGTGGTGAGATCCTCAGTGTGGTATGGTATAAGGTCCTGAAAATGAGGCACAACCATAGGAGGGGACCCCAAGAATGACTGAGGAAAATTTATTTCCCTCCCAGTGAAAAGAGGCTGAAATGAGAGGTTAAGTTCAATAAACAAACAAACAAACAAGAAATAAAAGAAAGATCTGCCTCGTATGCCTGAGTTTGTGAACTGAGAGTCATACCTGCCAGGCACATCTTGAGGTGCTGAGATTTGCTTTCATTTGCAAAGGGACAGATGCTAGATGTGGTAGGTGTCCAGTAAATATTGGATTGAACGATGCACTATAATTCTCGACATTAAGCTAGGCATCGCCTCCAGTGTTTCCTCTGGAAGTCACTCCACAGCCCAGGGAGGGATATTTGCCAGGCCCACCCAGCCGTGATCAGCACCAATCTCTCCCTTAAACTGTCCAACCTCTGCCACCCTCAACTTCCCCTTTCTCCAAAGCAAACGTCACAAAAACTCTCAAAGCCCAAGTTCTGGAAAAGTGAAAGAAGCAGGAGTGAAGGTGTTTGCAATAGGAGCTTTCACCTGTTACTTCACTATGGAAGAGGTAAGTGTATGCATTATGTTCTACCTTCAGATTCCTATGGACCAGCATGCGATTTCTAATATCCTGCTCCAAAGGCAAGTGATCGAGAACATCGGAGATCAACACTTACCCGGTCATCCAGGGTCTTGACTGTGACTTTGTCATTTTCCCTGCTCTGGATTATACCTTTCACGTACATTTCCTTATCATCCACTGCAAAGCAGGCTTTCTTAGAATCAAATGGGCAGTTTTGTGCCTCTCTTCTCTCCTTCTCTGGCTTCCGCAGGTAGGGAGCTGCTTCTCCAAAAATGGCCATTTCTGCATCAGAGCTCATGACTGCAGGGGGCGCTGGGAAGACCAGGGAGATGGTTGAGTCTGGAGTTTGCAGTGACTCCTGAATGGGAAGGGCCCCACCCTGTTATTTCCATGCGGACAGGGGGCCGGATCAAAAGCTCCTGGTATTAATTTAGGTCCTGGGGAAGCCAGAACCAGGTGTAGGGACTTAGATTGGGCAAGTGGGAGTGAGCTAAAGGAGAGACCGTACTCTAGCAAAAACATTTGAGGGGTTGTTTTCATCCCTGAGTGCTGATTTGGGGGGATATCTATTTGTTCAGTCCCATGAATGGAAGGAAGTCTGAACCAATTAGAGTGCGCCCAATAAAGGTGAGCCCAATGAAGGGGGATTTGAGAAGCACTTCCTTAATTACACATCATGTTTGGGCCGCATGATCTCAGCGCCATCCCCAAATCTTAAGGGCTTCTGAAAAGAATTATTGGAATGTTGATAATTCCTCGTAGAAATCTCAGACGGCCCAATGAATAGTAATGACTTGAACGTAAAGTCTTGCCATGCTTGCTTAGCACATTCTAGGTAGCAAGCTGATGGGAGGCATTATGGCCAAATGCAGTGATTCCAGACATTAATGTGCACCAGAGTTACCTGGAGGGCTTGTTAAAACACAGATGGTCAAGCCCCTGACCCTGGAGTTTTGATTCTTAGGTCTGGGATGGGGCCTGAGAATTTGCATTTCCAGCAAGTTCCCAGGGGATGCTGATGCTGCTGGTCCGGGGACCACATCTGAGAAAGGCTGGCCTAAAGCCTTCCTACAAGGGTGGTCCTAGAATCGGTAATATTGTACCACCCAGGAGTGTGTTAGAAACGCAGAATCTCTGACCCACCCCAGATTACAGAATCAGAAGCTGCATTTTTAATGAGATCTCCAGGGGATTACATAGCAGACTGAGAAGTATCGGGTCTAAGTGCAGTGGTCTCCAAACTTCAGTTGTGTATAGCAATATCAGGGTGTGACAAGCAGTGCTTAATTAGATTAGTATCTGCCTTATAATTCACTGGCTGGTGCGTGTGTGTGTGTTTGTGTGTGTGTATGTGTAAGTGCCTTTCTGCCTCTGCTTCTCTCTCTCTCCCGTTCCCTCCCACCCATCCTCTCTATAACTCCCTCCCCAAACCATCCCCCTTTTCTTGGGCCCTTCTCTGTTTTTCCCTGCTTGGAAGCCAGAAAATCTGGCTTTAAAGTCCCAGTGCTGAACTCGGTCAAACCACTTAGCTTCTCTGGGCTGCTGTGTATTTCCACTTAAAAATGAAGTAGCAAGTCGAGCTCATTTCTAAGTCCCCTACGGGTGGTGCGGTTCTCAGATTCCTTTTCTGCATTTGCATCTGGTTGTCCAGCTCCCTCTGGATTCTGACCCCTGGACTCCTCCACTTTTCCCCACGTCGCTTCCCTTCCCTATTCTTCCCCTTTCCCTTCCCACTCATTCTCCTGTAACTGATTATAGAGTGAAGTCACACACACGTATCCCCATAGCTCTCTTCAGAAAAGTTCATATTTTTTAAATGAGGATTTTTACGTTTCCTATTAGAAGTAGGAGAATTGAACATTTTATGGTTCTCTCTTGGAAGCCAGCCTCCCCCAGCTCCCCCATTATGAAATCACTCTTCATTTGGTAACTTGTTTTATTATTCCTTCCTGCGCTGCTGTGGGGTTTTATTCCTTCAGAAAGAAAAGCATCTGCTTCCCTCTGGACCTTATTTGGCTAATTTACATCGTAGTTTTACTTTGGCCACGGGCTCTGCTGAACCATGGTGGTTAGATTTTCACAGAAGGAGACTGGAAGTCAGTAGCGGTCCCAGAAAGAGGGCCCCTGGCCTGTGGCCATTGTGCTGGTTCAGACTTTATCTGTTCCTGGCTAGTGGATCAAGACAAATTCATGCAGGGGTGCCTGGGTGGCTCAGTTGCTTAAGTGTCTGTCTTCGGCTCAGGTCAGGATCCCGCGGTCCTGGGATTGAGCCCCGTGTCCAGCTCCCTGCTCGGCGGCGAGCCTGCTCCTCCCTCCCAATTGTGCTCTCTCTCTCTCAAATAAATAAATAAAATCTTAAAACAAAGAATTCATACACATAGCTTTCCCCTTCCCTAACAGTGGTCCCCAGGGTTGTGGCTTAAGTGGGCTTTACGATAGCGGTGGTTCTCCAATCTTGTGTTCTCAGAATCCCTTCACACTCTCAAAAATAATTGAGAACCCAGCAAGCTTTGGCTTATGTTGGTCATATCTACTGATATTTATCATACTAGAAATTACATTGCATGTTAACATAAATAACGTATTTTTATGAAAATGACTATTTTCCAAAATGAAAATAAATTAGTGGGAAGAGTAGCATTGTTTTTCATTTTTATGACTTTCTTTCTTCTTCATTTTTTAAAAAGATTTTATTTATTTATTTGAGAGAGAGAGCATGAGGGTGGGGTGGGGTGGGGTGGGAGCAGGGAGAAGCAGGCTCTCCGCTGAGCAGGGAGCCCAATGCGGAGTTCAATCACAGGACCCTGGGATCATGACCTGAGCTGAAGGCAGACCCTTAACCGACTGAGCCACCCAGGCTCCCCTTTAGAACTTTCTTTAATGCCTACTGAATAAAAGACCGGATTTTCATTTCTGCTTCTGTATTCAGTCTGTTGCCATAAGGCTTTTTGTTTTTGTTTTTGTTTTTTTTTGGTTAAAGTAAATACAATCTGCCCTTATGCAGTTATGTAATTTGGAAAAGGAAAGAGTATTTTCATTGCCTTTTCTTTTTCTTTTTAAACATTTATATATGTATGTATGTATGTATTTATTTATTTATTTACGTAATCTCTGTACCCAACATGGGGCTCGAACTCATGACCCTGAGATCAAGAGTTGTACGTTCCACTGACTGAGCCAGCCAGGTGTGCCCCTTTGTTGTCTTTTCAAATAATTTTGAATAATCCTCTTAGATATTATCCCAGAACTTGACAAGTGGTCATTTCTTAAAGGCTAGTTGCAATGTGGAATAAAATCTGCAACTGTATCCATGAATATTTTGTACTCCGTTACATTATAATCCATTGGTCTATATTTCAACTTTGAATGGATCTTTCCCCAAGTATGAATATCCTACATTAGTCATTTGGAAAATATTGGTTCATGGAGTTATACAGAACTTCTGAATGTTGACGCATTTCATCATAGAATATAAAACAATCACAATCATTAACATCTCAACTGATTTCATTAGAAAACTCTTTAAGTATTAGGAAGTGGTCAAGTTAGTGGTAGCAGATGCATGTTTTCCAAAGTTCTAATTCTTGCTTGAAAGCTCAAATATATCATTAGTAACAAAGGCTGTCAGTTGTTTTCCTTGAAATGATAAGCACACTAGAAGTTCTTTCAAGTAATAATGGTGCTGCATGAATAAAGCGGCTAGTTCATATTGCAACTCAGACAAATGTACATGTGCATTTCCTCGAGACAACCATCAAACTCTGGTATGTAGCTGGAGTGCCTTATGCAGACTTCCCATTTCAGAGAGTATTATTAATACATGTATGCAAGAATTGAATTATACTAAAAGTAATAATTTTTGCTGCTGGAAATTTTAAGTAATTTTTAAGTAAAAATTTTTAAATAAAATAAAGCTTTTTTTCCCAGGGCTAGCATATAACAATGACAATGACTATTAGTCCAGTTTGGTGCCATGCCTTGATTTGTAATAAAGCATCAGAAGTTTTATCCGCCTTTGCTTTGCATCATTAGGTTAACACAGTGAAAAAAGGCAAATGGTGTCTAGGTATTATTGTGAAAATTGTTTTGATCTCATGTTTCTCTAGCAAAGTTCTTAGGGATCTCCAAAGATCCATGGGCCACTCTTGAGAATGGTTGCACTATGAGGGGATCTTGTCAGGTTGCAGGTTTATGACCCATACATGATTCAGCATGACTTAGCATTAAGCATGGTGCCCAAAATGTTGGAAAATGATCCACATCCAAATCATCTGCAACAGAATCTCTGTGGCTGGGACTGGAGAATCTGAATTTTTCCCAAGGGCCTCAAAACCAGTGATGTTTGGGAATCACTAGCTTAAATCATTATCTTGCTTCCCAAAGCCACGGCATGGTCCCGTTGGTCATATACAAAATGACTTTAGGCAAATATTCCTTAATTTTAATAATGATGTGCTCATTAAATCTATTATTTTATCAAAATCGAATTGTCATCAATCGTAAGAGAAATTATTTTGAGTTTCAGAAACAAAGAAAAAAATGTGTCTTATGACAGTACTCCTTTCATTGATTGTAAGATGCTCTTCAAGTTCAGAGATAATATTTTGTGAAAAATGAGAAGAAAATTAAAATTGATCAAGTAGGGTAATATGTGTTATATCTGTTTATGCCGGTGATATAAGGCAGTGTTTCTCACACTTTAGTGTGCATGCGAATCCAACTAGGCGTCTTGCTGAAATGTGTGTTCTGATTCAGCAGATCTGGGGTGGGGTTGAAATTCTGAATACCTAACAAATATCTCAGCTGATGGTCCACATTTTCATAGCAAGCATACAGGGTGGGGTGACTTTAAAAAACAAATCTAAGGGGCGCCTGGGTGGCTCAGTTGGTTGGGCGACTGCCTTCGGCTCAGGTCATGAACCTGGAGTCCCGGGATCGAGTCCTGCATCGGGCTCCCTGCTTAGCGGGGAGTCCGCTTCTCCCTCTGACCCTCCCCCCTCTTGTGCTCTCTCTCTCTCTCTCTCATTCTCTCTCTCGCATAAATAAATAAATAAAATCTTAAAAAAAAAAACAAATCTAAGGAGGGGCGCCTGGGTGGCTCAGTCCATTGAGCATCTGACTCTTGATCTCAACTCAGGTCTTGATCTCAGGGTCCTAAGTTCAAGCCCTGCGTTGGGCTCCATGCTGGGCGGGGAGCCTACTTAAAAAAGAAAAAAACACAAAAACAAATCTAAGGGAAAAAAGGAATCAATGAAAATGTTAGGTGAATTAACAGTACTGGTGTTAAATGGATATCACAAAATGTGTGATGGTAGCATAAGACTAAAGCCTAAAGTTGGGGGGAAACTATAACAGCTCTTGGTCAAACTCAGTTTTTAGGCATCTCCGAGAAACAAGACTTTCGTGTGGGTTTCAAGTCTCAACCAGTTTGGAGGTGCAGATTTTTCTCCTTTTGGCCACTACTCTAACCAGGACTCAGAACCCAGTATCTCCTTTTTTTTTTTTTTTTTTTTTTAAATTTTTTTTATTGTTATGTTAATCCCCATACATTACATCATTAGTTTTAGATATAGTGTTCCATGATTCATTGTTTGTGCGTAACACCCAGTGCTCCATGGAGAACGTGCCCTCCTCAATACCCATCACCAGGCTAACCCATCCTCCCACCCCCCTCCCCTCTAGAACCCTCAGTCTGTTTTCAGAGTCCATCGTCAGAACCCAGTATCTCCTAATTTTACTACCTGGATGAGGCACGATTCATGTCAGCAATATTCCCGCTAAGGCGTTATCCTGCCTACTTGAACACCTTCAGGGACAGACAGCTCTTTTCCTTTTGGGCAGTTTTCACAGGCTGAAGATTCTTCTTGCATTAGACTAAAATCTGTCTTCCTGTAACCTCAGGACAATCGATCCTCATTCCTGCTCTCGCTAACAGCAGAAGGAGTTCAAACCATCTTCCCGCAGGACGACCCTGTACCCGTGTGATGTCTGCTCTGTGTTCTCCTTCACTTTATCTTCTCCATGTTACACAACCCCAGCCGTATCTTCATCTGCGTCTTCCGTGATGTGCTTCTGAACCTCTTTTACTGTCATGGTGACCCCACTGCTGTTAATCTCCCAAAGTGTGACATCCAAACCACATGCCGCCCTCCAGCAGCCTGTGGTTCACCTCTCTTGACCCAGGTGCTGACTCACTGCTCACCGTCAAGCAAAGCCCCTCGATCCTCTGCCTGCGTGCGGTTGCTAAGTCAAATCTTCTTGCCATATTTATGCACCTGTGCTCTGGGACCCAACGATAGAACAATTCATTCTTGGCTGATAAGCTTTGCCCTGTTAGGTCTGATCCCGCTCTCTAGGCGTGACTCATGGTGCCCCTGGGCTCTACCCTCCCAAAGTCCCCTAATTAGCTCCTTCTCTATTCCAAAAGCTCAACCTGCTTATATCCCTGCATAGCTGTGTCCCTTCAACCACCAACTCTGTTCCTGTCTTTAGGTGTCTTCTCACTGAGACAGCCGTCCCAGCCCACCTAATCTCCATTTGCCACCTTCTGACTGCTCCCCCTTCCTCTGTTTACTGTCAGGGCACCTGGCGCTGCTCTTGACTTTCATCCCTCCCCTGGGAATTTCTCAGCCACTGTATCTTGTCAGCAATCGTGGGGTCATAACTCAATCATACTTTGCTTTCCTTGGTCCTAATTCATCTAGAATGGTCTCTAATAAAACACAGATTTTGCAGGGGGATGGCAAGGAAATGGTTTTTTATTACCACCCTGAGTGTAGGTTTGAATTGATCGCTCTTTATTCTCTCAGCATTATTTGTGAGTGAAGGCACAGCTGGGTGGATTTAGGGGCGCAGACTCTGCTCAAGGAATAGCAAAGTTAGCCCTTGTGTGAAAACTGAATCACGACAGTATAAACATTATGTTCTGGGCCAACTAACTATAGTGACCTGGAGCTTGCATGTCAAAAATCTGCACTGTATTTTATGCTTATTAGTATAATAAGCAAATTTGGGGAACGGTTTTTCTTTTGGTAAAACCGACATATTTTGAAATCCGCCTTTAGGAATACTTAAGTAATTGGTTTCAATTTCCTCAATTTTCACCTTCTTATGAATGCAGTAAGAATGAAAATATGTGAAACAATGTTTGCTAATTTCAATTATTGCATTCCCAATCTGGTTGAAATTAACTCTTACCTTCTTGGTTTCCAAAGTGACGGTCAGTGTCCTTCAGGAACAAAGTGTCTTCTTGGGAGTTATTGCAGAAACCAAAACCAAACAAAAACAAAGACCAAATGAACTACAAAGAGTGTAAATAAATATAGAAACTGTGTTTGCTCCAAGTTCTACTTTTAAATAGGTACACAGTAGATGTGGCATGGAATTATATTTGCCATTTTCCCCCCTTGCTTAAATGATTACTCCTTAAATAATTGGTTAATTACAACATGATTAATACTTTTTAAAAAAAATTTTATTTATTTATTTGACAGAGAGAGAGACAGCGAGAGAAGGAACACAAGCAGGGGAAGAGGGAGAGGGAGAAGCAGGCTTCCCACTGAGCAGGGAGCCCGATGCGGGGCTCGAATCCCAGGACCCTGGGATCATGACCTGAGCTGAAGGCAGATGCTTAACGACTGAGCCACTCAGGTGCCCCTGATTAATAGTTTTTTTAGAAGTATCTCTTGTGTGTGCAAAGTACCATGTCAGCTCCTTAAGACGAGGTGCAGAGAAGAATAAAGACAGTCTCTGCCCTACATGAATGCAAAATTTAGTAAGGGTTAAGAGAAATGCTCAAATAAATCTTCAAACCAGGGAGAGTAACACCAATTCTAAAAGAGCCTAAATGAAATGTTATGGGGACTTAGAGAGATGATGTTATAGGCTGACAATAGGGGGCTGTGGGCGGTCAGGAAAAAAAGAAAGGAGGGAGGGGAAATGATCCAAATTGTAACCTGGATGCTTGGAGCTAGTAGCCAAATTCTTTTGGCAGTAAGAGAAAGTGGTGAATTATAGGAAAGGCTCCTTTAAGGAGTCGAGGAAGGGCATTCCTTTAAATAGAGAAGATGAAGGTAGGTAGGGCAGCTGAAAATTCATCTATGACTAAAGCATCTCCAGTCCAGGAGTTTATAACCTATATGATGATCTCCAGGAGCTGTGAGAGTCAGAAAAATTTCAACATCAAATTTAACTTAAAGAAACTCCCACTTATTACGCAGTATTTTTGTGGAACCAAGGGGAACATGTCATGAAATGCCATTTGGGCAGGAAGAGACATTTCAACACTTGGCTTACTATTTTGGTTGCCCCTTCCTTCTCTTTCTCTTATGAGTCTCTGATAATCTCCAGCTATCCCCTAAAAGTCTTACCAAATTTTTCAGGAAAAAATTAAATGGTTACATATTATATCCCGAATCCTTAGTTTAAAAGAAGTAAGACTTGGAGACAGAATCTCAGTTTCTTAATACAGGCTAAGAAGCTCTTGTAATTTCTTTGAACTTTGTTTCTTCTTTAAAAGGGGACAGATGGACCAGAAAAAGCTCCAAGATTCCTCTTAGCCCTGTGAATGTATGATGGAAAGTACTCTGGTAGAGATGGTGGCTGGGAATCAAAATGTCACAAGCCTCCCAAGCCTGGAGCCCCTCCGAGGGATGCTCCTGCAGGGTCAGACACGGCCCAGCCCACAATCCACAAGGCATGCTGTGCAAGACCAGTCTGGAAACCAGCCAATAATGACCACACTATGGTGCATCCTAGGGTGGATCAAATGCTTGGGAGAAATTGTTCCTGCCATCATTTCTCAGAAGTCCTGACATGGAAACAAAATTTTCAGTAACTATAAAAATTTCAAATACTAGTTCAAGGCAATTACAGAAGAGATATCACAAATTAACATGTTTAGGGATGCCTGGGTGGCTCAGTCATTTAAGTGTCTGCCTTTGGCTCAGGTCATGATCCCAGGGTTCTGGGATCAAGCCCCACATCAGGCTCCCTGCTGAGTGGGGAGCCTGCTTCTCCCTCTGCCTTCTTCTCTCCCTGCTTGTGCTCTCGCTCTCTCTCTGAGACAAATAAATAAATAAAATCTTTACAACAAAAAAAATTAACGTGTTTATTTGCTAACCGCATGGTATAACACTGACCTAAACAATTAGGAGAGGGGGAGTTAGACATCATATTCCGTTTTATTCTGCAGGTTATTATTATTATTTTTTTGGTCTCATAATTGCTTATATTCTTGTCTTTTTACTCCTTGTAAAAGCTTCTTGAAAGGCGGGTACCTGTCTTGCCGTCTTGTCACCCATCTTGCCCTTAACACCGGACCTTACACTTAGTAGGTCTTCAATAAAGACTACTGTGTGGCCGGTCCTCCTTGACCAGTAACCTGATCAGGTTTAATCACAGCTACATGGAGCAAACAAGGGGGCACTTGTGGGCACTTACCTTGAGATGCTGCGGCGAAGCAGTTTCGAGAGTGTGGGCCCCCAGCTCTCTTTATACTCCCAAATCTGCCAGCCCAGCATTCTAACTTGGCTATATTTGGGGGATCACCATTTACTTGTGAGATGTAAATGCGTCGTAGCCCTGATCTCTCACTCTTGTTAAATTACTTGGATAAATGATCAGCGGAGGCTGCATAATGCCAAGTCAGCTGTGTAGGGATTTTGACGTTGGACACAGATCTTTGAGACTTAGAGAGTCCTAGGGGCTGAGTGCACTGGGGCAGAGTGTGCTAAGAAGGTCAGTGAAGGGCAGAACCACAGGATAAATTGTCAAGCAATGGGCGATCAATAGCACGGACCATAAATCCATCTCAACCATCTAGCGTTGATATGAGATGGTTTGTGCCCCTTCTCAGAAATTTCTGCAAATTTAAGATGGACCATTTAACACATCCAGTGTTAATTATTTATTTATTATTAAAAAAATCCGCTGGCGAAGGACAGCTTTCTAAAACGTATTACGTATCATCTTGTGTTTTTAAATCTGTATCTGGAATAGAATCTCACTTTTTCTTGATTTCTCAGGCATCTGGGAATGATGGAATGTAGTCATCTGGGATATTGGTTTTTTTGACTGGTTTTACCCCTGTGCTGATTGTTTCTAGAGTGTTATGAATTGTGTTTATCTTTTAGTTTTTTATTTTTTATTTATTTTTTATTTATTTTATTATTATTTTTTAATATTTTATTTATTTATTTGACAGAGAGAGACACAGCGAGAGAGGGAACACAAGCAGGGGGAGTGGGAGAGGGAGAAGCAGGCTTCCCGCGGAGCAGGGAGCCCGATGCGGGGCTCGATCCCAGGACGCCGGGATCATGACCTGAGCCGAAGGCAGACGCTTAACAACTGAGCCACCCAGGCACCCTTTTAGTTTTTTATAGCTTCACCTTCATGGCCAGCCTCTCAGGTATGGTTAGTATGCTTGACTCTACTAGCCTGAGTTTGCTTTTTCTAATTTGCCATAGACCGGGAAGCAAACCACAAAGTTCATTCAGATCAGGCTAAAGGAAGGGTTAGTAAGTTCCAAGTGAAGTTCTGGAGTTCAAATACATGGTCTTCGTGACAACTTTTATGGTTCCTTGGGGGATTTTTTTTGTTTGTTTTTTGCTAAAACATAAGTGGTGGTTGAATGTGGAGGACCCCCCTAGACATTGACAGCAATACAGAATGACCTGTTTCAATCGTCTATGAGCACTGTTTGCTGAAGCGAGATTCTCATTCAGTCCTCCTGTGGGTAGTCTCATACAGGTGGGGGATTGCCAAAGGACAGTTGGCGCCAGTCAGGATAAAACTGTGGGTAGAGGAGGAATAGACAGGAATAGGACCTCCGCATGGTGTTTTCCGAAGCGGGTTTGACAGAACGCTGGTTCTGAGGGAAGCTGTGAAATAAACAGTCCCGTAGTTAACCGAGTTTAGGAAACGTGGCAAATCCTGTTCCCTGCCGCAGAGATTCACCGCAGATATTCGCGTATTCAGGGATCGGAGCCGTCTCTCGGGGAAGAAAGAGGAGTAACTTTTGTACCTGGTGATCTGATGGGGGATCAGCATCCTAGTCCCTGCTTCAGAAAACAAGGGGGAAGCTGAAGGCGGTAATCCACATAGAGGTTGTCTCTGTTCCTTAGTGGCATTTGGCCCAGAAGAAAGCAGCAGAGCCCTGAGGCATAAACACAGCTGCTTTTATTCAAGGGACAGCCTTTTGCGTATAGCAGATGCTCAGTAAATGTTCCAGTGAATAAATGAATCAAGAGGATTCATGGGGAAGCTGTGAAGCAGTAAGAAGGAGAATGGAGTCAGATTCAGTCTCACTTAATAGTTGTGGCTTACATTTATTAAGAACTCACCGCACACCGGGCTTGATCCATATTGGCTCGCTGAAGCTTCATAACAGTTCCTTCCATGAGGTTAAGTGCTGATATTTTTCTACTGACCTTTTTACAGGGAGGGAAATTAGGTCACTGACGATTGAAGTGACCTGCCCAAGGCCACATAGCTAGTAAGTGGCAGAAATGGGATTCAAACCTCTGGCTTGAGAACCACAAGGTCGTTGCCCCAGAGGAGCTGATGGGGATGTGGGGATGGAGCACGTGGACAGGAAAGGATTAGCCACTTTTCCAAGGTCAAGCTAGGTGCCAAAATGAGTGGGATGTGCCGTGGGTTCGATGTAGGTACAGGACATCTGAAACCCCTAAAGCATGTTGTATATGCAAAATCTGATCAGAATTGTTATTGATGTAGTGATCCTCTTTTGGAGCAGAAAGAGATCTGGAGAGGAGTAGGAACTGTGGAGATAATCATGACCTCCTTGCGGTACTTTCCAGTTCACACAGCACTTTTGTGTATTTTATTATGTTTAATTTTCTCTGCAAGCCTGAGGGGTTTATAGTGTTCATATTCAGATTATTACTATTCCCATTTTCCAAAAGGGGAAACAGGCCAAAGAGGGTTAAGTGACTGGCTAAAAGGCCCCACAGCTGGTGGACAGTAGAGGCAGAATTGAAATCCAGGGTTTCTGATTCCAAAGCCTTGCTTTCTCTTTTATTCTGTGCGCTCTTTTTTTTTTTTTTTTTTTAAAGATTTATTTATTTGTTTATTTGGGGGAGAGAGAGAGAGAGATAGAGAGAGAGAGAAAACATGAGCACAAGTAGAGGAGGAGAGGGAGAGAGAGAGAATCTCAAGCAGAGTCCCCTCTGAGTGTGGAGCCCGACTCGGGGCTAGATCCTAAGACCCTGATAACATGACCTGAGCTGAAATCAAGAGTTGGATGCTTAACCGACCGAACCACCCAGGTGCCCCCATTCTGTGTCCTGTCTTAAAGAAGGGGGACTATTACATGGGTGAGAGGAATAGGGAGGAGGTTCTAGGCTTAGGGATCATGGCTTTGGAATAAGACTGCCCCGGGTGTGTTTCAGGAAGGTTGGTCGGGCAAGCCTAGAGCAGAGGGTTGGGGTGGGCTGGGGGGTAGTATGAAGGTAGAGACCAGACAAATGAACTGGGCTCGTCTGTAAAGAGCTTCCAAAGCCCAGTGAAGGAGTCAGGACATTGTTCTGAGATCACTGGGGAACCATTTGAGGTTCTAAGTAGGAGAATGAACATATATATGTATATATATATTTGAAAATGATTCTAGAACTGATGGTAGGATTTAATGGACAGGGGAGAACCCAGGCCTAGAGCCATTTAGCAACTATTTAAAAAACTTTGTTGTGAAACTTGCTGAAATGATTATGCAGGCTCATCAGAGCCTGCAGGGCAGGTGGGCATTTAGAGAATTGGAATTAACCCCTGGATGCCCCTATGAACTCAGATCTGTGTGAAAACTCTCCGCAGCAACTGAGGGCTGGCTGTCACAGTGGTTATGCCTAGTTGTCTCTGAGTCCTTAGATTCAAGGAGAAGAACATTATGTGGATCAAAGTTTTTCTGCCTCACTGGCCCACTTAGGCATAGCAAGAAAAGAAAACTTTTAAACCCCAGAGGTGAAAAAACCTCTGTGAGCTGTAGGCTTATTTTTTGAAGACTTAAGCCCATGTTATATCAATTTATTAAAATCTACTTGCATTGAATACAAAAAATAATCATGGTGTCAAATGAAGAGGGCCTTGATTAAGTAAGATAGAAATGAGATTTAAAAGGAAAAAGAAGGGGCACCTGGGTGGCCCAGTCGGTTAAGCATCCGACTGTCAATCTCAGCTCAGGTCTTGATCTCAGGGTTGTGAGTTCAAGCCCCACGTTGGGCTCCATATTGGGTGTGATGCCTACTTAAAAAAAAAAAAAAAAGAAAGAAAGAGAAAATGCAAGGAATAACCTGAAGGCAGGATCCACGGGACTTTGATGACTGCCAGGTTTGAGGAGGGAGGAGGGAATTTCCTACCTTTCTTCTGGCCCTCATTTCAGCCTGGGAATCTAGGGGCATGACCCCAGTCCAGAGGAAATACAGAAAAGGGAAAAGATGAGTTTAGATTTTTGCCATTTTGAGGTTGAGATGACAGGAGGGAGAGAGAAGTGTTCAAAGTTTAAAGAAGTCAAGGTTGAAGATGTAGGTCTATGGGGTAGGGGGCAGTGGCAGGGGGTTGTCCCTTGTATGGGGTGACACTTGAACTCATTAAGTAGGTTGAGCTCTCAGCAGACACCTGCATGTTTAGGAGGTGGGAGGAGGGAATGAAGACAGAAAGAGTGGGGAGAAAAGGTTATTCTGTAGATAAGTAAATACCTGAGTGAGGTCTTGTTGGAGCCAAAAGAACCAATGGGTCCGTATTTTACTTCTGCCATTTATTGACTGTGGCAAATCATATTACCTCTTTTAGCAACTATGGTGTTTTCCCTGTAGCTGCAAAAGTATGCAGATAATTCTGTTTCTGCCCAAGCAATTGAGGATGGTGTGGGGGATCAAATGAAATACTGTCATCTCCATCTAGATATGGCTGTCTCTGCATGCAGTCTGTTTCCAGTCCATGCCAAACATTATGTCTCCATCCGTGTCATCCTTGACGTAGACCAAAGCAAAAATCCATTAGCGCCAAAAACCCAAGTGAGCAATGTGGACTTTACTAAAGATTTTGTAGCAGAGACATGGGAGGGTTATATTGCATACCCTAGAGTTAAGTATTCAAAGTGTGCATCAGAAATGTCACTCTAGGGGCACCTGGGTGGTTCAGTTGGTTAAGTGTCTGCCTTCGGCTCAGGTCATGATCTTGGGGTCCTGGGATCTAGTCCCGCATTGGGCTCCCTGCTCAGTGGGGAGCCTGCTGCTCCCTCTGCCTCTGTCCCTCTCCCCCTGCTTGTGCTCTCTCTCTCAAATAAATAAATAAAATCTTAAAAAAGAAAAAGAAGAGAAATGTCACTCTACAAAGTCCATTTTCCTTCACACGGATGCTGGTGGTTTATTTCGGTTCTTTCCCCGGGGTGTCTCCCCCAACCACTGCTGGTACTCAGCTGTGCCTCTGTTATGGGAGCCTTTTAGCTTTGCCTTAGACCTGCATTCCCATCCTATTCATCTGGTTACTCAACAAAATAAATGTCTTCAAGTAAAGAAGACCACTTTTGGCCTTACTAATTTGGTGACCACCTATTTTTATACTCATACGCCCTTTTGGGGGTCTTATCTTTATCCCACTGCTATCCCCCATAGTCCATAGCTCACACACCACACCATCATCCCATCTCTCCCACATCCGAGATGAGTTCTGTGAAAGAGGGCTTTCTCCCTTCTTGTTACAAAATCAGCTTGTCAACTCGAAAGCGAAGGGAGCTTTGTTATTAGTGTCAAAAGAAGTCAAGGGAGGTGATATTTCCAAGAGAGAGAGGATCTCACGGAGAGCACTGCAGAGAAGCCAGAGGAAAACAAGACCCAAAAAGGGCATTGGAGTGGTCAGGGAGGTGATCTTGACATTCATGTCAGCAGGATGATGGGGGTGGAAGCTTTGAAGGCAAGGGATTAAGGAGTGAGCGGGTGTTAAGGAGGAGGAAAAAGTTTTCCTGGTTTTCCTAGGAGCGAATCTCTCTGCCAATCACTACACAAGATGCATTCAGAGGAACCGTAGATTTAGATGGTGCAAGAAGCAGAGAGAGAGCAGTAGCAGGGCCAAATAGAGAGGACCAGGAAACAAGTGTGATGAAGGTCATTCCTCAGAGGGCTACTTGAGAAGAAACGGCAATTAATTGTGCTGATGGTGGGATCATACCTTACCCCTCTCAGCTATGCCAGAGCTTATGTAACAGATGAAATTTCAAAAAGCAGCAGGAAGTTCCTCAGCCAGGAACAGAAATTTCTGGGTGAATGTTGTAGGACAGGTACATTAGTGAATGACACTAATGCCTATCTGAATTGCCTAATTAAAATTTGGGTGACAATATTAGATTCCAGAACCAGAGGGGCCCTGGAATATTATCTAATCCAACTCTGTCTTTACAGAATCAGAGATTGAGGTTCTGGGCAAAGTACCTCGTTAAAGCTAAGGTAGAAACAGACCCCCCGCCCCCCACATTCCCGTTCTACTCCCAAACCCAAGAGACCTAGTTCAGAACTGGTTCAGATGCAACGTATACCGTTCTTCACTGTTCGCGTTTATACATGGAAATTTTGCAAAGCACAGTTGATAGAGGATTATCAAGAGAATCATTTAAATGGATTATCCTTAAATCTCAAGGAGCAGATAGATTAATCAGTTTTACCTGTGGGAAAACGGAGGCTTGGCAAGACTAAGGGACTAGTCACACAGCTAGTCAGTGGCAGAGTGGGAACTAGGACAAACATCTTTGTCTCCAAATCCGGCTTGTCTTTTCAGTACAAGACAGCTGCTTCTGGCTTTGAAAGATCCTGTAAGACACTAATGCTCTCAGAATTATACACGCTTCTCAGAATTACAGGCATCCTTCTCCGAAACAACATGGAGAGATGGTGTGGATGATCTGGGAACACTGTGTTCGAGGAAGAACTTCTACTGGCTAGGTCTGTTCAGTAAACTGCAGACTTCCCTGCCTGGTCTCATAACCTGGATCGGTGCCTGGGAGCGTTAGGGTCTCCTGTCCTTTGCCTGTCATTTTTGTCTATTAGTTGTGTTTTGGTTAGTTCGGTTGCTTAAAGTCTCATTAGAACGAGGAACAGCATGACCGATTACTTTTTTATTTTTATTTTTTATTTTTTAAAGATTTTATTTATTTATTTGACAGAGAGAGAGACAGCTAGAGAGGGAACACGAGCAGGGGGAGTGGGAGAGGGAGAAGCAGGCTCCTGGCCGAGCAGTGAGCCCGATGTGGAGCTCGATCCCAGGACCCTGGGATCATGACCTGAGCCGAAGGCAGACGCTTAACGACTGAGCCACCCAGGCACCCCATGACTGATTACTTTTAATTAGTACTGTTGGGGTCTTAAATGATGTATCCTAAAATGTATACATTCTTTGCTGGACATAGCCAAAATGTGTATTTATATGGTTAAAATCTGCATGTAATGTAATAACTAAGAGTGGACTTTGAGAGTCAACATACTGAGGTTCAAATCTTGACTTCATCATTTAAACTTGTAAATTTCAGCAAGCTAGCTAACTTTTCTGAGCCTGTTTCTTCATCTGTAAAATGGGGATGATAATAATACATAACTCATGGGGTTCTTGTGACAATCGAGTTAATGGATGCACGGCAGGGCATGCCATCATGGAAGTGAGGTGATGGTTTGGGAAAGGGAAGAGTAGGTGGGGTTATGTCACCGGGACAGCCTAAGATTTAGAAACCTGGAGCTTTCTCTAGAGCTTTCTCTGTCAGTGCCAGAGGGCCCTGGAAGCCAGGACAAGGTCTTTGTTGTTATTTCATGTCTTTTATGTTGCTATTTGGTGAAGCTTGCCAGCTGACCACAGTCTGACCTTTGTCCATCCACTCCTCCCATCCTACCCACTGAGTTTAGCCAAATTCCTGTTCAGATGGCTCAAAACACTCTCAAGGCAACAGCAACTCCCCCTCGCCCCCCCCAAACACACACTCACACACACAACAATAAAACAAAACAAGCAGGATGGAGCCTGGACACTGGAAAGTAGGATGAGCAACCATCCTAGTTTGCGTGGGATCAAAGTGGTTCCTGAGACTTTCAGTTTTAAAATCAGCACAGTCCTGGGTCAACCCAGATAAGTTCATCACCCTATCTGAAAGGTTGTTGGGGGTATGATGGCAAAGCCCTCAAACCTGGCTAAGGTGGGGCTACATGGAACCAGCTTGAAGATCTCCCACCAAGCCAGGATGGTGACAAAATTCATACCTGGGATTGTTAATTTTGAGGCTGTAATGCACAGAACTAGCAACATAGTGAGCATGCACTCGTTCAATCGTTTATTCCATCAAACATTCATCGAGCCTCTACTATATGCTGATTTTAAGTGCTGGGGAACAAAATAGGCAAAGTCTCTGCCTTCACGGAGGTTCTATTCAAGCGTGTATGCACTGTTGTATGGGGACCTATCTGACGTCAATTTGTGATAAATGCTCCTAAGGAGAAGAAAAGCAGGGTAAGGATATAGTGGTCGTGAGGTGTCTAAACAGACTGATCCGGGAAAGTTTCTCTGAAGGGGTGATGTTCGAGCGGACACCTATGGAAGTGAAGGAGCAAACCATGAGAACATCAAAGGGGGACTCTATTCCAGGCAGAGGAAACAGAAGTAAAGGCTCTGGGAGGTGAGTGTGCCTGCACAGGAAGGTTTTGAAAAAAGGCCAGCAGGGCAGGGGCAAAGGAAGCCAGGGAAACGGTAGCAGGGAATAAATTGGCAGAGGTGCCCACGGGCCAGATGGTTTAGAGCCCTGCAAGCTAGGGTAAGGACTTCGGGTTTTAAACGTCAGTTGTTATTATAATGGCAGCTTTATTCTTCTTTATTGTGCTCTGAGTGTTGGCCCTATTAGCGTCTCTGCTTCATTCTGCCGAACAGAAAGAATCTGGTGTCTGCTCTCCACTCAACAAACGGCTCATGAAGACGCTGTAGTACGCAATGGGGACAAAAAGCTGGTTCTCAGTTTATAATCTAGTTGGGGGCTGGAGGGGGGTGGTGCATGGGTCACGGCTCTGAAAACGTGGGAGAACACGCTTGCCCTGGGCTTTGAGGGACACCCTGCTCTACTGCAAAGAATTCAATTCCCGGAGAGGGGAGGGATCACTTCCGGTGCGCCCCAGGGCATCATGGGAGGAGCCAGGTGGCGGGAAGGAAAGGCCGGAAGTGACCCGCCGCCATGGTTGGGACCCGGCGGGAGGCGACGGCGGGACGTGGCCGGTGAGTGTGCGCGTGGCCGGCTTTGTGAGGCGGGAGGAGTTTGCGCCTCCGCGTCCCCACGACCCTGTTTGTGCTCGAGGTGACAGAGACTAACCCCCTGAGGCAGTGCGGCAGGGAGGGGACGAAACTGGGACTGGAGAGCGAATTTGAAGGCGGGGCCAGAGGAATATTTCTGGAAAATTCTTGAGCCTCCAAATTCCACATCGGCGTGTGGTTGAACTGAACGTAGCTCTGTACTGTGTCGTGCCAGATCCAGTTGGGGTTCTGCTCTGTGGGTGGCAACGGCATTGTTTTTCCGAGTCCTGAGAAAGGGCAGGATTCGGTCGCTCGGAAGGCGCCACCCTTCTCATCCCCGCTGCTCACACCGTGTCGCCTAGTTTGAGCCCTTGGCCTTCGACCCTTTGAAACGAGGACCTCCGTCTCCCCCGAGAGAGAGCCTTGAACGCTGGTTTCTGTGAGGGGCTGAGAGCACAGTCCGCCCTCCCGTGAAGGTCAGGCCGCTGTAAGCTAAGAAAAGCCCTTTTCTGGGTTCTTTCCCCAAAGGCGGCTGCTTTTCTAACCTCCACCACCGGAGGGGCATTGTTTTTCCTTGCGGGCTCCGGAAGCAGCATCTTGGTGGCGGCCCTGGGAGCCGGGAGGGAGGAATCAGGCTGGTGAAGTCCATCCTTAAGGGAGGGTTCTTTCCATCTGCCCTCGGCTGGTTCTTGGGCTTCCCGCTCGGGAACATGTGACCCGTGAAGGCCGCCGTGAAGGTGGCCGGGGACACTGGTACGCGTATCATGGGCCCCAGCGCCTGCCACGGCCCGGAGGCAGAATTTAGGTTTGCTCCCTGACAGCTGCGGTGCTAGCCCTGGACTGTTAATCCCCCCGAAAGCTTGGATGAGGGCGGAGGCTTTTAGCAGCTGTGCTGATGGGCTCATCCATCAGATGACCCTCTCCCTCTCCACCTTTCTCTAGTCAGTTACATCCACGTCTTTGATGAGAAGTGGATGTGAAATCTCCCCAAGGAGCAGGTTGCTTTTATTTCTTTATTTAAAAAAAAAAAAAAAAAAAGAGCCTTTAAAAAAATTCCAAACCCGGGGCTCCTCACGGGCTCAGTGAGTGGAGCGTGGGGCTCCTCCTGATCCTCAGGGTCATGAATTCGAGCCTCACCTTGGGTGTAGAGATTGCTTAAATAAACTTCAAAAAATTCTCCACGACTAGTGTTTACAGTATAGAAAGACTGCAAAATAGAATGAAACCTCAAAGGAAAATTTTAAATCACTCCTAAAATTTTAGCATAGCGTTTATCTAAATTTTGGGCTAAATTCTTTTGCATCCCCCCCCCTCCGTGTTTGTAGACATATACACAATTTTTAAAAACAAGTTTTTAAACACGTACGCAACTGAGATATCAGCCAACAGACAGGATTTTGTGGCCTGCCTTTAAAATTTAAGAGATGATGAAAAGTTTCTTGTGGTATTAACTCTTCTTCCACATCATGATTTTTTTTTTTAAAGGATTTATTTACTTGAGGGGGGAAGGAAGGGAGGGAGAGAGAGGGGAAGGGAGGAAGGGGGAGAAGGGAAGGGAGGAGAGGGTCTCAAGCGGACAACTGAAGAACTGAAAATGACGATGATCCAGTAAGTGTTTCACAAGAATGAGTTCAATATCAAAGGATTAGGAAGTCCCTTAAAAATACTGATGAAGCCATCATACATTTTTGCAAAAAAGGACATCCTTTATGACTGCATTGCAAAAATTCAACATAAGGGATGTCACAGCATGTAAGACTGCATATTACAGTTTGGCTACTATAAATAATGGTGCAGTGAACACGGGGTGGGGGGTGTATGTGTGCGTGTATCTTTTCAACTTAGTGTTTTCAGGTAAATACCCAGAAGTGGAATTGCTGGATTATAGGGTAGTTCTTTTTAAAAAATTTTGAGGAACCCCCGTACTGTTTTCCATGGTGGCTGCACCAGTTTGTATTCCCTCCAACAGTGCACGAGGGCTCCCTTTTTTCCACATCCTCGCCAACACTTGTTGTTTCTTGCCTGTCCATTCTGTCAGGTATGAGGTGGTAAAATGTTTATTTAAATCTTTTGCCTCTTTAGAAATTGGGTGATCTATTTTCTTTTTATTGAGTTTTTAGACTTTTTCAAATCTTCTGGATACTAGTCCTTTATCAGGGATGTAATTTGCAAATACTTTCAGTCTGTGGCTTGTCTTTTCATCCTCTTTAGCAGTGTTTTCAAAGAGCAGAAACTATATTTTGATAAAGTCCAATTTATCAATTTTTCTTTCCTGGCTTGTACTTTTGGTGTTGTAGCTAAGAAATCTTTGCCAAAACCAGGGTCACAAAGATTTACTCTCATGTTTACTTCTAGAAGTTTTTGTGATTGTAGTTTTGGTTTTCTCTTTGATCTAAAATTTTCCTTAAGAAAATTTATTTATTTTGAAAATTTTTTCATTTTAAACTTTTGTTAGTAATTTTAGACATATTTGAGATTGTGGGCTGTACAGTTTATACTGTAAAAGACTGAAGCTGACAGGGTTGGAAGCCAGGGGGGAGTAGGTGCTGGAAGAGGGATAGGAGCCCATAAAATACGATCTTTGCCTAGGTCACCATTTTTGCTCTACTGACTCCCCTCTTTCTGGAGACCAAACTCCTAATGTTTGCACTCCACCACTTCTTTCTTGGCTTATCCGTTGTCCCTCTTAAGTTTTTTTTTTCCCCTCTCTCTTCCTCTCTTGACTTCCTCATTCAGTTGGTCAGAAAGTCCATGTGTGCTACCTTCATAATTCACCTAGCGTCCTGTACTCTCATCATTTCCCAGGGCTGTTTCTCTAGTCTGAGCCACTGTCATTTGTTACCTTTTATTTTACTGTAGGCTCCTAACTAGTCTCCCAGTTTCCACCTTTGCCACGTTTAGTCTGCTTCTCAACACGGCAGCCAGAGTAATTTTTAAAAAATGTGTGTTAATATTTCTTCTCTACTTTAAACCCTCCAAAGCTTTGACATCTCACTCTAAAGACACAAGTCTGTGGAAAGACCCTCAGACCTTACATGATCTGGCCCCTGGTTCCTCTCTTATGTTATAACTCTTTGTCCTGCTCATTCTCCTCCAGCCCCTGAGACATGCCAACCTGCCCCTGCCCCAGGGCCTGTGCATTTTCTGTTTTTCCCTCTGCCTGGAAGTATTTCTGACCTCACATACTCATTTGGTTTACTCTCTTGGTTCCTACAGGTCTCTGCTCAAATGTCTTTTTTTTTTTTTTTTTAAAGATTTTATTTATTTGAGAGATAGTGAGTGTGTCTGCGTGTGCGTGAGTGGGGCAGAGGGAGAGGGAGAAGCAGACTCCCTTCTGAGCAGGGAGCCCGATCCTGCTTCTTTATTTCCCACTAGCACTTATCATCTGACATGTTACATGCCTTCTTATTTGTTGGTTGCCTTTCTGCCCTTGTAGAATGTAAGTTCCCAGAGGGCAGGAACTCTTTTTGCTCACTGCTGTACCCACAGAGCATAGAACAGTGCCTGGCACAGAGTAGATGCTCAATAACTACTTGTGGAGTGGATCAATGAATGGATCCTGTCTGGAGAAGTAGCCTTAGGGAGTGTTTTCCTTAGTATTTGTAACGACCTGGAGAGATTTAATAAAATCAAGTCCAGCGAAAGATACGTGTGTGTGTGTGTGTGTGTGTGTGTGTGTGGTAGGGGTGGGAAAGGTGATGCTGCGTGGTAATGGAAGTACAAAATATCGAATGCTTTGCAAAGCCATATATAGTATTAAAAAATAGGTGAGAACTGTATTTAAGAGTAAATAAGTTTGCAAATGAAAAAATGAGTTTGGTTTAATTTATAAGTTTACTAGAGTTTACTCAACATTAAGAGAAAAATAAACATCATAAGTGGCCCAGAATAGCACATTTTGTGCATTTCTTCAGCCCCTTGGCAGCATCAGGCAGACGTGTTCACTCTGCACTGACTTTCGTGTGAACCTCCCGGCTCTTCGCCCGTAGCTTGTTGACCTGGGACTCGGCAATGTCAGCCCGTTCCTCAGCCTCCTCTAGCTCGTGCTGGAGCTTGCGGAATTTAGCAAGATTAGTGTTGGATTGTTCCTCCTAAGAGGAAAGATAAAATTGTGAGAATTAGACTTTGTGGTTCTCACTGCGCTTGTCACCAAACAGGATTATTTCCTCAACTCAGATATGTCCTTCTTATGGTGTTTGCCATGTCTGACTTTAAATCTGGACAGAACTTGTGACTTCAGTTGTGTATTTTTTTTCACTCTAATGAATGAAAAAAGAAACACTTTTAGAGTGGAAGGACAACCTTAGCGTGTCAAACCCATGTGTACATGAAATCTATTTGTGATGCATGGACTGGGTAGAAAGAAGGAAGAGAGCCATGTACCCTGACAGAGTTTAGTAAGTAAATACAAGGTCAAATTTCAACTTTGAGACAACCTCACTTAACAAGTTTTGTCATATGTTTTGACTCTGGTATACAGAGAAAGGGAAAAAGTGGGTCTGAGAAGAAGCATGCATCTGTTGGTTTTACTTATTACCATTTGAGCCTTTCCCTTCCTTCTTCCCTCTCCTAACTTACTGTCTACTTCCGACCTACCACATTGTGTCTGGAAGAATGGGGAACAATCAGGAAAAGTGAGGCTGGAGAATCTTCTAGCATGTCCTTATTTGCCACAGTACATGTGGAGAGATGAGCCCCTGATGATACTGGTAGTATATGAAGGAGTCAGCTGGGGTAAAAGATTTATGTTTGGCTCTTGAGAACACTTGATTTTGTGCATTTCTAGAGGGAGAGGAGTATTTATCATGGACCACAGTTGTGATAGTATAGTCTTCGCAACTATCAAGGTAGGTTACTGTTTTTTTCTCCTCAACCCTTACAAAATGCTTAATAATAAAAATATCTCCTCTTAAAGTCTTATTCTGTAATCAGGATTTGGAGGTAAATTCATGTTTATAATCTCTCTCTTAAAATATGAGTGGTATATTAATTGAATTTAAATTAAAAAACAAAACAATTAAAAAATATGAGTGGTATATTCTTACTGTGCTTTTTTTCTCGTTGACACATTCTCTTAATATACTTTCTACCCCAAAAGAAGTTTTCTTCCTCCCTCAAGGGGTTAAAGATACTCACAGCCTCCTCAGCTTGTCTCTTGTATGATTTCACCTTCGCCTGTAACTTATCTACCAAGTCCTGCAGCCTGAGAACATTCTTGCGGTCTTCCTCCGTCTGGGGGTTTGAAAAAATAGTCTGCATTCAGTACAATGAAATGAGCCTCCTACAAGTGGTAAAATAAACCACTTTGATATGATGGCAGGTGGGCCTGGGGTAAACTTGGTCAACTCTGAGCCTTCCTCCATAGTATTAACAGTAGCCGTTCTTGCTGAATGTTCACTCTGTGCAGGTGCTGTGTTAGGGAATTCTACACATCTTCTCTGATTCTCGCCTCCCTACTCCGGAGAGTACATGCTGTTACTCTGTTTTATAGGGAATGAAACTAAGGTTTAGAGTGTTAAGTAACCTACCCACATTCAAAAATTAAGAGGGGCCAAATTAAGACTAATACCCAGTTTATCTGGCTTTAAAACCTGTATCCTTTTCTCTGGTATGCTATTTTCTAAAGACTTCCATGCCTTTCCTAGCTTAGGAAAGGGTCTGAGATAAGCAATTTTATCATTTGCCCCTTATATTTATATATCGAGTTCAGGTGGATCTGTTTGTGAGCACCACATAAACAGTTACCAGATTGTCAGTTTCCCTTTGGGCAGGAAGTCTGGATTTTCTAGAAAGTTATTCCCTTTACCTGGTAGGTGAGTTCCTTTACTCTTCTCTCATGTTTCCGCAAACCTTTAACAGCCTCAGCATTACGTTTCTGCTCACTTTCAACCTCTCCTTCAAGCTCACGTACCTGCAACCAAGAAAGATATGTACACAGCCAGTCTTGGGGGATATTAATTAGCTCAGGACCTGCTGAAGATATTGGGCGGATGTCCTCAGCCTCAGGACAAAGATGGGCATCAATATGTAGAGAGAGAAAGATAGAGGGAGTGCCCTTTTCCCCTTCCCAGATTCAGAGAGATTGAGAGACCCACCCTGGCCTCCAGTTTCTGGATCTGCTTCTTCCCACCCTTCAGGGCCAGCTGCTCAGCCTCATCCAGACGGTGCTGCAGGTCCTTCACCGTCTGCTCCATGTTCTTCTTCATGCGCTCCAGGTGGGCGCTGGTGTCCTGCTCCTTCTTCAGCTCCTCAGCCATCATGGCTGCCTATTTAGAAAATACACCAAGATAATAAGGAAACCTAGTAATGGCAGGCAACACACGTGTATCAGAAAAACCAGTGCTTAGCTTGCTCACATCAGTGATGGCCTTCTTGGCCTTCTCTTCTGCATTGCGTGATTCTTGAATGACTTCTTCCACTTCACTCTGGAGTTGTGAAACATCATTTTCCAATTTCTTCTTGGTGTTGATCAGGCTGGTGTTCTGTTAAAAGTAGTCAATGGAAATTTATAAGACTTGTTATTTGCCAACGTAGGATTTTACAGATGCCTTACTTGTTGGCTTATGCAGGGGACCTGACGGCAACAGTTTACTCAAGTTTAAATATTTGTCCAGTGCAAAATATTAATCATTTGAAAGGTTGGAACAGCCCCCCCAACTGTCTCAGTGTCTAATTTATGCATAAGGACTTTTGAGATTTGAGAATGCCTATATTAATTAATTGCTCTTTCAATTATATTTCAATTAGACATTACTAGTATTCTATCCTTAAAAGGTTGGAAATAATAGAAAATAATTGATTCTTTTTGTGAGTGCCTGGCATTGGGACTTTTTCAGTTAGAAAGGATCTGTTCTCTGTTAACTTTCATGGTTTGCTCCCTGGGGGAATACTGAATTAGTTTTAGGAAAACATTTTATTAAAATTTTAACCCAGTGCTTCTCAAAGGGAATCAACACTGCCTCAACGGGTATTTGGAAACCTTTGGAGGTAGGTATTTTTGCTTGTTAAAATGACTACCTGGTGTTACTGCATTTAATGTCCAGGCAAATCAGCAGTGTCCTGCAAGACTCACGGACAGTAAACACAATGCTAAATGTGTGGACTCCTGATGAGAAATACTACGTGGCACATTTTTGGATTCTGGAGTTAACAAATCATCTTTATTCAAGTTTATTCTGTATCATGGTTTTCAAAACCTAAAGAGCCAAACTTTATCTTTAAATAAAACTCTCTCCTTTTTTGGGTAGAAAATCTTTAAAAAGACGTATAGGAACACACACCAAAAAATTGCCTACAATCCCATCTTTCCAAGATAACTGCAGTTAATATTTTAGAGCATATCCCCCATCCTTTTTTTAATATACACATATTTATAAAAATGGAGTATTTCCATACTATAATTCTCATCCATCACTTAACAGTACACCAGCATTTGTCTGATGGGGGGTCTTACCTGGGTGTGCAGGAGCTGGACCCTCTCACTGGCGTCCAGGAGCTCCTGTTCTGCGATTTTCCTGCTCCTCTCCGTCTGCTCCAGAGTGACCCGCAGCTCCTCGATCTCGGCCTGCAGCAGGTTGGCTCTGCGCTCCACCATGGCCAGCTGCTCCTTCAGGTCCTCCTGGCCCCGGAGAGTGTCATCCAGATGTAGCTGGGTGTCCTGTTAAGTAAAAAAAACAAAACAAAAACAAAACAAAAAACAAAACAACACAAAACCTTAGACACTCTGAAGAGGATGTGAACATCCCAGGAGGTGAACTGGAAGAATGTACTGGTGCCAGGAGCAGGAAGTGACAGGCCTGTCATTTGAATGAGTGTGCAAATGGTGATGTCACCAGCTTAGGTGAGCGAGAGTGATCAGGAGACAGAGTCTCATTCTATTTATGCCATTAACTGGTTATTTTTTCATGTGCAAGTAACTAATGTCACTTACAGAGCATTTTCCATATGCTCTCCCTAGTACCTGACATCTGTTACCTCATTTGATTCTCACAGGAACCCTGTGAAGTGGGTAGTTTCATTCTTATTTTGTAGAAGCAGCAGCAGAGGTTCTGAGAGGTTAAATCATTTGCCTAAAATCAGGCAGCCAGTAAGTAACACAACTAAGGCTCAGCCTCAGGCTTATTGGTACCAAAGTCTTGTACTTTCTCTCATATCAAAGCTTATCTCTGGGTTTCTGTTTGTTCTTTTATATAGCATTTCTGTAAAAATATATTCTATGCATATTTAATTTAGCTGTCTCCATACTGTGAGCTGTATAATTTGTTAAATGAAAAAACTGGATTGTTTAACACGAAGATGTTTTGCTGAATGGAGGACAGGTCACTTCCCTGACTTAGCTGTTTATGTGGACCCATTTACCTTCAAGATGCCTTGGGTGTTCCTGTAGTTCCTCAAACTCTCTGCAGCCAAGCGGTTGGCATGGTTCAGCTGGATTTCCATCTCATTGAGGTCTCCCTCCATCTTCTTCTTGACTCTGAGAGCATCATTCCTGCTCCTGATCTCAGCATCCAGGGTGCTCTGCATCGACTCCACCACTCTGATGTGGTTTCTCTTCAGCTGGTCGATTTCCTCATCCTTTTCAGCAATTTTCCTGTCAACTTCAGACTTGACTTGGTTCAACTCCAGCTGGATGCGCAGGATCTTTCCCTCTTCATGTTCAAGAGATGCCTTAACAAAACAGTGATCAATTAATAATGGAAAATAACTTGAATATTTGGAGTGTATTCCCTTGTGAGCCAAATTCTTACTAACATCAGTTTGTCTGATTTTACAAAGTACAATACAACAGTTCCAGGAGCCTGTTAGGTAAATCATTTTTTTTCTTGTTTATTCAGTCATAGATTATATAGGGCAGCTCTGTAATAAAGGTGCTTTATAAAGTATGAAGTGCTATGTAAGTATTATTCATGTGAGTACTAACAAAACTTATAGTTAAACTCATGTAGTAAGCATGAACTCTCAGTCTGTTTTATACATTAAAATGTTTATGTGTTTGTAGAAATTCTCAATTTAAAAACATTTTTCTGATTACAAAATATACAGTGTAGAACATGGGGCAATATATAAAAACAAAGAGAAACCTATTGTGCACCCCATCCAAAGATGACCATTTAAATGTGGTACATTTTTTCTAGACTTTTTCCTACTTATATATATATTTTTGCATCATGAAATTATAGTATATATATTTATGTGTGTTTGCTTTAAAATTATTGTCTACCATAAATATTTCCCCATATTATATTTAATGGCCATATACAATTGCAGCATATGAATTTCCCATAGTTAGCTTCATCTTGTTCTTGGATTGGACATCTTTGTGCTTAAAGATTTACCTCCATTTGAGATAATTTTCTTACAGAATTGATGGGTCATAGTATTACATTTTTAAGGCTTGTCCTTCATAAAGGCTGTACAAGTTCATATTCTCATAAGCTCTGTAATAATGGATCCATCACCTACTTTGAGTGTTTTCACCCATGTCTTTGATTTTCCCGAACAACATAATAATATGTACCTCTGCTTCCTCTAAGGCAGCCTGAATGTCACATTTCTCTTGTTCCACTTGCTTCTTTATTTTCTCCAATTCATGGATTTGCTTCCCTCCCTCAGCAATCTGCTCAGTGAGGTCAGAAATCTCCTCTGTGGGTGAACAGATAAGGGAGGGGTGGTCAGACTCATGCAACATGGAAGGGTCTTGCCAGGGCTGTTGGAGGTACGGAAGTTCAAGAGCACTCACGCTGCAAGTTCTTGTTCTCCCGCTTTAGGGTTTCCACTTGATCCAGGGATTCCTCATAGGCATTCTTGACCTTGAACAGCTCAGTGCTGAGCGCACGGGCCTCCTTCTGGGAGGCCTCAAGTTCAGCCTGAGTTTCCTCATACTTCTGTTTCCACTCTGCCAGGACCTGAAAAGCAGCAAATTGTCAGCCGCTGCAAGGAGAAAGGGAGACCCAGTAAACGATGAAGTTTAAGCAGGCCGGGCCACCTTGTCGAAGTTCCTCTGCTTCTTGTCCAGGGCGGCGCAGGCCGCGTTGGTTCTCTCCACGTCCAGCATGAGGTCCTCCACCTCATTCTGGAGCCGCTGCTTTGTCTTCTCAAGGGAAGCGCATTTTGCGTTCACGGCTTCTACGTGCTCCTCGGCTTCTTGCAGATGCTGGGCCAGCTTCTTCCTGAAACGTTAGCCAGGCAGTTAAGGAGAGTGCTCTGGAACAGGGGCAAGCAATAACGTCCTTTGATGGTTCTGCTTCTATAATGGCAGATAAGATATGGTTATCCAAACTGTGGCAGCCAGAGCTGCTTTCTCCATCGGTCCTGCATGAAAAGGTCCAAAGTGGTGAGCACCTGGATTCAGTTCTTAGAGGCTGCTGTTAGTGCTCCATTGTATGTGTCTTACTATATAAATAATTCGGGGTTTTCAGGACTTTTGATTGAGTTGCAGAAAATGATTATCCAGGACAATTTTATTGATTGATTTATATATCTCATCTCATTCCAAAAAGGATTTGAGGCTAACTAGATATTTTATTGGGCAAAAATGTACTGAGCATATTCATTTGCTTTCTCAGACTTTCTCTTTCATTTTATGTACTTTTTCCCTAAAGAAAAGTAGTTTCTTTTCATATATATTTGGAGTTCTCACCAGAGAAAGAAATTGATGGATAAATCAGGACAGTTTAAGCAAGGCGGGTTTTCTTTTTTCCTTCTGAATCACCTACATTCTTCATTCCCCATTGTGTGCCAACTCTACATCTTTATGGTACAGAAAAGCCTTTCGCCCTGAAGCCCAAGAAGATCTACTTGAAGGTCCTCTTTGGTCTATACACAGGCTAAGGCTTTATTTTATTTAGACCAGCCCTGGACATTATGTACAGTTTGGTGGCCTCCAGCATGAGTTTGAAGAGCTGTATCTTCCTACTGCAGTACTTAAGAAGGTGGGCTCTGGAATCAGAATATCTGATTCTATCCTAGCTGTACTATCTATTAATCATGTGCCCTTGGGTTTGTTGGTTAACCTCTCACAGCCTGTTTCCTCATCTGTAACACAGGGATAAAACATGAAGTTGCTATGAAAACTAAATGAGCTAATGTGTATTTATAGTACTTGACGTGTAGCGTGTGCTCAGTAAATTTAGTGTCTGCTATTACTATTATGTTACCATCATCAACATCATCATCATAGTGTTTCTGGGAGTTGCTGAGTTGTGCACCTAGGAAACCATGTCCTCTTCCTCCCCCAGTGTTCACAGCCCGTACTTGGCCTCCTCCAGCTCCTCTGTGCGCTGGATGGCGTCCGTCTCGTATTTGGTCCTCCACTGGGCCACCTCGCTGTTGGCCTTGGACAGCGCCCTCTGCAGCTCGGCCTTGGATTCCTGCTCCTCCTCATACTGTTCCCGCAGCAGGTCACAGTCGTGGCGGGAGGACTGCAGGGCATGGGCCAGGGCGTTTTTGGCCTGCAGAAGGACTAGTTCAGTGACTTAAATTCATTTATTCAGTGACACATAATTTACATACCCAGAGTAGAACGTAACTGGACATGCTTGGATTTACTCAGCCAAGATCTTTGGTAAAACTCACTTTAGTTTCTTCCTCCAGCTGATGTTTCAGCTCCTCGATCTGCTGTGTAGATGCTTGTTTGCTTCTTGAAAGCTGAGAGACTAAAGCATCTTTCTCGTCTAATTGTCGGGAATATTCACCTAGGAATAATAGAAGAAAATGAATTGGTTAATGGCATAGAAATAAGCTTAAGCTTTCATATATATATATATATATATATATATGTATAACTATATACTTACATATATATATTAAATATATTTTATTTGCTTCTAAATATGAGTATAGAACTGGTTAGAACTGGAGGCAAAAAGCAGAAATGCCACAGAAGTGTAACAAGTAAACTATTCTTCCAGTTCTTGCTTTGCATTCTTTCTGACCTGCTCAGCAGAGTCTACCAGTTTGTTTATTCCCCTCTAAGATGGGAGGGAATAGTGCTATTTCTCCAGAACCTCTGGAATCACTTTTATCTAGTATGTAGTTTCAGGGCCCAGAGAAAGGTCCTCACCTGCTTCTGTCTGCAGACGTGCTCTCTGAGCCGTCAGGTCATTGATCAGCCGCTGCTGCTCCTCTTCTTTGGTCTTAAGTTCACTCACCTGATCTTCCAGAGTGCGACACATCTTTTCAAGGTTCCCCTACAGGATATGTGGCAGTGAAAGATGAGACACTGAACGCAGTAAAAAAAAAGTTAAAACTTGAGTCTTCAAGTATTTTTAGAGTGAATAAATTCAAGTGTGAGTAGAAAGTTATGGCACCAACTTGATGGGACAGGGTAAGATTCAAGCATGGTGAGTGAGGGATGTCCCTGACGTGGCCATTGTTGGAGCCCGTTCATTTTTTCCAATGATACTGACACTTAAAGTAGATTTTGAAATAGTCTTAATAGGTCATAAGCAAGCACTAACAAAAATGAAGTAGAATGGAATATATTGTAATAAGAAATATTAGTGCTATAAACTGCCAGAAACAGTGTTTAGTGACAGAACAATGAGTGTTCTATCAGGTTATTAATGAACATCATTTAGAGTTGGTATTGGGTACCTTTGCTTTGGAAATGGCCTCTGCATTACTGGCGAGGTCATCGATCTCCATCTTCAGTTCGCTCTTCTCCTTCTCCAGCTTCTGCTTGACCCTCTGCAGGTTGTCTATCTGCTCCCCGAGCTCGGCCACGCTGTCCGCGTGCTTCTTCCGGAGTGCGGCTGCCGTGGCTTCGTGCTGTAGGGTGGCCTCCTCCAGGTCCCGGCGAAGTTTCTGGAACTCAGCCTCGCGCTTCTTGTTCATCTCAATCTGGGCAGAAGTGGCCCCGCCAGCTTCTTCCAGGCGCTCGCTGATCTCCTCCAGTTCCCGGGAGAGATCAGAGCGCTGCTTCTCTGCTTTGGCCTGGGAGGCCCGCTCTGCCTCAATTTCCTCCTCCAGCTCCTCGATGCGGGCCTGGGAGTGACACATCAACATTAACATAAACTCATCTCAATCTCAGGGTTTTCGGGGTACAGAAAAAAATGAAGGTGAGATGGTTCACCTGCAGCTCTTTGATCTTCTTCTGTAGTTGAATTTCTCCTGCCTGCTCATCTTCAATTTTGCTTAGCAGATGGCTGATTTCAAATTCTTTCCTGTAGACAGAAGAATAAGACATATTAGTACTCATGAATTGAAAGATGATATCACATGGAATTTTTTTCTGGAGTTCCTACTTTTTGAGTTTCTCATCAAGTTGCTGCTTGTCATTTTCTACATCCATTGTGGATTCTTGGGCCAATTTTAGGTCACCCTCCAGTTTCCTCTTTGCTCTTTCTAGATCCATGCGAAGTTTCTTTTCTTGCTCTAGAGACCCTTCAAGCTAACGAGAAAGGAAAATATGTTAAACATTGAAAGTGTGTTTAAAAAAATCCTTCAAATGGATATCAAAAACACACTTACATCATCCACTTGCTGCTCTAGCTTGGTTTTAGCTTTGGTCAGGGTGTTGACTTTGTCTTCTTCTGTCTGCAGATCATCCAGGGTCTGTTGGTGGGCCTCTTGGAGGGCCTTCTTCTCCTTGGTCAACTTTGCGATGGTTTCGTCCAGGCCTGCCATCTCTTCTGTGAGGTTTTTCACCTTGAAAAATTAAAAAGAGAAATGATAGCTGTGCTAAAGCATCTTAGTAGGGTGGCAGAACCTCTATATGGTGGAACAGAATATGATTCCTACCTTGTTCTCCGTGGCATGCTTCTCCTTTTCAACCTTGGCCAGGGTCAGCTCAAGGTCGTCAATGTCTTTCTTGAGCTCTGAACACTCGTCCTCCAGTTTCCTCTTCTTGGCTGTCAGCTCGGCGTTGATCTCCTCCTCATCCTCTGCTCTCTCAGTCACCTCCTTGATCTTGGCCTCCAGCTGGATTTTGTTTTTAATCAGTTGCTCACACCTTTCCTCTGCATCAGCCAAGGCGTCAGCTTCCTGTGGAGAGATTCATTAAGGTCTTTAGAGAGTTTGTTACGATTTTGAACTTGTTCTTTGCACAAAATAGTAGTGTTTGCTGACTTCTGGTGACTTTTTCAGTGTGAATATAAATTAAACTTAATTGAACATTATTATGTGGCCTGGAGAAATGGATCTAATTAAAAGCAAGACTATAGACTTAGAAGCAAATTAATCTGAAAAATGATTGGATTGAATCAGTCGACTATAAAGTAGTGTCTAGAAGAGTGATAGGCCACAGGAAGCCTGAGGTCTTGTCTCAGTATTGTCTCCATATGGATGAATGTAGGCACATTTACTTTATTCCTTTATCCTCAGTTTTCTCATATGTAGTTGAGGGGGTGGGAATAAATGATCACTAGGAACATTTCAGCTGTGATATTCAAAGATTTTTTTTTTAAAGATCTTATTTGTCAGAGAGAGAGCACAAGCAGGGGGAGTGGCAGGCAGAGGGAGAAGCAGGCTCCCCACTGAGCAGGGAGCCTGACACGGGACTCGATCCCAGGACCCTGGGATCATGACCTGAGCCGAAGGCAGACACTTAACTGACTGAGCCACCCAGGCGTCCCCAAAGATTCTGACTTAGATTGGTTAGATTTGGTTTTGATCATTCCCTGTTCACTTCAAGCAACTAGTTGTTAGACTGAATTTAAAAAGGAAAGGAAAAGGAACTTAAGTAATTTTATGCCTGTGAATACATTTCCATGCACCATTTGTTATACACTTACAACCTTCCTGATAGTCCATAGCAGTGCTGTAAATGTCCACAGTTTTCATTTGTATTTTAAGGATCACCTATTAGTCTCAACATGAATTTTAGAACACACAAGAATGTGTAATTTTGAGGCATTACATAGCTCCATACAGTTTCTATGAGTGACTGAAGAACTCAAATAAAAATCAGCTCAGCCTTATTAGATTACTCTGGCCTGGGGAATTTCTTTAACTTTTCAGTCAGTGTTTGTTTTGTTCATAGCTTATGTTTTTTAAATGCTTAAATGGATGATAATGGGGACTTCTCAGGGTTCCTGTGCTTTTATTTTTAATAGTGATGTATTCAGTCAGTGTTTACTCACTGACTGATGATAAGAACTGTGAGGGACGCTAGGCTGAAGTGGTTGTTGGTCGTGTGTTTTACCTTCACATAAGTGAAGGTATCAGAAGGGAAAGTTGAAAATAGCTTAAAGATTTTAGGAAGACTATCCCTTTCACAGGTTTCTTCATGACACTGGTGGGCTTTTGGACCATGGAAATGGGAGGTTATGCTTGGCCAGAGCACTGGTCCAGACTATCCCCCACCCTGATTACAACTTCTTCCCGAGCTAGAAAACAGAAGCCTTAAGAACTCGGGATGTCTGTCAAAGGAAGAATCACAGAGGGAACTTGGCTCTACCTTACACTCTGGTTGCTCAGCTCACATAACTGCAAACAGATTTATTGAGCTAAATCTCAGGGGTAAGGATGGAGAGAAATAAGAATAAGGGGCACCTGCACCTCAGTGTTTATAGCAGCAATGTCCACAATAGCCAAACTGTGGAAAGAGCCTAGATGTCCTCAACAGATGGATAAAGAAGATGTGGTACATATATACAATGGAATATTATTCAGCCATCAGAAAGGATGAATACCCAACTTTTACATCAACATGGATGGGACTGGAGGAGATTATGCTGAGTGAAATAAGTGAAACAGAGAAAGACAGTTATCATATGGTTTCACTCATATGTGGAATATAAAAAACAGCGCAGAGGATGATAGGGGAAGGGAGGGGAAACTGACTGGGAAGAAATCAGAGAGGGAGACAAACCATGAGAGACTCTTAACTATAGGAAACAAACTGAGGGTTGCTGGAGGGGAGAGGAGTGGAGGGATGGGGTAACTGGGTGATGGGCATTAAAGAGGGCACCTGATATGATGAGCACTGGGTGTTATATGCAACTGATGAATCACTGAATTCTACCTCTGAAACTAATGAAATACTATATGTTGGCTAATTGAATTAAAAAAGAATAATGGTCTTTCTTTAATTTCAATACAGTCTCAGACTTGCGTTCAGAGAATAGGATGATCCTTGTAAGGCTGGGATGAAGCATGCAAGGCAAATGGGTAAGATATCTGGCTGCGATCTGGGGCATCGCCTTTAAACTGCTTCCTTCATGGCTGCTAGATTTGTGATATTATTGAATATGTTCTTCAGTCCTCCCTTTTCCATTTGTAATTCAGAAGTCACTGTGTGTATCTTCCTCATAGGACTACGGAAAGATACGTGAAATACTAAAAAAAAGTAATTTGAGATTTTTCTTTTTCAAGACAAAGCTCTTTGTAAATCCGAAGTATGTATGCCTTCTAGAAACGCTTCAGTAACATGTTGCATTCAGAATACAGAATACTCACAGATTGAACCTGGAGCTGCAGGTCATTTTTCTCTTTTAAGAGAGTGACCATTTTTTCCTCCAGTTCCTTCCTTTTTGCCTCTGACTTGGTGAGCTCATCTTTGGTTTTCTGAAACTCTTCCTTCATGGTGGCCATTTCCTTCTCAGTCTCCGCGCTCTTGAGGAGAGGCTTGATCTTGAAGAAGAGTTTCATCCAGGGCCAGTGCTTGACGTTCATGAACGCACGTACATTGTACTGGATGCAGAAAAGGGCTTCTCTGAAATGACGTAAAAATATCAGTGTAGATCGATTCAATAGGGGCAGTGTTATTGTTGGCGTTTTTTTTACACACAAGTTCCCCTTGTGATGCTCCCCCAGGTGTAAATGATATATCAGATTTTGTATATGTTAACTGCAGGCTTTATAGAGACACAGACACACTCATAGTAGTGCTCAGTGTAACCACTTTGCTAATGTGTACTGCTCATATTGAGTAATTTTGTGTTCTCAAGACCCTTACCACACTAGCAAAGGAACAGACTTAGAGTGGGAATACTTTGCACGTATGAGAAACACAAACCAATTTAAGATCATTTGAGATATTACAATATTGGTGATTTGGGAGTGGACGTGGCATTTGTGAGTTGGTTGTGCCATGGGCTGTTGGCCTACAGAGTGAGCTGTGAGATGACATTGGGTGCTTTCTGATTTGCCCCACTGGAGGAATTTAGGATTTAGCACATCTTTCTTGGAGCCTTTCGTCTTATTTTGATTAACACTGAATTACCCACTCGTAAACTTTTGTTAGCTTTTTCACATAACGTACTGGCTTTCCTCAGATTATTTCAAATGCCTCATTCTTATTTGCTTAATTAGACTGTTAATATCTACAGGTGATTTAGCGTGCATTGAGCACCCAAATTTGTTTTATCTAAGTACAATTTTTAAATAGTAATAAAAGATGCTCCTTCTGCAAAGTGTAGCACTAGACTAGCAAGGTTTGCTGTATGCCTCTTCAAGCTTATTAAAATGTAAATTCTCTTTCTGTATAGGTCCAAATTACAAGAACCATGACTCTGAGAAGGCAAATACCATGACACAAACCATAATGTAGACACATGGGAAGGATTTGGGAACACTTATAATACAAATCCAAATAAGCACAGAGGGGCAAAATGAATGCAAAATGTGTGTGTGTGTGTCGGGGGGGCAGGGAGTGCATCAGTGCTGGGTAGATACAGCTGGATGAGGCTCATTGGAGAAAGGAAAAGTGCAAGTTCTGAATTGGTAAATAGGTAAATTAGGATGAGGGGGAAGGGCTGGGGCAAACATGAAAACAGGAGATAAGCAAATTGTTCAGGCCGGCTGGAAAAGGCTGTGTGGTTGGGCATGACAGATGTACTGGGGAATACAGAGAGCCTTGACAGCTACTCAAGGCAACACGGATTTGTCATGGGAGGCCAGGGGAGCCACAGACGAGCTACAGCATGGTGAAAACTGTGCTTATTGCCGATTATTCTGGCAGCTCTATGTGAGGGGGATGGACAGGGAGAAATTGGAGGGAGTGCAAGTATGAGGGGTTAAGCAAGGGCAGATATGTTGTAGGAGTGAGTTCTGAACTGCACGAGAAGCATGTATTAGCCACAAAATGAGTGTTAATAAATGAGAAAGGCTGAGTGATAGTCCCAAAGGGACCTTACAATTCGGATAATCTGCACTGTTGTTACCTCCTTTGCAACATCTTCTGATATTCAGCCCTCATTAGGAATCCCCTGCAGACGGCTTGAGTTCTTGTTATAATCTGGGCCAACTTTTCATCTCTCATTTCTTCCAGAAGACCCAGAAGGCCAGCTTTGAAGAAAACCTGGGAAAAAGGAGAATCCCGAGTCTTCCCCGTGGTACAGGAGACACAGAAATGGCAGAACGGTGTGGATCAGGTAGGAATAAATGACAGCTATACCTTGGTATGTCCAAATTTATACTGGGTGTGATCAATATCAATAGAGGCAAGAAGTTTCTCAGAAGCCTTCTTGCTGTCGATGAACTGTCCTTCTGGAATAGCACTTGCATTTAAAACTTTGTATCTGTTCAGTCAAACAAAGAAAAGAATGATTAGGGCCGTATGATTATATGGGGAAACCAAATGACCCCAAAAATCTGAGAGAAAAAGTAAAAGTAGAAAATCCAGCTGTCCTTTAAGTTCAGATAGTAAAACAGTATGATTTTTCTGTAGTCTAATGCGTGTGTCCTTCCTATTTGTAAGAAATACCACCTCTTCGAACTATTATCCTGTCCTACTACCACAAGACTGTATTATTTGACTTCTTAATTTTACAGTATTTACTAAACAGGGCACATGAAATGTGATGAACAGAGGACAACAATTAAGATGATAAAATGTTCACAGCATTCAGTGAAATACAACAAAGAGAGACTGGCCTTTGTTTAAAATCCCCATAAAGGATCCTGCTTGGGAACCCCTTCCTGCAGATGCGGATCCCTTCCAGCACACCGTTACACCGCAGCTGGTGCAGGACAAGTTCATGCTCCATGGCCCCTGAGAGGAGGAATGCATGCCTTATTTCATGGTCTAAAGCAAACACCCTGGAGCTTGTTTGGGCATCAGAAGGGTCTTACCTGGAGTCTTGGTTTCATTGGGGATGATGCACCGTACAAAGTGGGGGTGAGTGCTCCTCAGGTTGGTCATCAGTTTATTTAGATTTTCCTAGAAAACCAGACAGAAGGGACTTGATGAGAAAGTTTTATCTCAGATTGCTTTTTTGTAATTATTTGGAGTGAACCTAGGCACTCCTTTAACTGTTAGGTATAAGCCTCCGAGGCTTCAATTGCTCTGTATTTTTAAGGTCTCCAGAGTTCTAGCCTGCCAAATAACCACAAGGCCAAAGTGCTGGGAAGAATCGCAGCTCTCCAAGGTATTCATTTATAACAACTAGGATCTATTCTATAAACAAACTGCAAATCTCGTAGCCTTAATGCACAGGAATTGTTCTCAACTGGGAATTAGAAGACAAAAGACTGTGGTCTCATTCTGCCACTAATGAGCTGCTTGACTCTGTAAAATCCCATTTGTCTCTCTGGGCCTTAATCTGAAAAGAGTTGAGATTACCTCTAAAGCCTCTTCCATCTGTCTCAGTGCTAGTAATTTTCACAGTTGTAGTTTACACTGGGAACCTAGGTTAGCCCTTGTCCCACCTTTGCTGTTCCTTCCTCGAGGTTATTATTATCCCTGGGACCTGTGACTTCTTGTTTGTACTGTTTTCCTTTTTTTTTTGAAGAGTCTAAAATCATGCTACTACATAATCTTCTGTGGGTGGATCTTGGGTGCCTGGGAATGATCCACAGCCTGAAGCATCTGGGGGGCGTTATTCCAGAAATAGAGTAGTTGCTTATGACCGATGATGTTGTTTTACTCAATTGTAGAAAACTCACATGTAAATATTTCTCAATATTTCTTAGGTATAGTCTTTGGGAAGGCAGAGTTGCTTTTTTTTTCTTTCTTTCATATCTCAGTTAACTATTAGGAAACAAAATAAGTACTGTGGGCTTCTAATCTTGAAGACATGTACAAGGATAAGTTGATGAAGCAAGAGCCTACTTGGTGAGATAATGCAAATTGGTAGTGAGAAAGAAAAACAGGCCAGTTTTCCTGTTTCAGTCACAGGTTATATCCTTTAAAAGGAATGAGACTTAGCCATACAGATTCTGACAAAGCAGCCGTGAGTCTAGACATTTCACACACTTCCCTTTGGAAGAGTCAGTTGTTAAGCTACCTAACAAAATCACATGATTTGTAGTAAAATTATTTGTTATTTTAATCTTAAGAGATATTTTCTAGCTTAATCATCCATGTAAATCACTAGGCTTGATTTTAGATGATTTTCAGCCATTACAAAAAATTAAATCCTCCTCAGAGGACAGAGATGTGTATTGAGGGAAGGATGTGCTAAAGAGTATGTCTTTAAAGAAGAACTCAGGAGCATTCTCAAAGGGCAACATTAGTAGAATAAAGATAACAGCTTTCCTTAGGGACAGCTTTGAAGTTCGGCTATGCTTCTTTAAAAATCAGCCTGATTACATAGTAAGAAAGCTTCTAATGATATTTTGGCATTCCTGAACACATCAGATGATCATAATGAAGAATAATGGGTAGAGCATCTCACCCTGTAAGAGAAGTGTTGCTTGGTTCTACCATGATAAGAGTGAATATTTGAACATTCTGTTCTCTCCTAATTTATTCTAAACCCTGTAATTATGATAATTCATAGAAACCGAATAGAGTTTTTGGGTGAAATTTGTACTTTACCCTGAAAAGGGCTGACACAGTCTGGAACGAAGAGCCCTTCTTCTTAGCACCTTTCTTTGCGCCACTATCTGAGGTAAAAAGAAAAACCCATCAATTAGAGCAGAATCCTAGAGGCTGGAATGTTATCTGAACATTTTGTGGGAATGGGCTTGATTTAGATTAAGGGCACAGAAAGTACCTGCTTCAGCACTAGCGTAGGTGGAAAAGAGACTGGCCAGAGTCTTCATCGCAGACTTCTGGTACAGCCCAACCACAGTGTCATTCAGGGGGTCCTTGTTCTTGTCCAGCCAGCCACCAATGTTGTAGTCCACGGTGCCGGCGTAGTGGATCAGAGAGAAATGGGCCTCGGCCCTGCCTTTTACAACCTTGGGCTTCTGGAAGTTGGCCGACTTGCCCAGGTGTTGGTCATACAGCTTGTTCTTGAAGGAGGTGTCTGTGGCCTTGGGGAACATGCACTCCTCTTCCAGGATAGAGAAGATGCCCAGTGGCTGAATTCAGAAAGGTGGACATTAGCGTCAACCTATCTTTCCCAAAAGATGCAAACATGGTGGCTGTATCTGTATCTGATTGAATGATCAGAACTGCCAAGTAAATATGTATATAAAGTAAACCAGGGTCATAGCTCACAAAGAAATCCTTTTCTTATCACTGGAGTGACTTTCCCACCATTCCTTGTCATATCCAGTCCATAGCAACACTTTCAGTTAAAAGAATAGCGGAATACAAACTTCAGGTGTCATTCAGCACAACATGTGTGGGCAGTTTGTTAAAGTGTTCTGTATTATCACACTTTTTGCCCATTTATTAAATTAATCTACTGTTACTATTTTATTTTGTTATGAAAAGGATTTACTGACTTAAGAGTGATGTTTACTTTATATGCAGTAGTTTAGTAGTATACATAATCCAAAGCTTATTTAAACATTTTCTGTATTTAATCTCCTTAAAGTTGGATTATGGAAAAGCGTAAGCAACTAGACTTCTTGACTTCCATACAGATTATCTTTCATAGAGGTCCTAGCTGGGTTACATGTGTACTAATTTTTATCTAGAAAAAAGATTTATTTATGTGGCAGACGTCTTGGATCGTAATGGAGATAGATTCAGAACTAGTGAGGTAGTTCTGCTGGTGGAGCAGATCGTCTCAATTGAGTTTTCAGTGCTGCTTTAAAATCAGATTTGAGTTGCTGTTAGAACAAAACTGGCTAGAACAGAATGAAACTAAACACTCTGATCCTCCTTATGTAGAAGTTGAAAAGGGGAAGTTAGTTTTATTCTTTTTTTTTTTTTAAAGATTTTATTTATTTACTTATGAGAGAGAGAGAGAGAGAGAGAGAGAGGCAGAGGGAGAAGCAGACTTCCCGCGGAGCAGGGAGCCCGATGCGGGACTCGATCCCAGGACTCTGGGATCATGACCTGAGCCGAAGGCAGACGCTTAACCATCTGAGCCACCCAGGCGCCCAGGAAGTTAGTTTTAAACAGTAATTCTATTTGTTCTGATACCCATCTATCTAAGGTCACAGTGATACTTTCTAGAATTGCTTCAGACACTTGGGAAAGTTATCCTTGCAGCCTGCCTTTCTTTAGAAGTCAAACAGACTGGGGCGCCTGGGTGGCTCAGTTGTTAAGCATCTGCCTTCGGCTCAGGTCATGATCCCGGGGTCCTGGGATCGAGCCCCGCATCGGGCTCCTTGCTCTGCAGGAAGCCTGCTTCTCCCTCTCCCACTCCCCCTGCTTGTATTCCTTTTCTCGCTGTGTCTCTCGCTGTCAAATAAATAAAATAAAATCTTTAAAAAAAAAAAAAAAAAAAAAAGAAGTCAAACAGACTGGGGTGCCAGGGCGGCTCTGTTGGTTAAGTGTCTGATTCTTGATTTCAGCTCAGGTTTTGGTCTCAGGATTGTAAGTTCAAGCCCCGAGTTGGGCTGCATGCTGGGCATGGAGCCTACTTAACAAAACAAGTAAGAAAGTCAAACAGACCTTCTCGATGAGCTCGATGCAGGCAGCCAGGTCCATCCCGAAGTCGATGAACTCCCACTCGATGCCCTCCTTCTTGTACTCCTCCTGCTCCAGCACGAACATGTGGTGGTTGAAGAACTGTTGCAGCTTCTCGTTGGTGAAGTTGATGCACAGCTGCTCCAGGCTGTTGAACTGCATAAAACAAAATTTTCAACATTAAATGGACTTTTTAGCAGTAAAATTCATTACTGAAAAATTCTTTTATTGAAAAAATATGAAATACAGTAATGAAATAAAATTTAAACTAATTGTTGTTCTTTCAGAAGTCCCAAGGGAAAAAACGATCATTTTTTTTGACATGAGCCTTTATTATGAATTCTGGGCATTATTTAAAGGCACAGGTATCAATTATACGCAAGACTTCTGGTAGGATCTACCCCTTCCCAGCTCTAAGATTGCATAGCAAAAGCATACATTAAAAGTACAACCATGGTCCCCATGAGTTATGGTTTGGATTTAAGGGTGAAAGTAATTTATTGGAAAGTTTCACTTCTTTTACCACCCCACTCTCCAATTCAGGATAAAGTTCACATTTTCACTCTTGGCTGTCACATAAGAAAAGCTTCTCCTGAGACCTTTTAGTTGATGTACAAAGTGGAATAATAGGCAAGTTTGTCTCGTCTTCATATCAAACATCTGGCAAATTCCCTTTGCCAGGTCTGTGAAAGTAGGGACCTGATGTGGTGTAGTAATTGATGATCTGAAAGAGTCTTTGTAATAATTTACACCCGCATTTTACACATGATGCAGCTGATACCCCAGAGGTGAAATAGTACGTGTCAGATGAACTTGGAACAGGAGAGACCATGACCTGTGTGCTTTCTCCTCCATGGGAGATGCCCTGTCTACACGTCTGGGTTCTTGTCCTGGCTTTGCCTTAAATGGCTGTGGGATCTTTAGCAAGGGTTTCCGTTTTCCTGCATCTCTGTTTCTCCACATGTAATTAATAGTAATATTCGTTACCCTTTCATGGGTTGTTTTGAAGATTAAATGAGGTAACATTTTGAAGTGCTTAGTGGAGTGCCAGAAATACTCTCACTCCTCCACAAATGCCAGTTATGGTTATCATTACATTTCTGGTATTGGCTAGATATGGGGGAGGTAGTTCCTGTTCTGGGTGCAGTGTTGGAGGAAGCAATGTGGACACTGTAAATGTACAGGAATGCCTCGTATGTCAGAGCCCACGTTGTTTTTCTCTCACTTTTTTTTTTTTTTTAAATATTTTATTTATTTGACAGAGAGAGACACAGCGAGAGAGGGAACACAAGCAGGGGGAGTGGGAGAGGGAGAAGCAGGCTTCCTGCCGAGCAGGGAGCCTGATGTGGGGCTCGATTCCAGGACCCTGGGATCATGAGCTGAGCCGAAGGCAGACGCTTAATGACTGAGCCACCCAGGCGCCCGTCACTTTTTGTTAATGTGAAGACAACTCACGTCAAAGATCTCAAAGCCGGCGATGTCCAAGACCCCGATGAAGTACTGTCTGGGCTGCTTGGTGTCTAGCTGCTGGTTGATGCGGGTGACCATCCACAGGAACATCTTTTCGTAGACGGCCTTGGCCAGAGCGCCCACCGCGTTGTACACCTTCATGGACAGAGTAGTGATTGTTGATGCTGCTGAAGACATGCTGTGAAGGCCTGGGACGGGTGTCATTCAATGAGGTCATGCACTCACCTGCTGCACAGTCTGGCCTTTGGTGACGTACTCATTGCCGACCTTGACCCTGGGGTAGCAGAGGGCTTTGAGCAGGTCAGCAGAGTTCAGACTCTGGAGATAGGCTGCCTTGTCAGCAACTGCAGAGTCACAATTCAAGAAATGGTGTTTAATGGTGGATATCCCCTTTTACCTAATTTTTGTATTTTTCTCCAATCCATTCTCTTTATTATTTAAATAAAAAGCTTTAAGTAATTCTATAGAAGGTCAGATGAGGTTCCCCGTACATTAGAGCTCATACTTGCTAATAAATAGTCAGTTACACTGGTCTTTGGGGATTATTGCAAGTAGCTTTTGAGAAATTCATCAAGAGTTAACGTGTCCAGTGTTTATGGCAACACTTCATGTAAGCAAAGGCCATGGTGCCTGCTCTTAAGGCAGACACATTAGGTGTGGTTGGAGGGAAAAGGTAAATACATCATAATACTTGCTGTTAGGGAGAGATAGAAGTCCCAATATTTGGATCCTTATTTCAGTTTTACTCCTCCCAAGTTAAACCCACTTGTTCAGTTTCATTATCTGAAAATGTAGGTATTAAATTTCACTATGTGCCCCCTACGGAGTCTCTTTCTGAAATTGTGCCAAGGACTGTAACGTAAATGCCACAGGTCAGGTACCACAGTAACTGCTGAAAAGTTTAGAGGAGGGAGAGAATGTGTCAAGCCGGGGGGTGGGGGTCAGAAAGGCTTCAAAGAGCAGACAACTTTAGCTTCCTCGGTAGGTCCTTTATGTTCCGCACATGGAATACAGGACTTTCTTTCTCAGTTCTTTTTTTATCTGACTGCCTAGAGTGCCTGCGGGTTTATATATAGACAGAGCACACATGTGCACAGATGTCTAGGGACACCCTTCGCCCCCAGCTTTGTGCTGGGCAGCTCCTGTCTCGCCAGCCACTAGTTCACCTAGCTAGTGCTGAAGGAGGCTCACGTGCCAGGTTGGCTCGCGTACACAGGCCCCGTTGCCACGGCAGAGCAGGAGCACTGTGCCATCTCTTTTTCTCTCTCACGATCTGGCCCCGGTTGTGCTTTTTAGATATGTTTTTATAAGCGCCTATTAGGGTTCGTTTTAACTTATTTGGGCTGCTTAGAAATGATGGAGATATGGACACACAAGGGAGGAAGGGGGGTGAGGAAAGTGTGCGGTGTGTGTAGATAATGTATATGCTCTTCAGAAGTTCAGCTGTGATGGAGATGTGAGTTTAGAATAGGCTTTTTTTTTTTTTTCTGCCATATTCTTTAATTCAGACCCAGAAGGAGGTTCATCTGGTACCTTCGGTGCCATCTGGCTCGGCCTGCTCCTCCCGCTGCTTCTGCTTGAACTTCATGTTCCCATAATGCATCACAGCCCCTGTGAGCTTGTAGATGGAGACTTTCTCTTCAGGAGTGAAGCCCAGGATGTCAATGGCACTCTTCCAGGAGAAATGACAGAACAAAGATTAGGGCAGAAGAGACTAACTTATTTTGGAGAATTTATACTGTGTCCTAGGGTAGCCACACCTACAGTGGGCTGTTCCTGCACATAATGGAATTTTTTTTACAGTGTGTGTGTGTGTGTGTGTGTGACTTACATCTGTGGCCATCAGCTCTTCTTGGTCATCAATGCTGGGGACCGTGATTTCCCCTTGACTGACGAAGGCATAGTCATATGGGTTGGTGGTGATCAGGAGCATTTCTGGGTACATATAATTCAGGGTATACATTTACATTAGAAATTGTTAATAAAAATATTAATGTTCATCTATAAATTTAATGTTCATCTATAAATTCCTTACCAATCAGATCTGGCTTCTTATTGGAAGTGATCTGGTAAAAAATATGGTAGCTTCTTTCTGCCTTCAGCTGGAAAGTAACTCTGGACTTTTCTAGAAGATCTGGAAATAGAAATAGATACTAAATTAGAAAAAAAATCAATGCTGCTGAAATACACACACACACACACACACACACACACACACACACACACTTTAGATGGGGGAGAGGGAGGGAGGGAAAGGAGTGAGGTGGGGCGAGGGGCAGAGGGAGAGGGAGAAAGAGAATCTTAAGCAGGCTCCGCACTCAGTGCAGAGCCTGTCATGGTGCTCGACCTCATGACTCTGAGATCACGAGCCAAAATCAAGAGTTGGATGTTCAACCAACTGAGCCACCCTGGCACCCCAATGCTGCTGAAATATTAAATGAACCTCGGTGTCTTTGCTGAGACTGGGAACATTACATTAGACTCCATTGAGATTTCTGATCCTCTTGGTGCTGGATATAAGAATTCCAAATACATATGGTAACTGCCTAAGTTTCTCACTATCTAAGAGTAGAGACTGAAACCTATCTGCTCTAGTAAAAATAAGCTTTTAATATGGGGGACCTGTGACCTCTGTGTTATTATTGATCTGTAATATCTCTTCCTTCCTCACATCACCTGAGACTTTGTGGTGAGCGGTTACTTAGAAACACCTACCAAAGCTCAGATGAAGAGCAAGTCACAGAGAAATATTGTAAACCTGTAGGTAACTCATAGGAACCCGAAGTAGCCCAAGTGTTTGTCCTGGAAAAAATACCAAAGTTGCTTCTGTGGCAGGAATTTCAGAATGTGCTCCAGAACCGCCAGTCTCCATTGAGGTTGATGGAGCACACAGTGGATTTATGGATAAGTCTGGCATTAGCTCATGGGCAACACTGGCAGCAGGCTCAGCACACGCCAAGTGTTCCTGAATATCCTGCACATGAAATCACTCGTCTGTCTTTTGATTTTTGGTGGTCCTGTTACTCACATGTTTCAATATCTGCAGAAGCTAGCTTCCCTGTGGTACCAAAGTGGATTCGAATGAATTTACCCTTGAAAAGAGAAAGATTATTTAGTATTGAAAAGTTGAAGCACACAGAAGGATGCAATCGAAATGATAATTCAGACGTGCTTTCTCTAGCATGGAAGGACCGAGAAGACCCCTCTGTGACCAGGAGACTTACAAAGCGAGAGGAGTTGTCATTCCTCACGGTCTTGGCGTTGCCAAAGGCCTCCAGTAGGGGGTTGGCGCTGATGATTTGATCTTCAAGGGTCCCCTGCAAAGGCAAGAGCGGTCCTCACCTCTGGGGCTACAGAATTCCTCAGAGCCCCAAGAGTCTTGAGTCTGACCCCAGACCTACCCGCATTTTGCCAGAGGTAGCTTCCTCCTTCTTCTTGTCCCCAGTGACTGCAATTGTTGCAAAGTACTGGATGACACGCTTGGTGTTCACGGTCTTCCCTGCACCAGATTCTCCGCTGTCAAACAGAGACCAGAGAAAAGATCAGAACTACTACAGCTCATGTTGTCTATGTCTAAGACAATCAAAACCAGAGAAGGGAAGAATCACGTACGTGATCAAGATGGACTGGTTCTCACGATCTGTGAAAGAGAAGTCAAGACCAGCAGTTAAAAAAGAAAAAGAACATTTGATATAAAGATTATTGAGTCAGTTTAGATCAAACACAGCTTGTTCTTTTAACATTTGCAAGATGTCACTTATGATTTTGGTTTTGTGATTAGTCCCCCAAGAGTACTTGGCTCTTGGAGTAAAATTTGTGACAATGAGAGGCAAGCTATCATCTGTTTCCTTTTGTATCTTATTAATTTTAAAAACTTTGTGATGATAAATTTCAAACAGATACCAAGTAGAGACAATAACATAGAGAGCCCCCATGTCTCCATCATACAGCTTCAACAATTATCATCACTTGGCCAATTTTATATCCTCTATACTCCTGTCCCATTCTTCCTGGATTATTTTAAAGAAAATCCCAGGCATCCTATAATGTCATCTATCAATACTTCAGTAAGAATTAATAGAATTTTGAAGTCATGAGGGATCTTAGAAAAATTCCCGAGGCCAACTCTTTTATTTAACAGATAAAGAAGCCGAGACCCAGAGAGGAATCAGTGACTTTTCGAATAATAATTACAGAGCTTGTTAATAAGGTCAAAGGTATTCAGGTCTTCTGACTGCCACTTTATGTATTTTTCTGCTACCTGGCCTCCTCCCAGCTCTTGATATGACTAATTTGACTGCTGGTAACACTAAATAGGGAAGGGATCTGGAATTGTAAATATGTTCATTTAGTCTTATATTCCTTTTAATTTTATGTACATTTCTAAATAATAAAAACAGACATTGTCACTAGTTATATGACTGATATGTTGGATTTATACCAATTTTCTGATATGTTAAATCTCCAGTTCTATTTGAGTGGATTCTCAAATCTAAAAATCTATCAGAGAAATAGATACAAATCTGGATGTTATTTCGATGTGCATATAGACTTTAGGGAACTTCAGAGTTCTCTTCAGAGCAGTAGATACAGATTTTAGAACATAGTCAAATTGATTTTCCAATAGCAGAAAAATTATGAAAGATCATATCACATCTCATGGGAGCACTGATAAGAAAAGTTCTAGTCTCTTTTGGCGATGCTAAAATAACATGAACCAGGTCAAATGCCACAGTTTAGCACGGTTTTATATGCAAATCACGTTTGGGAGCCATAAGTGATCTTGAATTTGGAGCAGCCCCAAAGCTTGGGGAGTGGAGACCTTGGCATAGGGGTGGTGGTGTACAAAGCAGAGTAAGTGCAGCTGCTGAGTATTAAACCCTCCGAAACGAGCCAGCCTTTGGATCATTTCTGGAAGGTAGCTAGCTTCTGCTGACGACCAAAGAACAGTTTACTGGCATGAAATCCTTGTGGAATTGCTGGCCAATTTGTAATGGAAGATTCCTATTTTATTCCTTTCTCTTCTCTCCTCCTTTAACAGACAACTTAAAAACAAGTTCAGCAACACAAACAAAAACCAAAAACGAACAAAACCCTCTCAGTTTCCCAAACCCTATGGAACAACAGGAAACTCTGGAATTCAGAATATTTCCAAAGGCAGTACATTTGGTGTGTGAAAATAAAAGGTTTAAATGCTGTACTTGGGCCTGTAATGCATATCAGAGCTGTTTGTTTATGCTTTGATAAGACAGGAATAACAGACTTTGATAGGATTTCAAAAATAATTTCAGAGGAAGAGGTATTTTTATTTTCTTCCATTCTAATAGGAAAATGCTTCAGAATCTTCGGGAGGAAAGTGGTAGCTCTTTCTTTACCCGTGTTCTACCCCAAATGCTGGCACTATTAGCTGTGTCGTTTAACGATAAAGATAAGAATTACAAAGCTTTCCAGCTGTAGCTGGTAACTATTTTCCTTGATTGCTGTGGATGTGCTTATTTTAAAATAATTGATTTGAACTTTTCTTCTGTTGAATCAGAAATGAAAACCTATGGGAAATCGGCAGACGCGTTTACAGAGGTCTGCTAATTGTTTCCGCCTGGCTTCCGCTTACTAGCTGGGTTAGCTTGAGCAGGTCAGTGAGCTCAACCAGCTTCCCTTTCCTCTCTCTAAAATGGGGATGGCTGCTGGGAAGCATATATGACACTGGAGCTCTGGAAGTTCCTTGAATACAGTGAAGCCCCATGTGGCTGCAATGTATTATTATAATCAGGGCCCAGACAGAGCCTGCTTGTTAAAGGTTCTGTTTCTACATTTTTGCACATAAATAGTTGTGTCACTCACCTGTCAGCATGAACTGATAGGCGTTGTCAGAGATGGAGAAGATGTGGGGCGGGGCCTCCTGGCGCTTCTTGCCTCGGTAGGCGGCCACCACCTCGGGGTTGTACACCGGCAGCCACTTGTAGGGGTTCACGGTGACGCAGAAGAGGCCCGAGTAGGTCTGAGAAAACCAGAAAATGTGACATGTGGATCTTGTCTTTACTCAGAGAGATGGATGGAATAGGGAGATGCTGAAGGGCGCTCACGTAGATCATCCAGGCTGCGTAACGCTCTTTGAGGTTGTACAGCACTCCAGGCTCGTGCAGATGGGTCATCATGGCCATGTCTTCGATCTTGTCAAATTTGGGAGGGTTCATGGGGAAGACTTGGTCCTCCCTGACAGTTAGAGTCTGGCAAGTAAAGCGAGAGACCACATTGTATTAATGGTGGGATGTAGGGTTGGTTTGTCTGTTTTGCTTATAAAACTATAATTACTGACACTTTTCATTTATTCAGTATTCTTTAAATCAAGGCATGAAATTATATTTGTTTCAGAGTCTGATGCTAAGAAAATCCATCTCCTATGATGAACTAGGATACTCCCTTTTTTTAAAGATTTTTTTTCTTCCCATATTCCCCTGTTCCCAGTTTTTATCAGTTTTATCTTTTTAACTCTTATTTTAATAGGTTAAATTTTTTATTTTTCACGGCCATTCATTACAAGAAGCTTCTGGGGGGAAGTAATGGGGATACTAATACATTATTTGGCTAAGTAAATAATAGTTTCTTGACAGGAGAAGCTGGCTTCTATTTCCCCCAAGTTTGGGGGTTTATAATGCGAAGTGGGGAGTTGAGGGATATGGTGGTGGCTGACTCTAGTGTGTTGAAGTCCTGTGGGTAGCCGGGAAGGGGGCACCCGAGGTGACTGCTGGGAACCTCCTTTGCCGTCCAAATCTGGCATCTATAACGGACCAGGAGGGTGTCTGTGGTGGCAGGAGGCTTAGAGCTTCACCTTGAATGAGGAAACTGAAGAAGACAACTGGGAGCGTTTTCTCCCCGTGTGTTTACTTACTGCTCCACCTTCTGTCTTCACAGTTACTTTCCCTCCTTCCTTGCTCTGTATGGTGCTCTTCACGTAGGAGGCCTTGGGCTCCGCGACAAAGACCGATGTTTTAGCATCGAAGGGCTTGTTTTGGGCCTCGATCCGCTCCTTTTCCGATTTTCGGAGGAAGGGAGCGGCTTTGCCAAAAACTGCCATCTCAGCGTCCGAACTCGCACTCATGGCTGCAGTTTATTTAGCAGAGGATTCTGCCTTGGGGAAGAAATGGGGCAGAGGGAGAAAAAGCAACCAGAAGTTATACCTTTGAGCTAGGATGTGGCATGAAAGAAGTGTTGTGCCCGCATCGCTTGGGCTGTCTGCTCCCCCAGGCTGCCCTTGACCCGTGTTCTCACACAGGCCAAAGGACTTGGGCGGGCATGAGGTTGTGACTGGAGGCTTCATTCTTAGTACTTTGCAGATTTCCTTCTGGGACACATATCTTGATTCTCAGGGCCAGAGTGCCTTCAGTGGAACCCTTGCATGTTTGAATCTCTACACTGTTAACAATATCTACAGCTGGGGGATTGTTCTCTAGCAGCTGTCTTTCTTTAATCCCTACTTTTCCTTCTGCATGATGTTTGCATCTGCCATATACCAGGATAGTCACATCGTTAGGAGAGAAGATTTGTCTTGTGCAAAAGCAAGGTTGGTATTTTCAGAGCTTTCAAAGACTTGCTTTACCTTTTTAGGTGGCCATTTTTTTTTTCTCTCTTAAGGCTTGTGTTATTTTTTTTTAAAGATTTATTTATTTGGGGGTGGGGAGCAGAGGGAGAGAGAGAATCTCAAGCAGAATCCCCGCTGAGCAGCAGAGCCTGGTGAGGGGCTTGATCTCACGACCCTGAGATCATGACCTGAGCTGAAGTCAAGAGTTGGATGCTTAACGGACTGAGCCACCCAGGTGCCCCAAGGCTTGTGTTATTTTTAATATCTACTTTATGTTAATATTTAGTGTTAAATCTCTGAGTGGGTTGTTAAAAGAACCTCATAATAAATTCTTAATACCGTATGGTTTTGTCATTTGGCTTGTTACCAAGAGACTTAGCATTGCCTTAATTCCAAAATCTCTTTTGACACTTTCTTTTTTTGCATGAGAGATTTCAACTGCCAGTTAACAGATCTAACCACAGAGAAATGAGAGCTTCAGCATGAAGAAGGCCCTTCTTCCCACATACATTCCCCAGGCTTCTCTTTCCATCAATAAAAAGAAAAGAGACAGAAATGTAAGGGTTCATCACCTGTAAGCCATTGTCTTCTAATTGATAGATATGCCTCTGCAGGGTTGGCCTGTTAGATTGGTTGAGTCTTTTCTTTCAGGTGTAAATTACTTGGGGAAGGGCCAGGACCTCTTCTTTTTTTTTTTTTTTTTCTGTGGAGGCCAGGACCTCTTCTAAATTAGGCACGGTATTTAGCACTCTGTGGGTGTACCACCGGGGACTTTTTAGAAGAGCAATAATCAATCTTTCTAAAAACAAATAACAGTGAATCATCAAAAGTAGCTAAAACATGGTTGTCACAAGTTGATTGTCTTTCCATTTTTTGGTAAGGATTTTTCTGGGGTGTTTAAAAAATATTTGTAAGATGTCTAAGGGTCAGTGCTTTGCAGGAAAGGGAGTTTGGCATGGAATAGTCTGTTGCCCCTGGTCTGTCAGAATTCCTTCTGTCCCAAATGGTCCTTCAACCCTGGAACTCAGGTGAGGGGAGTGCAGAGGAGAAGGCTTTTTGGGAGCAGCATTTTCCCAGCATTTATAAGCAGTCATTTGGAAGCACCGCCTGCTTAGGTAAGAGCAGGAACATGGAAATGGTGTACAATTAAGATTTGTTCCCAGCTTCGTTAGCCTGAATGCCCTGTGTCGTCAACACGCCCAGAAACCTGAGGCTTACCTTGGGAGTTCCAGATGAATCGCAGGTTCAGAAGTGGCTGACACTGTGAAAAATAAGGTCTTTTATTAGCAAAGTTCTGACATGCCAGCAAAAACAGTTACAGAATTATAATTGCCCTGCTCTAAAGCTCAGCTTTGTGAAAATAAAAATCAGACTGGGGAGGGACAGTTTCATGCTCAGAGGTGGGCCATGGGATCAGCTCTTCCTGTCCCTGGGGGTCCTTCAAGCCCCAAGGCCCCCATCACTCACCTCTGGGTTCTTGGTGGAGATACGGCAGGCGGGGTCCCCGTGCTTATATGGGCACCAGTGTGCTGACGCTGCTGCTCTCTCCGCTTTGTTAGGGCAGGACATTTGGCAACATGACCCTCGGCATAATTTGTACTGACATTTGGCATGTTTGGATATAATTAGAAGTATTCATATCATTTTGAGTATGTGAACCAATCTCCTATAAATAATTTGACAGGGACCAATCTGCCGGCAGAGAATGCTTTCTAGTATGCTGGGAAGGTGATCTTTGCCTGGTGGGGCCTCAAAGTCCATTCCCACGAGCTATATTCGATTTGGCGAACTCTTCTACACATACCTGTGGTAACCCAGTGATCCGGTTCTCAGCGACACATTGCTGTCAGGGCCTTCTCCGCTTTTCCTTATTTGTTACCGCAGGAACCCTCCACTTCATCCCCCTGGGTCACTGCCAAGGCTCACCCTTGGAGTCTGGGCTTGGGCAGCAGGGCCAAGGTGAGAGGAGAATCTCTGCTGAGCCTCCACCATTGGCCAGTGCCCACCCCCTCAAGACTGAAAAACATTATTATTTCAGTACAAAATAGTATGTATTCATTGTAGGAAAAAAAACCACAGATAAGCAGAGAGAAAAAATGTCTATAATCCCAACATGGAGAGATAAAATAAGATAAAGACGTGTAAGTGGGATCATACTATATATGTGTATATAGTACGTGTATATCCTACAATCTACTTAAAAAGTTATATCGTAGGTAATTTTCATATCAGTGATCTAGTTTGCATCCTTATTCTTTAAACAGATTATATTATGATCATTCTGTTTAAATTAAAATCTTTCCTTTTTTTTTAAAAGGTCCAGTATATGGGGGTTTAATTTGTATGCAGCAAAATTCATTCTTTAGCCGGCAGTTGTATGAGATTTTTTTGCTGCTATTTAAAACATTTTTTACCTTGGGGCGCCTGGGTGGCTCAGTCGTTAAGCGTCTGCCTTTGGCTCAGGTCATGATCCCAGGGTCCTGGGATCGAGCCCCGCATCGGGCTTCCTCCTCCGCGGGAAGCCTGCTTCTCCCTCTCCCACTCCCCCTGCTTGTGTTCCTGCTTTCACTATCTCTCTCTCTGTCAAATAAATAAATAAAATCTTAAAAAAAAAAAAAATAAATAAAATAAAACATTTTTTACCTTGATGGTAAAATTCCCTTTCTCTGTTGCATGGTTCTAGTTTTTACACATGAACGGATTCTTGTAGTCACTGTCACAGACAGGACACAGAACAGTTCCATTTCTATGAGTTTTAATAAATATGTGTCATCGTGTAATCTCTTATATTCAAATTACATGAAAAATTAAAGCCTTGGAGATGAGGCTAAAATTCCCTTTTGATGAACTCACAATGGAGGTAGCTCCCTTCTCTCCAGAGGTAACCACTTACACCAGTTTGGTGTGTAATATTCCAGACCTTTTCTGTGCACTTAACTAAGTTATATTTGGAAAAATATAAATTAATGAAACTGGCCTAAGAAGATTGACCCATAGAAAATACATAATGAGATGTTTAAAATATGTTAGAGATAGTATCATGCTTTACATATTTACCAACTTGTTTTTTTTCATTCTGTATTCTTAGATCATTTTCCATGTTAGTACATAAAGTAAGCAAAAATTTAAAACAGAAATAGAGAAAGTAGTATATGAACCCATTGCAGTCATCATCCAGCATTAGTAATTATCAGTTCATGGTCGGTCTTGTTTTGTATATACCCCAACCTACTACTCTGTCTCTGGATTATTTTGATATCACTCATTTGAAATTTGCTATGTAGAATTCTCTTTGTTCTAGATTATAATCATTTCTTTTTTGTACAAATTCCAGAAGGTTTCTCCTTGTCTAATAGTGATCTTAACTTTGTTTTGGCATCTCAGTCTTATGGAAGTTTTAAATTTTTATGTAGTCAAAGTTACGAACACTTCTCATTTGTATTTTTGCTTTTTTGTGTGTATTGTAAGAGAAGGCCTTTTCTAACTCAAGGACTCAGCGTAATAAATACGTTCTTCTATATTTCCAATCTAATGCTTTAAAAATATATATTGACATTTGTAATCTAGTTGTATTTGTGTGTGTATGTGTGTGTGTATGTGTGTGTGTGCGTGTGTGTATGTGTGTGTGCGTGTGTGTGTATGTGTGTGTGTGTATGTGTGCGTGCGTGTATGTTGTGTGCGTGTATGTGTGCGTGTATGTGTGTGCGTGCGTGTATGTGTGTGTGCGTGTATGTGTGAGTGTATGTGTGTGTGTATGTATGTATGTGTGTGTGTGTGTAATGTTTCTGAATTCGATATTTTGTACCACTGTTTATGAGCCAGTAGCACATATGCTTTGATATCTAGGAGGACACATTATCCCTAATTCATTTATTTTAAAGATGTCTTGACCATTCTTACATTCTATTGTATACATTTTTTAGTGTTTTGTTGCCGTGGTGAATGGGATTCTTTTTCTGATTATCCTTCCCACTTGGTTATTACTGGCATGGGGCAGCCAGCATGGCCTGCTCGGAAGCTCAGGGCTGTCTGTGGCAGCTGTATGCCACCTCTCTCCAGTTCCCAGATGCCTTGTGGCATAGGGCAGCCACGTGACACTGTTTTGGCTAAAGATGAAGTGCGAGCGGGAGTTGCTGGGTGGGACCTCCAGAAAAGAGAGCAGACGCCACTGGTAACTACCTTTCCTTTCCCTGTCTCACCCCTTTTTGGTGTAGAACAGATGTAATGGCAGAGCTATAGCCTTGAAAGAAAGATCAAGAGAATTTCAGAGACAGTGCTGACATCTGTGAGTTGAATTTTAATACGTGAAGAAGAAAATGAACCACTGATATTAATAAGGCACCATTTACTCAGATTTTCTGTTACATACAAACTCAGTCCTTAGCAGATATGTGGTGTTTCAGAAAGTTGGTTTAGCTGGTATCTTTCATTTGGCCCCCTTGCTGAGCTTCCTTATCACTTCTGACAATTTATGTGATTCTCTTGGGTTTTTGATGTAGTATGCACAAATAATCACAATTTTGTGTCTTCTTTCTTTTATAATTTTTATGTTATTTTTTTTTCTTTTTCTAATTGAATTATCTGAGACACTTAGGACAATGTTGAATAGTAACACTCTAGGTACTTATACCCTAGACAAGGTAAGTGATCCTTATTTTGTTCCTGACTTTAATTGGATTGCCTCTGACGTTTCAAGATACTTTATATCTAGTTTGCCAATGATTTTAATCATAAAAATGGATTAAACTGCTTCATTCCTGGGTACATGACGAAGAGAATTGAAAACATATGCTTATACAAAATTTCATACACAAATATTCATAGCAACGTTATCCATAATAGCCAAAAAAATGGAAACAACCCAAATGTTCATCAGCAGACAAATGGATAAACAAAATGTGATATATCCATATGATGGAGTGTTCTTCAGCCATGAAAAGGAGTGAAGTACTGATACATGTTACAGCATGGATGAACCTTGAACCTCAAAAATATTATGCTGAAGTGACAGACATAGTGCACTTATATTTGATGATTCCATATCTATAAAAATGTGTACAACAGGCAAATCCATGGAGACAAAATATAGATTAGTGCTTGCCAGAAGATGGTCTGGAAGGGGGGAGATTGGGGAGTGACTGCTAATGGGATTTCTTTTTGAGGTGATGAAATGTTCTGAAATTAGATAGTGTTTATGATTGCATAATTTTGTGAATCTACTAAAACCACTGAATTTACATTTAAATGGTGAATTTATGGCATGTGAATTATATCTTTATTTTTAAAATTTTTAAAAGTTTTTTAAAAAGATTTTATTTGACAGAGAGAGACACAGTGAGAGAGGGAACACAAGCAGGGGGAGTGGGAGAGGGAGAAGCAGGCTTCCTGCGGAGCAGGGAGCCCGATGTGGGACTGGATCCCAGGACGCTGGGATCATGACCTGAGCCGAAGGCAGACACTTAACGACTGAGCCACCCAGGCGCCCCTGAATTATATCTTTAAAAATGCATTGGATTTTATCAGTGTTTTTTTCTGCATTTATTGAGCTTATTTTTTTTCCTCAAATTCATTAATGTAGAGAATTATGTAGTAATTTTCTCACTTTTACCACTAAAATTCATGAAATGAAACCTATAGAAATAACATTGTTTAATTTCCTGCTGATCAAGTATACTAATTTTTTTTTTTTAATGTGGGATTTCTGCATCTGAGTTCATTATGGGACTACGACATGGTTTTCTTTTCTTATGCTGTCCTCTTCTGGTTTTGATATCGGCATCATGCTAGGTCTTGTAAAATAAGTAGCTTCCCGTTTCTATTTTCTGCAGCATTGTGTTTAGAATGTGAATACTCTGTTTTGCGAACATTTGGTAGAGTTCCTTTGTGGAATTCTTTTGGCCTGTAGTCTCTTTGGAGGAGGAATCTTTTATTTACTCTTGTATTATAAGCTTTTTTTTTTTTTTTTAATGGTTATTGATTAATCTGTTCAGAGTTTCTATTTTTTTTCTTTGGCCCATTTAGAAATTTTATATTTTCCTAGAAAATTGCCCATTTCATGTGAGGTTTCAGATATTTTGACTTTTTTTGTGCATATCTTTTTATAGTTAAAAACTTCCTAATTGATTTCACTGTATTCTTTATTCCTTTTTATTCCTCTTCTACACAGTTTAATTTTGTTCTTTTTATTTCAAATCATATTTGCTAAATTTTGTCTTTTGTGTTGGTCTTTTAAATTTAGTTTTACCAAATAACTCTTTTTCCCTGTTTTTCCTATTTTCTAGTTTCTATTCTGCTTTTAATCTTATCCATTCCTTTCTTTAATTTCTTTAGGTTTATTTTATTGGTCTGTATTCAACATCTTAAATTGAAAGCTTCATTTATTTTCATTCTTTCTTACGATCTTACAGATTTATTTGTGGTTATAAATTTTTCTTTGGTAACTACTTTGGCTGAATCCTTCTCACAGGTTGATAGGTACTACTCTGCTTGACCTTCAGTTATAATTACTTTAAAATTTCCGTGTCCATTTCAATCCCCAAATTATCTAAAGCATGTTTGTTTTTTAGATTTTCAGATGAATAAATTTGGGCATGGGGGGAGGGTTTTCTTTTAGCTTTAATTCTTTTCATTGCGTGCGTGCGTGTGTATGTGTGCTCATTTTGTTTCCTGGTAGACCCAATGGGAGTGAGGGATGTTGTTCATGTGTGTATGTTTCTGTTTGTGTGTGTAAATAATAAGAAAATTCAGATAGCATCCAGAAATATTATCATCTCCCCAGAAACCTCTCAGGATCCTTCTCATTATAACTCCGATTTCCCTCACCTAAAGGTAACTCTGATTTTTACTTTTATGATAATAATTTCTCTGCTTTTCTGTATAGTTTCATTATTTGTGTATGTATCTGTAAATAATACATATACATTTTTCTGCCTGTTTTTGGGCTTCATATGAATACAGCTTTATTTATTCTTTAGTATCTCACTTCTTTTACCCAGCATTATTGTGGGATTTTTTTTCCCCATGAGGTTACATGTAACTTTATTTTATTTTCTTTACTGTGCAGTATTATATATATATATATATATATATATATATATATATATTTTTAAAGATTTTACTTATTTATTTGACACAGAGAGAGAGAGAGCACAAGCAGGGGGAGCGGCAGGCAGAGGGAGAGGGGGAAGCAGGCTCCCCACAGAGCAGGGGGAGCCCGATGTGGGACTCGATCCCAGGACCCTGGGATCATGACCTGAGCCAAAGGCAGATGCTTAACCAACTGTGCCACCCAGGCGCTCCTGTATGATAGTATTCTATTGTAGACAGAATTTGGGGTTCCCAGTTTTTTGCTGTAGCTTTTTAAAAAATTTTTTTATTGTTATGTTAATCACCATACATTACATCATTAGTTTTTGATGTAGTGTTCCATGATTCATTGTTTGTGCGTAACACCCAGTGCTCCATGCAGAACGTGCCCTCCTCAATACCCATCACCAGGCTAACCCATCCTCCCACCCCCCTCCCCTCTAGAACCCTCAGTTTTTCAGAGTCCATCGTCTCTCATGGTTCGTCTCCCGCTCCGATTTCCCCCCCTTCATTCTTCCCCTCCTGCTATCTTCTTTTTTTTTCTTCACATATATTGCATTATTTGTTTCAGAGGTACAGATCTGTGATTCAACAGTCTTGCACAATTCACAGCGCTTACCAGAACACATGCCCTCCCCAGTGTCCATCACCCAGTCACCCCATCCCTCCCACCCCACCCCCCACTCCAGCAACCCTCAGTTTGTTTCCTGAGATTAAGAATTCTCATATCAGTGAGGTCATATGATACATGTCTTTCTCTGATTGACTTATTTTGCTCAGCATAACACCCTCCAGTTCCATCCACGTCGTTGCAAATGGCAAGATCTCATTCCTTTTGATGGCTGCATAATATTCCATTGTATATATATACCACATCTTCTTTATCCATTCATCTGTTGATGGACATCTTGGCTCTTTCCACAGTTTGGCTATTGTGGACATTGCTGCTATAAACATCGGGGTGAACGTACCCTTTCGGATCCCTACTTTTGTATCTTTGGGGTAGATACCCAGTAGTGCAATTGCTGGATCATATGGTAGCTCTATTTTCAACTTTTTGAGGAACCTCCACACTGTTTTCCAGAGTGGCTGCACCAGCTTGCATTCCCACCAACAGTGTAGGAGGGTTCCCCTTTCTCCGCATCCCTGCCAACATCTGTCGTTTCCTGACTTGTTAATTTTTTGCTGTAGCTTTTTATTTTACTTATTTTTTTGCGAGATGAACAGTGACTGTCACTTCTGTGGTATCTTGTTCTAGAAATAGTTGATATTTCTTTTTTGGTTTTGTAATGGGTCAGTTTTTCTCTTCCTCCTCCTCCTCTTCTTTAACACCTTTATTCAGGTAGAATTTTATATACCTTAAAAATCATCCATTTTAAGTATAGTTCAATGGGTTTTAGTAAATTTATGCAGTTGTGCAACATCACCATAATCCAGTTTTATCAACACTTTCATCAACTCAGATGTTCCCTTGTGCCCATTTGCATTCAGGTCTCATTCCAGCCCCAGACCGCAGGCAAACACTGATCTGCTTTCTGTCTATAGTTTTGCCTTTTCTAGAAATTTCCTGTAAATGGAATCCTACAGTGTGGGTTCTCTTGTGTAGGGCTCCTTTCTGTTAGCCTGTTTTGGACTTCATGCATGTTGTTGCTTGTATCAGTAGTTTGATCATTTTTATTGCTGAGTGTGAGTCCCTCGTATGGATGTGCCACATCATGTTTATCCGTTCACCAGCTGATGGACATTTGAATTGTTTCCAGTGTTTGGGCTGTTATGAATTGCTGTTAAGAATGTTCCATACAAGGCATTGTATAGACATTTGTTTTCATTTCTCTTAGGTAGATAACTAGGAGTTGAGTTGCTAGGTGGTTTAACTTTTTAAGAAACTGCCAAATTCTTTTCCACAGTGGCTGTACCATTTTACACTTCCACCAATAATATGAGGGTTCCAGTTTCTTTATATTCTCACCTACACTTGTGTTGTCCTTTCTTTTCGCTTATGGTCATCCTCCTGAGTGTAATGTGGTAGGTACCTCATGTGGTTTTAATTTTCATTTCCTTAGTGAATAATGATTTTGGTTACTTTTTCATGTGCTTATTTGCCATTTATATATTTTCTTTAGGTAAAGTGTCTATCTAAATCTTTAGCCCATTTAAAAAATTGGGTCATTTTCTTACTATTTACTTGTTAGAAGTTATATATGTATGTTGTTGATAGATTTATCAGATGTATGATTAACATATTTTTTTCTAGACTGTGGGGTCTTTTCATTTTTCTTTTTTTTTTTTTTTTAAAGATTTTATTTATTTGAGAGAGAATGAGAGAGAGCACATGAGAGGGGGGAAGGTCAGAGGGAGAAGCAGACTCCCTGCCGAGCAGGGAGCCCGATGCGGGACTCGATCCAGGGACTCCAGGATCATGACCTGAGCCGAAGGCAGTCGCTTAACCAGCTGAGCCACCCAGGTGCCCCTCTTTTCATTTTCTTAATGAGTTCTTTTGAAGAGTTGGTTTTAAACTTTGATGAAATCCAGGTTTTTAAAATTTATTTTTATTTTTTATTTAAATTCAATTAGCCAACATATAGTATATCATTAGTTTCAGATGTAGTGTTCAATAATTCATTAGTTGCATATAACACCCAATGCTCATCACATCATGTGCCCTCCTTAAGTCCAGTTTTTTGATGAAGGCAATATTTTCTTTTAGGGATCATGCTTTTGATACATTTTACAAATATTTCCTAATGCAAAGTCACCAGTATTTTTTTATGTTTTCTTCTATATATTTTGTATTTGTAACTCTCATGTGTAGGTCTATTTCAGTTTCAGGTTAATTTTCATGTATGGTTGAAGGAAGGGTCTGGGTTCATTGGTTTTCACATATAGATATCCAGTTCTCTCAGTGCCATGTGTTGGAAAGACTGTCTCTTTCCTACTAGATTACCTTGGTACCTGTGCCAAAAATTTTTGATGATTTTTCTTATTTTAAAACTGTGAAACTATTTGCTTTGCCTGTCGTTTATGCCTTTACATGCTTCAAAATTCCAGAAGCACAGAAGAATATACAATGAAAACCTTTTCATATACTCTTTGTATGAGAAAACTATGTAGTTTTCTTCCCCAGAGTCAACAACAGTTATCAGATTCTTGTGTGCCCTTAATAGGTGTTTTATGCATATATTAACAAATACACATATGTTCTTTTTTTTTCTTTTTCCCTACATGGCTCAACTTTTGAGAATTTTTTTTTTTTTTTTTTAGGTAGACTCCACACCCAGTGTGGAGCCCAACGTGGGGCTCAAACTCACGATGGTGAGATCAAGACCTGAGCTGAGATCAAGAGTCAGGCACTTAACCAGCTGAGCCACCCCAGTGCCCCAAGAGTGTTTTATATCAGTGTTTTTAGCCTTTTTTCCCCATTACTCCCCCCTGAAGAGAAAAATGAATTAAATTCATTAATTAAGTTTAATTCTTTTTAAGAAATAAAACACTAAGCAATAATATTTTAATTAAATACATTTAAATTCAATTAATTTCTCCCCAACAAGAGAAATTAAGCAGTAAGATTTTTTTCAGGTAGGGTGGTGCTTGGCAGGGGGAGGGAAGAGATGCAAGAATTATAATGGCCAAGATTTGTTTTGCTCCTCTAAGAACTAATTTTCCACTTCTTAAAGAGTGATACCATTTCTATTGAAATTGCATATATCAGGGTGGCTGGCCGGCTCAGTCGGTGGAACATGTGACTCTTGATCTCAGGGTTGTGAGTTTGAGCCCCATGTTGGCTATAGGGATTACTTAAAAATAAAATCTTCAGAAAAAAAAAAAAAGAATGCATATATTAGATGCTTAAAAAGCACTTATAGTTCCTCATTGTTGGCTACAAAATTTAGTATTTATTCAACATGGAGGTTGGGAAAGAAAGGTTCCACAGTTAGAGCCTGAGGGGACTGGGGCTGCCACCATCGCAAACTCTAGATTTTTTTTTTTTATTGAAATGTACAAAATTTAATATTTATCTTCACAGTTGAGCTTGTTATTTGTGTTATTCAGTCATCTGTGTTTTTAGTTTTGTTTACTTGATCTGTAATTTCTCTAGCAGGCCAAAGTTAAACTCCACTACTATTGTTCTCAGATCTTTCAGGTTTTGTTTGTATAATTCAAAGATAGCTGCTCATAACTCCATAGAAATTTATGATTATCTTTCTGGTAAATTGTGTCTTTTAAAAATAAAATATGAACTATCCCTGCTGCATTTAGTATTATTTTGCTTTGAATTCTATTTTTTCTAATATTTTGCTATATTTGCTTTTACTTTTTGGTAGCATATAAATGGGTGATCTTTTCCTATATCTTTATTTTTAGCCTTTCTGAGCTATTTTACATCTAACTTTTTTTTTTTTTTAAAGATTTTATGTTTTGACAGAGAGACACAGCAAGAGAGGGAACACAAGCAGGGGGAGTGGGAGAGGGAGAAGCAGGCTTCCCGCGGAGCAGGGAGCCCGATGCGGGGCTCAATCCTAGGACCCTGGGATCATGACCTGAGCCGAAGGCAGACACTTAACGACTGAGCCACCCAGGCACCCTTATATCTAACTTTTAAAAAACAAGTAGTAGCTACTTTAAAAATCCAGTATGAGAGCCTTTTTTTAATAGGTAAGTTTTAAAGACAGCAAACTGGCTAGCATGCTTTTTATGATGTGTACAATGTTTTTTTTTTGTTTGTTTTGTTGCATTTTTTTTATTATGTTTATCACCATACATTACATCGTTAGTTTTAGATGTAGTGTTCCATGATTCATTGTTTGCGTATAACACCCAGTGCTCCATGCAGAACGTGCCCTCTCTATACCCGTCACCAGGCTAACCCATCCTGTTTTAAATATCAATTGAATCAGATGTTATTTTGTATGATTTTAGGCAAGTCACCTAATTCCTGCAAGCCTCAGTTTGTTCATCTGTCAAAGATGAACAACATCTGGCAACACAGAAACTATTTAAAAAATATTGGCTACTATCACTGTATCTAAAACAGTGTAAAAAATAGGGTTCTATCGCTGTGAGTCATGGAATATCACGGGAGTCTTAACCAAGGAACTGACATCTTAAGATCTGCGTTCTAAGCACAGTTACGGTAGCAGCATGGAAGGTGGATGGGAGGAGTGAGGCAGAGATAAAGAACCCGCTTAAACAGTTGTACTATTTTAGGAGAGCTGAGAACCTGCTCTAAGCCAGCAGCTCTTGGAAAAGAAAAGAAGGGGATGTAAGCAAGAAGTACTTGGGTTGTAGACCCGACTGCTTGCTGCTGGTGAAAGAGAAATAATTTTAGATGTTCAGGAATCATCTAAGTTTATTCTACCTCAAGACAACTAAAATTAAACTGAATTTCCTGAGACTGGGGGATAATATTTCTCATGGAAATGGAATAGATTTGGAAGTACTAGACAAAAGATAGAGATATAACTCAATGGAGCCTCGCAATTTCAGAGTTTGTGGTAAAAGAATGCAAATTTCTGGGAATAATGAGTGAGCTTTCATGAGACAATAAAGTAATAAGCCACCCTATCTGACATTAAACATATTTTAGGAATATGGTGATTAAAATAGTATAACATTAGTGTAGGTGAAGACAAGTAGATCAGTAGAACATAATATAGCTCCAAAATGGGTTCTTGCATGTATGGCAATTTAAAATACGATAAAGATGGCATTGTAATCCCAGGATGGAAAAGAAGGACTAAGCAGTAAGTGGGGTTGAGATTTATCATTTGCAAAGTAATTACATTAGGTCCTTGCCTGACATCATTTATAAAAATAAGTTCTAGGTGAGTTGGAGTCTTAAGCATTAAAACAAAGTACAATCATAAATGTAGTAGAAGTTGTATACACATCCTTCAAATCAAGAAGAAAGGGAGATACAAGAAAATAGAAAAAGATAGCCAAAAAGATGTAAGTGGACAGTTCATGGAAGAGGCAGTACAAATGGCCAATAAACTTAATAACACACTCAACCTCAGGAGGTGCAATATCAAATAACAGCTTATCTCTCACCCATCAGCTTGACAAATAAAACAATTTCGTAGTAGCACATGGTGGTGTTGGAGAGTGGATGCCCTCATATGGTTTGGGTAAGGGTGTAAAATTCCAGGGCAATTTGTTGCTTCTTTTGAAATGTGAAATTGCAGCAATTTCCTCTCTTACTCTTTTTTCTACGGAAGCACAGGGAACTAGGAAGATATGTCAAGTTTGTATATTTAGCATTTCTTCTAATAGCAAAACTTTGGAAACAAATGTCCATTCAGTTACTTTGTAATTTAGCTGAGTGGCCACCTGTTAAATGATGGTGCTCTGATTATGTGGTCAGTGGTTGATACCTAACACTCACTTTAATTTGAGAATAGGATTAGCATAATACGTTTTCCACTTGCTTGCTTTGAGGTGTAACCCTGGAAATGGAAAACCTTATTTAAAATAACAATGAAGAGTTTTAATGGGCAATATAAATAAGAAAACTGAACTGCAAGATAGATTTTTGCTAAAGCCTATTTATTGGTATATTCCAACCCTTCTCCAATGTGCAGATATCTCTTCACACAATTCTTGTGTGACAACTCATTTAACTTAGAGTAAAAACCCTTCCAAGGTCTGGCTCTTATTCCTTGCCCTTGCTTTTCTTGCTAGTATCTGCTTACAGTTAAGCCCAAGGCTAGCATTAAATTACTCTATCTAATGATCCTTCTGCTCTAGGGGTTCATGTTAGAAGTTAGCTTACAATTCCTAAGATTCCCTTTGCCCTAAGGATTTATGTGTTCTCTCCCTCCAGCGAGGAAAAGCAGAGGAATTACAGTCACTAAAGGCATCTCTGCCTTTTTTTTTTTTTTTTTTTGATTTTATTTATTTATTGGAGAGAGACAGAGGATGAGAGTGGGGAGGGCCAGAGGGAGAAGCAGGCTCCCCACCCAACAGGGCGCCCGATGTGGGACTCGATCCCGGGACTCCAGGATCACGACCTGAGCTGAAGGCAGTTGCTTAACTGACTGAGCCACCCAGGCGCCCCATCTCTGCTTTTCTGTACGAAACTCTGTAATTATCTCATCTTCAAACAAAGAAACAACTCACCTTTCATAAGACTCGTGCCAAAGAGGAATATTATAGATTCCTCTGTGTTCTTTTTTTAAAAGATTTTATTTATTTGTGAGAGAGAGAGAGAAAGAGAGCAAGAGAGAGAGAGAGCACAAGCGGGGAGGGGCAGAGGGAGAAGCAGGCTCCTGGCTGAGCAGGGAGCCTGACGCCAGGCTTAACCCCAGGACCCCAGGATCATGACCTGAACTGAAGACAGACGCTTAACCGACTGAGCCACCCAAGCACCCCTCATCTGTGTTCCTGCATGTAGTTAATTTATTTTTATTGGTGAGTAGTATTTCATTGTGAGGGTATAGCATATTTTGTTCATCTGTTCTTTTGCTGATGGATATTCTTATCTTTTTGTGAATGTATCTTTCATTTCTTCTGGTTAAATTCGAAAGAGTGGAATTGCCAGATGAAAAGCTGTATAGGGGTGTATTTAACTTACAAGAAATGGCCAACAGTTTTTCAAAAATAGAACTATTTTACATTCTCACTAGTAATATACGAGAGATGTGGTTGCCCAACATCCTTGTCAGCATTTGTCATTGTCCATCTTTATAATTTTAGCCATTCTTATGGATGTCTAGTGGAATTTCCTTGTGGTTTTTAAACTGTATCCTCCAGACCAATGGTATAGATCATCTTTTTAATGTGGTTATTGGACCTTCATATACCTTCTTTTTGAAAGTGTCTGTCAAATTCTTTTGCCCATTTTTATTGGATTGTTTTCCTTATTGTTTTGTATGTGTTCTTATAGATACAATGAAGTTCTTTGTTGCATTTATGTATTGCATGTATTTTCTCCCAGCTTGTGATTTGCCTTTTTGTGTTCCCAACAGTATCTTGGTGAGCAGTAGTTTTGATTTTGAAGAGGACAGTTTATCATTTTTTTCTCTTATTTAGTACTTGTGTTCTGTTTAAGAGTTTTTGCTCAAGATCACAAAGATATTTTCCACGTTTTCTTTTAGAGGATTTATAATTTTAGGACTTGCATATAGGTTTGTTTTCCATATTGAGTTAATTATTGCATATTGTATGAGTTATTATTTGTTCATACAGAAGTCTAATTGATCCAGTATCATTTCTTGCAGACTTTCCTTTCTACATTGAATTGCATTTGCATCTTAGTAAAGTCATTTGATGGTATATATAGTGGATTTATTTTTAAGATCTCTATTCCTCTCTATTCTATTCCAGCAATCTATATTTTTTCTGCCCTTATGCTAGTACCACACTGTCTTAATTAGAGTAGCTTTATTTTAAGTTTTTAAAACCATTGAGTGAGTCCTTCAACTTTGTACTTCTTTCTCACGCATTTAATATCAGCTTGCCAATTTCTCAAAAAAAAAAAAAAGTCTGATGGGATTTTGATTAGGGTTACATTAAATATTTAGATCAACTTGGGGAGAATTGACAGACTTATGATATTGAGTCTTCCAAACCAAGATAATTGTATCTCTCTCCCCCTCTTTCCGTGTGTGTGTGTGTGTACATATACACACACGTATATGTATATGTACATGTGTGTATAATTTATTTAGATATTCTTTACTTTCTCTCAACAGTGATTTATAGTTTATGATGTAGAGGTTATAAAAATTTTTTTTAATGTTAAAATATTTATTTATTAAATCAATAAAAAATAATGGTAATATTACAAGTTAACATATATATGTTTATACAAAATAACTGTATTTCCCCAAACAAAAAATAATTAGTGAGAACAGTGGCATTTTTTAAAAAATCTTTATTGTTATGTTAATCCCCATACATTACATCATTAGTTTTAGATATAGTGTTCCATGATTCATTGTTTGTGCGAGGTTATAAAAATTTTTTATTAAGTTTATTCCTAGAATATTTTGTGATTTCTTTGATGCTATTGTATGTAAATGGTACTGATTTTTAGAATTTCACTTTCCAATTGTTGGCTGTTAATATAAAAATCAAACTTATTTTTATATACTGACCTTATAGTTTGATACATGCTCAGTTTACTTCTTGGGTTAAGTAGTTTTTTGTAGACTTATTTAAATATTCTGTGCAATTTTGTCATCTGCAAATAAAGAGAGTTTTACCTCTTTTTTTTTTCAATGTCTATGTCTTTTATTTCCTTTTCTTGTCTTACTACATTAGCTAGGACTTCCAATGTAGTTAGCTAGAGATGGTGAAAGTGGATATCATTTCCTTAGTCCCAATTTTAGGTAGAAAGTCTTCACTATTTCATGGTTAAGCACGATATTTTAGCTGTGCTGTTTTTTGTAAAGATTTTATTTATTTGAGAGAGAAAGAGAGAGCACACATACACATGAGCAGGGGGTGGGGCAGAGGGAGAGGGAGAAGCAGAATCCCTGCTGAGCAGAGAGCCCAATGGTCCCAGGATCCTAGGACCCTGACCCTGAGATCATGATCTGAGCCTAAGGCAGCCGCTTAACTGACTGAGCCACCCAGATGCCCCTGTGCTGTTTTTTGTTTTTGTTTTTTTAAAGATTTTATTTATTTATTTGACAGAGAGAGACACAGTGAGAGAGGGAACACAAGCAGGGGGAGTGGGAGAAGGAGAAGCAGGCTTCCCGCCGAGCAGGGAGCCCGTTGTGGGGCTCGATCCCAGGACCCTGGGATCATGACCTGAGCCGAAGGCAGACGCTTAACGACTGAGCCACCCAGGGCGCCCCCCCCCTTTTTTTAGTAAGTACCTGTTACGTAGATTGAGAAAGTCCTCTTTTATTGCTAGTTTGCTGAGAGTGTTTTTTTAAATTTATTTGTTTTATTTTAGAGAAAGTGAGAGAGCATGAGTCGGGGGTGGGGGCAGAGGGAGAAGGAGAATCCTCGAGCAGACTCTCCACTGAGCACAGAACCAGGTGCAGGGCTCAATCCCAGGACCCTGAGATCATGACCTACACTGAAATAAGAGTCAGCCGCTCAGCGGCCTGAGCCACCCAGGTGCCCTGAGAGTTTTTGTTTTTTAAATCATGAATGGGTGCTGGATATTGTCAAATCATTTTACTGCATCTATTGAGATGATCATACAATGTTCACTTTTATTCTGTGAATATGCTGAATTATACTGAATTTTGAATGTTAAACCAACCTTGCTAGGCTGCCCATTATTTTATCTTTTGACTAGAGTGAGTAGGCTTTTTATGAGGCTTTTTTGTTTGCACCTGTTGGTGTTTCTGTGTTGTCTGCTTCTTCAACTCCAAGTCTGGGGCACATGAGGCAAAAAGAAAACTCAGGGAACTTACTAGTCCATCTACTTCTCTCCACCATTCAGAATCATTTGAGTTAGTTTTATATATAATGTCCAGGGGTTTAATTGCCCTTAGTGGGAGGGAAAAGTAGGTCAACTCCATTTTCCTGGAAATAGAAGTCTTCTTACTGATTTTTTTTTTTTAATCAATTACTAGATAAAGGTACTAAAATACCCTTTGCTTTAGGATTTATTTTTTTTTGGATGATAAATGTAAAATACCTAGCTCAGTGCCTGGCACAGATTAAGTTCTTCTTAAATTATTATGCGTCCCACAAATATTTCTTTTTTTTTTTTTTTTTAAAGATTTTATTTATTTATTTGAGAGAGAGAGAGCACAGAGGGAGAGAGAGAGGGAGAAGCAGGCTCCCTGCTGAGCAGGGAGCCCGATGCGGGACTCGATCCCAGGACCCTGGGATCACGACCTGAGCCGAAGGCAGACGCTTAACCGACTGAGCCACCCAGGCGCCCCGCGTCCCACAAATATTTCTTGAGCACTTATTACATGGCAGGCCCAGAGAGGTTTAGCTGAATTTGTAGGTGTAAATGCAGGACTATAGGTTATCATGTGTAATTCCTTTTGAAAGATTTGGTGATAATGTAGAACTGTGGTTTTCAGTGTCGTCCTGGACTAACCACATTAGCATCACCTGGAAACTTATTAGAAATGCAAATTCTTGGGGCCCAACCTAGACCTACTAAATTAGAAGTTCAGGAGGTGGGGCCCCCTAATCTGTGTTTTAGCAAGGCCTCCAGATAGTTCTGATGCATGCTGAATTTGAGAGCCCCTGATGTGGAGGCTCACATAGACCCTAGCCTCATGAGGAAGGGTGCCAGGCGCCTGGATACCCAGGGTCAGGCCTCAGTGCAGGCAGATGGCTTTTGTAGAGGCACTTTTTACATCTCTCCCTTTCCCTCCCTTCAGGCACATCTCAAGAGACCTCTTTCTTTAGATGCTTTCTCAGCTGATTATCCAGTAATGCTAGCTAGGGTGTTAGTGGAAATTAGTATATTTACTGGGAATTTAATAGGAGGTTAAATAAGCATCTTTCAGGATGCTTAAGATTTCAGTCTCATAGTGGGAGATTTACATATAAAAGAGAAGGGGAGGTAATGTTTCAGAGGAGAGGGATCTTTTTTTTTTTTTTTTAAAGATTTTATTTATTTGACAGAGAGAGCACAAGCAGAGGGAGAGAGAGAGAGAAGCAGGCTCCCCGCTGAGCAAGGAGCCCGATGCGGGACTCGATCCCAGGACCCTGGGATCACGACCCAGGCCGAAGGCAGCCGCTTAACCGACTGAGCCACCCAGGCGTCCCTCAGAGGAGAGGGATCTTGAGATTTTTTTTGTTCTTGATACTGTTTGGTTATGAATTGAGTTGAGGAATAAGATTCATGGTATTTTCAAGTAGCAGTATGTGAATGGTACCAGTATTTGCTTTCAGTAACCATGGTCTTGAAGTCCTTAGAAGATAAAGAAGTAAAGAATCTGGCCTTATTACAGATTCTTAGATTTTATTAGTGTAACGATGCCTGGCTGGATACCAAAAATACTAGGGCATGGCCATCTCTGCCTAGTTCCTTACTTATATGCTTTATGTCGGTTTATCTATAGGTTACCTCAAGGTTGCCCTTTGTGACAGCCCAAAGTGTCCTTCCAGTCTCAGTTTCTCCCCATCACAGTAAGTCCTAGTGTTACTGTCTGGGAGGAGTGAACTCCCTCTTGCTCCTAATTCAGAGTTGTTCTCAGAGACAGTCTCCTGCCTCCTCCCTCCTCCCTCCTCCCTGCATGCATCCCATTTGGGTCCTCATATCCCGCATCAGTAGGTTAGGAAAAGTTCCCACATCTCAATGAAAGGAAAGACAAGAGTATTATAAACATTTCTGTATGTTCATGTGTGGCTTTGTTGTGAGAGAGAAGGAAATACATCTATAAATCATCTAATCTGTGAGGAAGATAAGGAAGAATATTAATCAGTGTTTCTGTGACTCTAAATCCTTTCTGCTTTAATCAGGGACCCCAGGATAATCGACCCATACATAATGAGATCCACTCCCAACTCTCTACATAAGCAATTATTTAAATAGTTAGGAGACAGAATAATAAAGCAATTGCCCTGTGCTTTTGAGGTCAATAGGTTAACTCTACAGAGTTTAATTAAAATTTGATAATAAATGCCTACCCTCTGCAGGATATTTCATTAGTCTTCATCATGGCCTATGTTAAATATTCCTTATTAATTACTTTTTACCTCTCTTAAATCCTCTTCTCATGAAGCAGGCTTCTCATTACTAATTAGGATTCTCACACTGGGGAAGGAGATTCCTTGAAGCAGCCACCTTGTTAGGAAGGGATATCCACCACCATAAAAGAATGAATTGGAATTCTGTTACCTTATTTTTAAAATATCTTACACAATGAAGCCAAACGGTAAGCTTTAAAAAAGTATCAAAGAAAAGACCACTCTGGCAATGGCTATGGTATAATCTCAGTCACATTCTTTTTGATATTAACAGATCAATTCCCTTTCTGATTCTTCCTTAAAATAGGTATGGTACTGAGAAAAATCCGGTTTCTTGGGCTTGGTAAGCAGACTTGTATGTAGAAATTAGGAATTATCTAAGAAGTTCTGTCCCTTTTCTTGGAGGGGTTCAGAGGAAGAGAACTTCGCACAAAAGGAAATAAAATGTATAATCACAAGCTAACTGCGAGGTTTGAAGGCTGTGAAACTGATTTACTCCTCAGTGCTCTTCCAGTCCTTTCCTTGGACCAGTATTGGAGGCCTGCTTGCGTTCTGCATTCTCGTTTGTTGCCGTCACTGTGACCCCTAATCTGGATAATTTTCATAGCCTCAGCAGTCTCTAGGCTCTGGTCTTTCCTCTCAGCTCCATCCTCTGGGCTACTGCCAGAGATGGGTCAGCTCTCTTTCTCATGAAATCTCACCAGGTCCATGCATATCCTGATTCCTCAGCACCACACAGGAGGCTGTTCCCTTCACAGGCAGGCCTTCCCTCTCTGGCTGGGGCCTGTGCTCAAACTACTCTGAAATCTCGTGCTTGTTTTCTCTTCTTAGAATGACCAATTCCGTTTCTCTTTTACCAGATAACTGTCTACTCATCTTCTAGGAGCTGTTTTTGAATTGCTGTCACTCCTGCTGGCTTGAGCTCCTCAGAGGCAGGGACGACTGTCATATCCCTGGTGCCCATTTCTGTACAGACACACACTTGGTTCTCAGTAGAATTGGTTGAATGGATTTGGGGGTGCACTAACCACCTTTGTATTCCCTCAGAGAACATTTGCCTTCTGTTAACATTGGTTCACTGACCACACTCATCTGATCGCACAGTTAGGAGCTTCACAAGCGTTGAAGAAATGAATTAGTTCTCATAGCACTACAGAACTTATAATTAAGAGAGACATGTATTTTTAGATTGGAAAATTCTCTGCAGATTTTATTGCCTTGATGTTACAGTGACATGTGACAGTGACAAAGAACTTTACATTTTGCACATTTCTTTGGTCACCTTTCAGCATAAGAATGGATTACTCTTCACTTATGACTTTTGTGTGAACCTCTCGGCTCTTCACCCGCAGCTTGTTGACCTGGGACTCAGCAATGTCAGCCCGTTCCTCGGCCTCCTCCAGCTCGTGCTGGATCTTGCGAAACTTGGCAAGGTTGACATTGGATTGTTCCTCCTGAGAAAAGAAATTTCAGAGAACGAGAAAATTTGACATTTTCTGATTCTTACTGCCTTTGTTACTAGGAGCAGCTACTGGATTTAATTCATAAATGAGAAAGCAAAATGTTCTGTTATTTGGTCATGTACTTATTTGGGGGCAAGGCATCCCACTAGTTGCCTCTGAACGTGTGGGCTCACAATGCCCCCTGCTCGGTCTCTCTCACTTGATTCTCTTCCTGGCAAACTTAAGATGCTACAATGACAACTGGGAGATCAGAGTAGCAGGAATCTGAATCTTTAAAAAGTAGACATGGTGATAGTATTGGGTGCAGAGAACCTTAAAGAAAGTTTGTGATGAGAAAGATGATAAGATGGGAAAGGAGCCAAATGAAAAAGAAATATTCTGATGGATTTATTGTGAAGTCATTTAACAAAGCTTAGACTTCAGAGCCCTCATTAGCACAGCCCCTGTGAGTGCTGGAGATTGCTGGGAGTGGTGGAGTGTTCTAGATAGGGAAGTGAGTTGTAACCAAAAAACATTTCTGTACTAACATGTCTGGAAAATTGCTTAAAGAGTTCTCAGAAGAAATGCACTTGAATCTCTAAGGCTCCAGTAATTACTGGTAAAATTTTTTCATTCCAAATATTCATTTTCATACCTAATTTTGTACTCTTGCCTTAAAGAAAGGCTCTCAAATTCTATAAACTTCAGGCTCCACAAAGGCCTAAAGTTCAGGCCTTCTCCTGAACTTTTCTCTCTCATTACGAAGCTACTTACAGCCTCTTCAGCTTGTCTCTTATAAGCTTTAACTTTTGTTTGTAATTTGTCCACCAAGTCCTGCAGCCTAAGAACGTTCTTGCGATCCTCCTCAGTCTGAAATGAAAGAGGTAGCAAATAGTGTTATTTGAAAACGACTCATTATTTTTATTTTCTTGAGAGAGCAGCAGGCCTGAGAAATATGGAAAGGCGGGTCACCTGGTAAGTGAGTTCCTTCACTCTCCTCTCATGTTTGCGAAGACCCTTGACAGCCTCGACGTTGCGCTTCTGTTCACTTTCAACCTCATTTTCAAGTTCCCTCACCTGGAAAAGAACAAAGGCTTTTAGCAATTTGGCTGTAAGTAGCTGTATGAGCAGGTTGGGAATTGAGTGAAGTGATGGGGACCCACCCTGGCCTCCAGTTTCTGGATCTGCTTCTTCCCACCCTTCAGGGCCAGCTGCTCAGCCTCGTCCAGACGGTGCTGCAGGTCCTTCACAGTCTGCTCTAGGTTCTTCTTCATGCGCTCCAGGTGGGCGCTGGTGTCCTGCTCCTTCTTCAGCTCCTCGGCCATCATGGCTGCCTGATGAGCAGTAAAACAAAACCAGTTGAGAGAGCTGAGCTGGCACATCAGGATTCAAGTTTGACCAGGACCGTGTTGCCCTCTGCTCACATCAGTGATGGCCTTCTTGGCCTTCTCCTCTGCGTTGCGGGCTTCTTGGACAGTGTCCTCCATCTCTCCCTGGATCTGGGAAATGTCTGTCTCCAGCTTCTTCTTGGTGTTGATCAGGCTTGTGTTCTGTTTCAAATTAATAAAAAAAGAAAGGGAAGCACATTTAATTATATTCTGTTTACATTGTCATTTTGACTAGTGTATACAGGCAAAAATTCTTGATCCAGGAAAAATTCAGAATAAACACCAAATCAAAAGTTGACTCTTGAGTTATGCCTTCTCTTCTTTTTATCCATACTTCTGTTAATGAACATTATCTGAAATTCTTCCAGGTAAAATTTGATTTTTGGTATCAGAGATGTTCAACTATTATCAGTGGCTGTTTGTAAGCATGAAGCACAACCCTGACCCAAGAAAAAATTTAAAGTGCTGTACCATGTAGCGCCACACAGCTCATGGAAAATGGATTATTAATTTTTAGTTCATTCATGTTTGGTTAGCTTTATATTTAAAGAGCACAAGTAGCATCATTATCAGTACAAAAATGAACCAAGAATATGTTATGTTTTGGAAAGTTGATAATACGAAATATTTAATTCAAGGATACTAAAAATGAGTAAGAAAAATGTATTTTAATTTGAATTTAAAAGTATTTGTAGTATGTGATTTTAACATTTCCATGATGGCTATTTCCTTATATTGCAATTTTTAAAAAGTATATAATAATACATGTTTATTGTAAAAAATAGAATATACAAATTAACAAAATAAGAGGTAAGGAATAATTATTGTACTCTCAGTACACAGAGATAACCGTTGATAACACTTTGTTTATCCTTCTGGATGTTTCCTATATATTTTCAACAAAAATGATCATGCTTTATATATTATTTTTAAGTTGCTCTTCTCACGTATTATGAACATCTTTTCATGGCAATGAGTGCATACTCTAATGGCTGCTTATTAGCCTTGTGAGGCTACACCGCCATTTATTTTAGCACATGCATTATCAACAACAAATGCTGAGTAGCAGTAATGATGGCCTCTGTGAATTTGAACTGAAGAGCTTCTTTCATGTAGTTAGCTTCATGTGCATACATGATACATAAAAATAACTTGGTGGCTTATTCTTTTTCCTCTGTTTATTTGCTTATCGATTTGCAGCTTAGAGTTGCAAAAGACAAGATGGCCACTAATGTCACATATATGGTTATTAATAGAAGGCCTTCTGCTTTTTTACAAAAGTTCCTAGAACTCTAAATTTTTTCACATCAACATGATTATGTCAGCCCATAAATATACCCGTGAACTGGCTAGGCCCTAGTACTTCTTAGTAATACACATTTTCCAAAACTTCAGGAAGGGATCCTTGCCAAGGTTTTCCCCTCAAATTATCTTCAACTTCAGGGAATGCATTTGCTCAACCAGAGTCCTGAACCTCACCTGGGTGTGCAAGAGTTGCACACGCTCACTGGCATCCAGAAGCTCTTGCTCTGCCACCTTCCTGCTCCTCTCGGTCTGCTCCAAGGATGCCCTTAGCTCTTCAGTCTCAGCCTGCAGCAGGTTGGCTCTGCGCTCCACCATGGCCAGCTGTTCTTTAAGGTCATCTTGGCCTCTGATGGCATCGTCCAAATGTAGCTGAGTGTCCTACACAGAAAGAGGCAAAGACTCTTACTCATGCTTCCATTAAAGCGAGTACACATTTGGGTCATGTACACACTTTGTTCTCAATAACTTAGAGTATGATTAGGGAGGGAAAATCTGCAAGTCCCTTTAAAGACAAATTCTTTGTAGCCTAGGATAGTAGGTCTCCTCAAAAGAACAGGATGTTATATTTTAGATTCTAAATCATAAAAAAATAACCATGGCTAAAGCTATAAAATATTGGATCAAGAAAGCATCCTCAGAGATGAGCTGGTCTAATGATGTTGTTTTACATATATTAAACAAGTATAGATATGTATATTTAAAAATGTATGTATATATATTTATATATATCATACAAATGAATTTCATATAAATGAAGTGATTTGTGCAGTGTCTTCTCTTCAGTTGACAAGGTGAACTTTTAGACTTTCCAGATGTAAGCTGTTCTTTGGCTGTGTATGTAAAATTTTCAACTGATTACCATGTTATTTAGATTTATGGCATATAAATTACAGTTAACACCCAGACTGCATGACACCATGTGTGTTTATCCCGGTGTACCTTCAGTATTCCTTGTGTGTTTCTAAGATTCTTTATTGTCTCTGCAGCCTGGCGGTTGGCGTGGTTCAGCTGGATTTCCATCTCATTGAGGTCTCCCTCCATCTTCTTCTTGATTCTTAGGGCATCATTCCTGCTCCTGATCTCAGCATCCAGGGTGCTCTGCATCGACTCCACCACTCTGATGTGGTTTCTCTTTAGCTGATCGATTTCTTCATCTTTTTCAGCAATTTTCCGGTCAATCTCAGATTTCACCTGGTTTAACTCAAGCTGGATGCGAAGGATTTTGCCTTCTTCGTGCTCAAGAGATCCCTTTTTAAAAAGCAACACTTAGGTTACTCTTGGCTTTTGATCCTCTAGGGATCTTCCTGGTGTAATCTGAAACTGGCCCCTGTACTTGGAGGGCAGTGAGAAGACCAAAGGAAGAGGCAGGCCATTCCAGCTTGGTGGTGGCAGCTTAATAATAGCAAAGGGAACTTACGTGAGAGGCTAGTTTTGGGTGGCGGGAAGATGAATGGATCCCACATCTGCCCACCAAATTTTAAAAGTTTACAAAGAGACCCTAGGTAGATTTAGTCACATATACCATGTAGGTGTTCTTAACACCAAACCACTGTCTCAAGGCTATGTCTTTGGAGCAGCCTCTGGGAGCAGGAAGGGCAAGCAGAACCCACATTCCTAGGATAGGGGAACAGTCAGTCCGCAGTCACATCTTTTGATGGTGTTTTCCTGGTTGTTACCTAGAGAGCTTGTTGTTTGTTTTGCACAATATGATGCTTTCTTGAAGAAGGCATTCAGAAAACCACAAACTTTCATACATCTTAATTTAGCCTCTTCGTTCTGCCTTCCCAAGGAACAATGCAGTATTTCTCACTGAATTACAGGAGTTATCCCCGGTAGCTTTGCAACATGATAGCTGCTCTCAGTCAGTATTAATTTTTCAGTTTGTTTATAATGCATAATTGGGCAAATGGAACATGTACCTCTGCTTCCTCCAGAGCAGCCTGCAGTTCACTCTTCTCTTGATCTATCTGTTTCTTCACTTTCTCCAATTCATGGATATGCTTTCCCCCCTCTGCAATCTGCTCCGTCAGGTCTGAAATCTCCTCTATAGTTAATAATAAAATATCACATTCAGTTGAGAAAAATGAAAACTTGAAAAGATGTCTCCCCACCACTTTTGAAGTAGAATGGTTACAAAGACTCACGCTGTAAGTTCTTGTTCTCTCGCTTCAGGGTTTCAAGGTGATCTAGGGATTCCTCATAGGCATTCTTGACCTTGAACAGCTCAGTGCTGAGTGTGCGGGCCTCCTTCTGGGAGGCCTCAAGTTCAGCCTGAGTTTCCTCATACTTCTGTTTCCGCTCTGCCAGGACCTGGAAGTACATCAGAACTAAGCCTCTGTGATCAAGAGTCAGGCCACTTTCCCCCAGGAAGCCAGTCATTGTGGGCCACCTTGTCAAAGTTCCTCTGCTTCTTGTCCAGGGCGGCGCAGCCGGCGTTAGATCTCTCCACGTCCAGCATGAGGTCCTCCACCTCATTCTGGAGCCGCTGCTTCGTCTTTTCTAGAGAAGCACATTTGGAATTCACGGCCTCCACGTGTTCCTCAGCATCCTGCAGACGCTGCGCCAGCTTCTTCCTGAAATGTTGGTCAGTGTGAGTGACCAAGAGCAGATTCAGAGCTACGACAGTGAACTTTATAAAGCTGCTGACTAGGAAAGCATATTTTCCGCAAGATTCTTTGCTTCTCTGTCCACAAATTGTTTAGGTTTTCTAAAATGTCTTATCAGTACCCATTTTGTGTCTTTAGTTTTCCCTAGTGAATTCTTATCTTTATGTCAGGGGTTGTTAAACATATTCATGAGGTCTTTTTGTATGCGTGGTGGTGGTGGTGTATGCATTATGAGAGAGAGAGAATGAATGAGCCTATCTGATTATACAGTGGTGGAAACCACCATCTTCTTCTTGCAGACAGTCATGTCCACTGAAGAATGTGCCAAGACCATAGCCCTCCCTGCATCACCTGAGGGAGCAGCACGTGACAGCCGTGAACCGGAGGCGTATCATCAAAGCATGCTAGCACTGCATAGTGTCGTTAAGCATTTTTTAACATGGTCCTCTTCATAAATGAAACTGTGGTCCAAAGTGATGCATACGAGGTCATATGATTATGATTAATCACTAACTTTCTGGGTCTGATGCCCCAGAGAGCAAATGTTATTCCAGAATTATATTTCCCAAATACCCTCCAAAGTCTTACTACTTCCTTCACCAGCTCACACTTAACTGGAGTGTTCCCTCTGCAAATGCTCGCCAAACCTCCTCATTCTGTTTAATTCTAGCAACTACTGACATAAATGCAATTTAGAGAAGCTTCCTTCACTGGGAACATAATGATTATTTCCCTTCCATGTGTCACTCCCATGAGTTTTATTCCATAAGAAGTGTGTGTAATTAGTGAATCAGTTTATTGATACTGGTTGTTAGTTAAATGACAGAGTATGATAGTCTTATTTTGAACTTCTAGATAGGGATAAACTGATTATTGTTAATTATAATATTCATAATAATATACCACTGTCTCCATTTTTCCTTATATTGAAGGAAATTAATTCTACTTAATTCATAAAGGGTATGCTGATAATTTTAATTCATTTTGGTGGAAAGAAATTTAAGATATTTTCGTAATAGACCAAAATGTGGGGAGAGCTGTGGTCTTGGCCCATTCTTCAGTGGAGGTGACTGGTCTGTAAGGAGAAGATGGTGGTTTCCACCACTGTATAATCAGATAGGCTAAAATATTCCTCCTATCTTCATGCCTGAAATATTATTATTTTTTTATTATTTTTCCTTCACTGCCTTTAAACTTTTCTTTCTGCCTCTATCATTAAGAGCCCATACTTGGCCTCCTCTAGCTCCTCTGTGCGCTGGATGGCGTCCGTCTCGTATTTGGTCCTCCACTGGGCCACCTCGCTGTTGGCCTTGGACAGCGCCCTCTGCAGCTCGGCCTTGCCCTCCTGCTCCTCCTCATACTGTTCCCGCAGCAGGTCACAGTCATGGCGGGAAGACTGCAGGGCGTGGGCCAGGGCGTTCTTGGCCTGGACCAACCAAAAAGTGTGCATTGTACATTTATGTTCTGGTCATTGATATTCTGTAAGTGAAGTTCAATAGTGTGTCACGCTACAAAGTTCAAGTGATTGAAAGTCTCAATTAGAGAATTCTCACCTTAGACTCCTCTTCCAGCTGCCTCTTTAATTCCTCAATCTGTTGTGTAAATGCTTGTTTGCCTCGTGATAGCTGAGACACCAGAGCCTCTTTCTCATCTAGCTGTCGTGAAGATTCACCTGTGAAAGACAAAACGTGAATGATTTAGTTCTGCCATCTAGATGACTAATTTAAAGAATACGGTAACATTAGAACTCTTCTTACTCCATGATGAAAAGAACAGCCCAAAAACTTTGATGTGATTGAGAAGGTTATTTCTTGCTTTTTCAAAAATGTGAGCTTTTGGGGCACCTGGGTGGCTCAGTTGTTAAGCGTCTGTCTTCGGCTCGGGTCATGATCCCGGGGTCCTGGGATCGAGTCCCCCATCAGGCTCTCTGCTCAGCAGGAAGCCTGCTTCTCCCTCTCCCACTCCCCCTGCTTGTGTTCCTGCTCTCGCTATCTCTGTGTCAAATAAATAAATAAATAAATTAAAAAAATATGAGCTTTCTTTGATATTTTAAGGTCTTTCTTTCTTTCTTTTCTTTTCTTTTCTTTTCTTTTCTTTTCTTTCGAGTAATGCTGAGGCAGCAAAAAATTTCCTCAGCCCAGGGAGCTTAATTTTCTTCCAGTTATAGCTTATAATCATCCTTTTTACCTTCTCTCAATAAAAAGAAGAAAGAATGACGAATGATAAATGGGCATGTGTGGCTTAAGAAATGATGGGTGTTAAGAGGTGTTCACAAGTGGAGGCTTGCCTTTCGTTCTTTGGCTCTCTGTGTGCTGGCTCTGTGTGCCCACTGACCTGATTCTGTGTGTAAACGAGCCTTCTGGGCTGACAACTCATTGATGAGGCGTTGTTGTTCCTCTTCCTTCGTTTTCACTTCGCTAAGCTGGTCCTCCAGGGTGCGGCACATTTTCTCGAGGTTTCCCTGTGGTGGGAAATAGAAAACAGGAAAAGATGATACATTTTTATTTGTAAGTCTGCATTTGGAGATAACTACTTGTGGAAAGGAGCTGAGCTGTATTTACTTTTCTAGCCACTCCGAAGCCCACCACAGTGCCCTGGATATAGAGACACATAATTTGGGCTACATGAACAAATAAATGGTTATGAAAACTGGATTATTGTCTTTGCAAACATGAACATCATTTAAATTCTGCATCACGTGGAGTATGGTTTTTAGATAATTTTTTTTCTGAAATTGCATTCTTTCATAGTCATAGGGATAAAAGTTAACGTGATTTCTACAAGTCAAGTAGGAAGACTGCAATGATTCATTTCAATATAGTGATGCCTAATAGGCATAATAGGAATAATTTTAAAGTGAGATAACATAGCAGCAGTATCCACAATAGCCAAACTATGGAAAGAGCCCAGATATCCATTGACAGATGAATGGATAAAGATGTGGTGTGTATACACACATACACACACACACACACACAATGGAATACTACTCAACCATCAAAAAAATGAAATCTTGCCATTTGCGACGACGTGGATGGAACTAGAGGGTATTATGCCAAGAGAAATAAGTCAATCAGAGAAAGACAATTACCATATGATCTCACTCCTATGTGGAATTTAAGAAACAAAACAGGATCATGGGGGAAGGGAGGGAAAAATAAAACAAGACGAAACCAGAGAGGGAGACAAACCACAAGAGTCTTAATCATAGGAAACAAACAGGGTTGCTGGAGGGGACGGGGTGGAGGGATGAGGTACCTGGGTGACGGGCATTAAAGAGGGCATGTGATGTAATGAGCACTGGGTGTTATATGCAACTGATGAATCACTGACCTACCTCTGAAACTAATAATACATTATATGTTAATTGAATTTAAATTAAAAAAATAAAATGAGATAACATTTAAAGTTTGTACCGTTAGATTAGATATATTCATGTATAAACTCTATAATTTTGAATCGTTGCAAATAAAATGAAAAGGGGACAAGTTCACAAAAACCTTGGCTTTGGAGACAGTCTCCATGTTACTGGCGAGGTCATCGATCTCCATCTTCAGCTCGCTCTTCTCCTTCTCCAGCTTCTGCTTGACCCTCTGCAGGTTGTCTATCTGCTCCCCGAGCTCGGCCACGCTGTCTGCGTGCTTCTTCCTCAGGGTGGCCGCCGTGGCTTCGTGCTGCAGGGTGGCCTCCTCCAGGTCCCTGCGCATTTTCTGGAACTCAGCCTCGCGCTTCTTGTTCATCTCGATCTGGGCAGAGGTGGCCCCGCCGGCTTCCTCCAGGCGCTCGCTGATCTCTTCCAGTTCCCGGGAGAGGTCAGAGCGCTGCTTCTCTGCTTTGGCCCGGGAGGCCCGCTCTGCCTCGATTTCCTCCTCCAGCTCCTCAAGGCGGGCCTGGGGGTGACACATCAACGTGAATGCCAACTCATGGCAGATTTGATTCCTGGAATGTGCAGAAGAGGTGGGGGGTCCGACTCACCTGTAACTCCTTGATCTTCTTCTGTAGCTGCATTGCGAGGGCCTGCTCATCTTCAATCTTGCTTTGCAGATTGCTTATTTCAAACTCTTTCCTGTTAGAGGAGCAACACATAAGCTCTCCATCAATTCTCTTACCAGTTTTCTTTCCCATGTATGGTGGAATGTCTTTATACTGCTGTGTTGAGGACGTGAGTAGTACCTGTTTTTACAAGTTAGTAACGTACCATTTTCATTAAATAAAAAAGTCAAAGATGTCATTTTTTTTCCTGTGTGCTCTGAAGTAGTATTTTAGGGAGCTTTAAAACATCTATTTCACCTGAATTGACAGGTAACAAGCAGGTTACTCACTTTTTGAATTTCTCATCGAGTTGCTGCTTATCATTTTCTACATCCATCGTGGATTCTTGGGCCAACTTTAGGTCTCCCTCTAGTTTCCTCTTGGCTCTTTCTAGGTCCATGCGGTGTTTCTTTTCTTGTTCCAGAGATCCTTCAAGCTAAATATATAGTGGATTTTATTTATTTCAGTCCTAAGGCACTGAGCCATATGTTACTAGCCATCAAAGATACACAGGAGAATTTTTAAAAATACACCAAATAGCATGGGAATTTTAATTATTATTTGCAAAGCCACAGTGAAAGGCTTCTGAGCATTATTGACAGTTGCATGTCATAACTGTTTATATTGAGAGGAAATACTGTGTTTTTCACACTTACGTCATCCACTTGCTGCTCTAGTTTGGTTTTAGCTTTGGTCAGGGTGTTGACTTTGTCTTCTTCTGCCTGCAGGTCATCCAGGGTCTGCTGGTGGGCCTCTTGGAGGGCCTTCTTCTCCTTGGTTAGCTTTGCGATGGTTTCATCCAGGCCTGCCATCTCTTCTGTGAGGTTTTTCACCTTAGATTTGAGCAGATTATAGAAATGTTAATGATATCTGTCATCTTGATGAGAAACAAGCTTAGGACAGTGTTGGCCTGAGATGGAAAATGGAGATAAGAAGCTAAGCCAGGCCCACTTCACTGAAAAGTATGGGGGATAAAGGTCAAGGTAAATAGAAATAGTGATGACTAAAGAGATGACATAAATATGACAGTATTTTCCTTTCATATTCAGTAACTTTAGGATTAAACTTTTAATTAAAATACTTCAGTAACAATCTAGTCACTTGTAAACACTCTAAAATGGATCATGATTGTACCTTGTTCTCTGTGGCATGCTTCTCCTTTTCAACCTTGGCCAGGGTCAGCTCAAGGTCATCAATGTCTTTCTTGAGCTCTGAACACTCGTCCTCCAGTTTCCTCTTTTTGGCCGTCAGCTCAGCGTTTATCTCCTCCTCATCCTCTGCTCTCTCGGTGACCTCCTTGATCTTGGCCTCCAGCTGGATTTTGGTTTTGATCAGCTGGTCACACCTTTCCTCTGCATCAGCCAAGCCATCTGCTTCCTAAGGGAAGAAATGAAACAGTTTAATTTGTCTAAGCTATATCTGTAAACACACTGTAATTTATTAAAAGGTGGATACTTCAATAACTCAACCAGTTTGGTCAACACATATGCCAAATTTTAACAGTCTACTGGACAAATTGTTAGTAATTTTAATGTACTGATTATAATAACATATTTCCTCTAGCTGTCCCTGTGTGGAATGTCAGATCAGGGAAACTAGCCTTTTGGCAAAATCCGCCTCTGTGCTACTTTGGAAAAATCACTTGTTAATTCTAGGACTCCATTTCCTCACATTCAAGGGGGTTGGTTAATTTAGCGTTTTCCCTGACCTGGTAAGAACAACATAACTTCTATTTATGTACACAAATATTCATTAAGGAAAGGACAGTCTCATCTAAGAGAAGGGTCTATAAAGGAAAGAAAATGTCCATGGACATCTTTATGACTGTGCTCACTGATGACCATACCGCGTATGAATGTGCATATGAATGTACACAGCATAATTGGTGACTTCACATCTATTGCTTTTTTAGGTCTGAGTCTTAGTATTTTTGAACGACAAACAAGCACCTGTTTTAGTGGAAACCATTCATTCAAAAACCTTAAGTTAAAATTTTTTCATATCCACTCTCGCAGTGTCTGGAGGATAAGAAGTGGCTGAGCTGTGCAGTGGATGACACTCACAGATTGAACTTGGAGCTGCAGGTCATTTTTCTCTTGCATCAGAGCTACCATCTTCTCTTCAAGCTCTTTCCTTTTTGCCTCTGACTTAGCCAGCTCTTCCTTGGTCTTCTCAAACTCTTCCTTCATGTTGGCCATCTCCTTTTCTGTCTCTGCGCTCTTGAGGAGTGGCTTGATCTTGAAATATAGCTTCATCCAGGGCCAGTGTTTGACGTTCATGAAAGCACGGACATTGTACTGGATGCAGAAGATGGACTCTCTGTAGGAAAGAATAAAGATGCAAATAAGGAACAATGTGGACAGTGACCCATCACTCAAAAGAAGTAAAATGACTGTATCAGATTCAGCCATGAAAATGCAGAGAACAAGGACTTGGACTTGGTCCCTCACCTCCTCTCCATCATCTTCTTGAATTCCACCCTCATCAGGTACCCTCTGCACACAGCTTGGGTGCGTGTGATGAGTTGAGCCAGCTTTTCATCTCGCATCTCCTCTAGAGTTCCCAACAGGCCAGCTTTAAAGAAAACCTTGCCAAAGAACAAACTAAATATGTTATTTTCACTCATGAGAAAGTCCAAAGGTGATGAAATTATTATAGAGATTTAGGTTGATGGTACCTTGGTATGACCGAATTTGTACTGGGTGTGGTCGATGTCAATAGACCCTAGAAGTTTCTCAGAAGCCTTCTTACTGTCAATGAACTGACCCTCTGGGATAGCACTCGCATTTAGAACCTTGTATCTATCAGAATACAAAGAATATAAAAGCATGGTTTTCCTTCTTACTAGAACTGTTAGTAGCTATCATTGAAAAAATGATAGACTGAGTTTTGGAGAAAAAAAATTCCATTAAAATAATCCAGCAGTGCTTTAGGTGAACCTTGGGAAAATATGTTTAAAAACTTATGATAATATAAAGCAAGCCTTCGTTCTTTGTTTTTTTTTAATTAAATTTTTTTTATTATGTTATGTTAATCACCATACATTACATCATTAGTTTTTGATGTAGTGTTCCATGATTCATTATTTGCGGATAACACCCAGTGCTCCATGCAGAACGTGCCCTCTTTAATACCCATCACCAGGCTAACCCATCCCCCCATCCCCTCCCCTCTAGAACCCTCAGTTTGTTTTTCAGAGTCCATAGTCTCTCATGGTTCGTCTCCCCCTCCGATCTACCCCCCTTCATTCTTCGCCTCCTGCTATCTTCTTCTTCTTCATCTTTTTTTTTTTTTAACATATAATGTATTATTTGTTTCAGAGGTACAGATCTTTTATGATCACCTTTCAAATAATTGCATTTCAGTTTTCAAGAAAGAGTTAAAAGATGTTTGAATTGTGTGGGGATACTGCTCTAGGCTAGCACATTGAAGGGGAGGAATAATGAGACACAAACCTCTGTTTGAAGTCTGCATAAAGGATCCTGCTTGGGAACCCCTTCCTGCAGATGCGGATCCCTTCCAGCACACCGTTACACCGCAGCTGGTGCAGGACAAGTTCGTGCTCCATGGCCCCTAAAAAAAAAAAAAAAGTGTTTTCTATATAATAGTCTAATGAGAAGTCACACTGGAGTCTGACTTGGGTATCATAAATGTCTTACCAGGAGTTTTAGTTTCATTGGGAATGAGACAGCGTACAAAGTGGGGGTGAGTGCTCTTCAAGTTGGTCATCAGCTTATTTAAATTCTCCTGTAAACCATATGAAAAGTTTTGAAGTCATTCTTTTGTTGCATGAGAGTCCCTGTCAGTGATCTGTAGTGAATGTGCCCCATTTCACGAATAAAGTAAATGTAACTGACTACAGTGGTTACTTTTAAGAGAAGGTTTGATTTCATGTGAAATGTGTTCCACTTTAGATCTTTTAGATTTGGAGTTTTAAGGGTAACTGGTTCATTTATTATAAAGTTTGAACGCACATTATGGGTTTTCTTTTTGTTAAATTTTTCCTAACACGTTTTTCATTTTCCTTTGTACAACACGGCTTTTTTTTTTTTTTTTTCAGTTTCACCATAGATTTCTTTTAAAAAGTTTTTTAAAGTTATGATAATTTAATTTTGTTACAGAAGTAGTCTTTCAGCATTCAAGAATATACTTACCCTGAAAAGGGCTGACACTGTCTGGAAAGAAGAACCCTTCTTCTTGGCACCTTTTTTCCCACCACCGCTTTCTGAAAAATAAAATAGAAAAATTAAAACTATTTGCAACAGCTTTGAAAGTACTAGCCATAGGTACAAGGACTGCCAAAATTCCTTCTGAAATTTAAATTTGCACTTGTTCACTTGTATCATTCCTGTTTTTCTTTCTGTATCTTTCTGCTGACTATAGATTAGGAAAATAGAAGCATTGGCTCACATTATAGGTATTCAGGAAAACAACAACAGTAAAAGAACTGTGGATGAAAAGAGTAGATGTGGGGAAGGGATGGGACTCCTCTCCTCCAAATCAGCAGTGTGTCCCCTGAAGGAAGTGCCCAGAGACAGAGTAGTACTGCCCCCTTAGTGCACGCAGGTCCCAGAGAACAGGCAAAGTTGCATGCTTGCTACCAGGTGCATGAGCCTCTACTAACCTGCAGGGAAGTCCTACGTCCTATTCGCTTGTGCTTCTATACTGTTACATGTGCATCTGGTCTTAGGGGACTTAGGGGAACAGAATTTAAATTCCTCAAGCACTAGTGCCTTGAAAAAGGATTTCCTCATCTCCAGCTTAGTTGGATCCTCGAAGGAACCAATACTATTAAAATAGTAGAAATGAGCTGTATGATCTTGAGCAAGTCACTTAACCTCTGAGTCTGTGTTTCCTATTGGTGAAATGAGACAATGGACAAAAGGATCCATGTGTACTTTTAGCTCTGAAAACTTATGATCGTAAGACCGTAGCACACTAATTAAATACGCTTCCTTTCATTATCTATATTGGTCAGTATTTTCACTCTGTGAACATACTAATGATGTTAAGAATGACCTGCTTCAGCAGTTTGTCCCCCAGCAAAGAGGAGAGCCAGAGTCTTCATTGCAGACTTCTGATAGAGCCCAACCACGGTCTCGTTCAGGGGGTCCTTGTTCTTGTCCAGCCAGCCGGCGATGTTGTAGTCCACGGTGCCGGCATAGTGGACCAGAGAGAAGTGCGCCTCGGCCTTGCCTTTGGCAGGCTTGGGCTTCTGGAAGTTGTTGGATTTCCCAAGGTGCTGCTCATACAGCTTGTTCTTGAAGGAGGTGTCTGTGGCCTTGGGGAACATGCACTCCTCTTCCAGGATAGAGAAGATGCCCATGGGCTGAGAGTAGGAAAAAAGGGATGATAATAATGAGTTCCTCAGAAAAATATGCTCCAATAGTTTATGTACTTGGTGGAAACCTGAAAATGTTCCAGAAGAAGGGCTGATAAATTAAATAAGCACGATCCTACTTTATTGCCTCTTGTCTGCTACTGAAATGTGAAACAGTCATGTACCATGGACATATGGGAAATATGTTTGCTAGAAAGACTCAGTTAAAAAAAAAAGTCCATCTGTGTCATTTGGCAAACTTTATGTTCAGAGTATAAAATTAAATTCCAAAACTACCATTTCAAAGCTGAATTCTTTATCCTGTAAATGTATAGATCTAAATACTTTCTTCCCTCCTGAAAATGTAACTTCCTCACCTCAAATCTAGACATGACAAAAGTATGAAGAGGAGAAAAATTACGGATAATGATTAAAAATGATCCATTCCCAGGAGGAAAGAGCATCTCATGTTGTATCATTAGAGCTCTTTGTACTCAGAGCTCTGTTGCCCCCACGGTGGAGTTAAGTGATCATAATTTGGTTTTGCTTTGTAAGCAGATTGACTCCTTTCAGTGACAAGTTTGATAGGAAAGACTGATAGAAAATCCAACGTTGAGGATTTTGCTTCAGTCACAAATTGTCTCCCAAACTATTTCAATGTTCCTGGAACTGAGTACCATGTCGTTTTCATGAATAGCAGAGATAGTATATATCACCAAATTAAAATTGTTTTCCTCAAATTGGGTAGACCTAGTCTGATGTGACACTCTCATCTTTCATATTTTTATAGAATTTTGGCATGAATGTCTGAAGTTTTCATAGAAGGCAGTTGTGTGTGCTTTTCCTTTCCCACTGCTTAGGGTAATGTTCACATATAACCATATACTTCATTGGTATCCGTAGGTACATGGCGAGTTCCCAATATTACATTTGTAAGTGTTTAATGATTGCTTGATGAGTTTTAACATATTCAACACTAATAGAATTATTGCACCACTTCCTTGATAAAGGAGAATTCAGGGTTCATTTTCCAGGGACGGACTGTAGAGAGGTTTGGTGTTTATTCAGTAGTTATCAGAGTCTTAATGCCTGCAACAACTGAAGAGCTACCCTTCCAACCTGGAAGACATCTTGACACATTTTGCCTTGATACCCACGAAGGATGATCCGTGCACCACACACCATCATGGAATCACCAGGATCAATGACAGTACTCAGGGGACTAGCAGCAATTTCATTCCTTACTCCCGTGCACGTGAGGGAGAGTGAAGTTATAAGAGGGAGAAACGTGCATCCCTGTGTCTGTGTACATGTTTGTATGCATTGCAGTCATTTTTCTATTAAAAACTATTCATGAGTAACAACAGGTCACCTGTGACACACCAGACAGCTGATCAGAGTACACAAGTCTGTCATCAAACACCACTGCTTGTTCTTTGAGAATTGGATTGCAGTTAAGCATAAGGAGGCAGACAACTTGTTTTTCATGTCCTGAAGGCTTGAAAAGTCATACGGACCTTCTCGATGAGCTCGATGCAGGCAGCCAGGTCCATCCCGAAGTCGATGAACTCCCACTCGATGCCCTCCTTCTTGTACTCCTCCTGCTCCAGCACGAACATGTGGTGGTTGAAGAACTGTTGCAGCTTCTCGTTGGTGAAGTTGATGCACAGCTGCTCCAGGCTGTTGAACTATAGGAAAAGATAAATATAGGGAGTTACTCATGACTTAAGTATGTCTTCTGCATTTAAGGTATTTTGGTTTATTAAATTACAAATGTTCAGATTGTTTTCTTACTATATGATGTGATTCTAAAAGGTATTCACCTTTAGACTCCTCAAATACTATGCTTTTTGCATGAAATCATTAGGCCGAATGCTATTAAATGAGGACATCTTTTAAATATTCCCTTAGAGTAATTTAAGAAAGCGTTTCTATACCTGTTTGGATCCAGGATAGATGTTGAATATTTATTAACCTTTCACAGATCATTCTCTGAGACTTCTAGACTTGAAAGAATAAAATGCTCTCTCTTTTCCTTTTTATACTAATTTACTTGTTTCACATCTCCTCAGAGACCCTTCGTTCCTACAAATTCCGCTTTGTACTTTTTGTAAAGATAATTTTGAATGCTCTAACAAGATGGATCAAATGACTGGGGATTTGCATTTGCTTATTTTCTGTCAGTTCACTACTCACGTCAAAGATCTCAAAGCCGGCGATGTCCAAGACCCCGATAAAGTACTGTCTGGGCTGCTTGGTGTCCAGCTGCTGGTTGATGCGGGTGACCATCCACAGGAACATCTTCTCGTAGACGGACTTGGCCAGAGCACCCACCGAATTGTACACCTTCAAGAACAGTGGTAGTTTGGTTTTTCAAATTGAACACAGTGATGGAGTCTTGGGTTTCCTGTGGCTCAAACAAATCATGGGGGTTAAGTCATGCTTACCTGCTGCACAGTCTGGCCTTTGGTGACGTACTCATTGCCGACCTTGACCCTGGGGTAGCAGAGGGCTTTGAGCAGGTCAGCAGAGTTCAGGCTCTGGAGATAGGCCGCCTTGTCAGCAACTGCATGAACGAGGTGAGAACAGTGAAGCTGACCACAGCTTATACAGTTTAAGGTGTGAAGGGTAATGACAAAGAAAAAAAAAGTTTTGCTTGAAGAGGAATATGTGCAAATGTGACAAAACCATTTGTCACACTAATTTTAGTCATTTTTTTTTTGAGAGGATAATTTGGAATGTAGGGAATCAATGCTCTGTGTGATACTTAAAATATAGCTAAAGTAGACCACAGATAAAAATAATTAGAAAAATTCTAACCTAGAGGAGGGGTGATAGGAAAATGCTGATTTTTTTTTTTTTTTTACAGTGCATGTGGGCATGTAAATTATTGACTGGAATAAAAAAGGTCTTAATCAGATCGTAAATACTAACTTACAGTAAGTCAGTGAAAATTGGAATGGGCAGAAATCACACCTCCACAAATCTTCTTAGTCATGTAAAACATGCAGTGTGTCATTTCTGTTCTCTAATACTTTTCCTGGTCATCAGATAGGTCAAGAAAGTGTAAACTTGGCCCCTGCCCTTGAGGACCTCATGGTGTCAGCTCTGTCAGCTGGAAGATGTGAGCAGGGAGCGGTACCTTCAGTGCCGTCCGGTTCAGCCTGCTCCTCCCGCTGCTTCTGCTTGAACTTCATGTTCCCGTAATGCATCACGGCTCCTGTGAGCTTGTAGATGGCCGCCTTTTCATCAGTGCTGAAACCCAGGATGTCCACAGCACTCTGTGGAAAGAGTTGAATTTAAATCATCTCCCAGTTACCACCATGGCAGATACCCTCAGGACACTGGTGCCTGCCTCCCCTCCTTCTTATGATGTCTTGACTAGCACTTTGCTGTTTTCAAAAGGCAGTCCTATTCTTCAGCACTTTATTCCACAAAGCAGCATTAGTAGGTATGCACTAGTTTCCCATTGAGTCATGTGGGCAGTGAAGATATTATGTGTCCTGTCCACACTCACCGAGCCAAGACTCAGAGCCTTGGCTTTGGATGCCAAGGACAACACTCTTCCTATTTCTCCACATTAGCCAGGCCTTGCTCCACAGGTTTCTTATCTCATGGGTTTCCTTTGCTTCACAAATCTGTTCCCTCCTTTTCCTCCTATGTTGTCCTAGCCGACTCCTAGCCTGACTCCCTGGATATGACAAATGCAGTTGGGAAGAGGGGAAGAGCAGTGGCTCTTGAGTTTTTCCCTCTCTGTTATCAGGTCACAGCTCAGCTGGCCATGAGATGCCTGGCAGTAAGCTTCACCTGATCGTTACTTATGCAGGGAAGAGACATTTGTGAAAAGAATGTCTCCTTTTATTGAAATATTGATGTGTCTTTTTTCTCTATTGGATTTTGATCACCTTCTTAGTTGCCCATTCTAGGCTTTCCAAAGGCTCATGCAGTGGAGGCAGGCATCAGACAAGGAGGGGGAGTTTGCTTATGTAACTCTTTCTCCAGATTATTTACCCCCAGTTCCAGCTCACTGACTCAACCTATTTAAAATGCCTAGACATTAATAAAGTCTTAGAAGAAGACTGCGATGCTTTTTTCTTTTTAAACTTCCAACACTAGAGGTTATTTCTCAACTCCCTAACCCTTTTGGACATATGAATAATAATGAGGTAAAGCTGGTAAAAGCTGACATTTATGAGATGAAGGCACACAAATAGTTTATAGACTTTTTGAAAATAATATTTTAAGAGAAGAAGTGTTTTTGTAAGCAACTCCTAATCCTATCTTGGGAATGTTGGGATATTCCCACTGGTATTAAAGTTAAGAATAATCAAAGAATGTTGACTATTCAGAAATGTAAAAGAAAACATGAAATATGTATAAAGTATATATATAAAGAAAATAAGCCAAAGAGTAATGATCCTTAAAAAAGAAGAGGAGAGAGAAAGAATCTGTAGTTCCAAAAATAAAAGTAAAGGCTCACGGAGGCCAAAAAGAATTTTTGAGGTTAGAGAATCCATTTCTTTAAATGCTGCATAGAGAGGGGAGGGGAATACTGTTAGCCCCCAGAGTGACATTTGAAATAAAATTTGTGTTTACCTCTGACTACAGAGGAACTGTGGAAATCATCATGTTCTATTATAAAAAACCTAAAAATATCGTAGGTCCTTTTCCCAGGTTATTGGATGTAGGGTCTGACATAAAATAAGAGAAACATCACTATTGGAGTACAAAAATTGACCCAAAGGACTGATGAGGAAAAAAACAAAAAAGAGCCAACTAGCCAAGGAATGCTTAAGACTTAACATTTATTACAGACATTTTAAGCTTTCTGATACATAGGGTGGGGGCAGGCATTGAAATATCCTATAATTTTATTGCAAGAGTAAGGAAGCCTGAAAGGCAATATTGCCTATTTGTCGTCTTTCTGCTAATGCTGTTGACTCTATAGAGGGGAGTGTTGTATACTGCAAAATGAATTTGCTTTTTCCTGTTCTGTACCTGTTACTTACATCTGTGGCCAGCAGCTCTTCCTGGTCATCAATGCTGGGCACTGTGATTTCGCCTTGACTGACAAAGGCAAAGTCATATGGGTTGGTGGTGATCAGAAGCATTTCTGTACACACGAAAAAGAACAAATATAGACAATTACTTTGGTTATCAAAAACATTTTAGAGGGACTTCTTAGAAAAAAGGGCTTTTATTCTTCTTTAGTAGAAAAAAATCACAGATACTTCTTACCAATAAGCTCTGGTTTCTTGTTGGACATGATTTGATAAAATATGTGGTAGCTTCTTTCAGCCTTTAGCTGGAAAGTAACGCGGGACTTCTCCAGCAGATCTAGAAAGTCAGATTGAGCACACTTAAAAAAAAAAGGCCACAATGGAAAATTAAGCATTTGAAAAGTTCACACAACATAGATAACAAGATTTTCAGTATATTACTCCAAAGAAAAATATTTTTTTTTTTTTTTAAGATTTTATTTATTTGACAGAGAGAGACACAGCGAGAGAGGGAACACAAGCAGAGGGAGTGGGAGAGGGAGAAGCAGGCTTCCCGCCGAGCAGAGAGCCCGATGCGGGGCTCGATCCCAGGACCCTGGGATCATGACCTGAGCCGAAGGCAGACGCTTAACGACTGAGCCACCCAGGCGCCCCAAGAAAAATATTTTTAATCACTAATATTCATTAACTTACATGTTTCAATATCTGCAGAAGCCAGTTTGCCTGTTGCACCAAAATGGATCCTGATGAATTTACCCTTAAAAAGGCAAAGGAAGACTTTTTGTACATATTCAAAGGCAGACAGATATTTTCTTTAGCTATGGACCAAGCAGATGGGAAAGATACTGATACCACATGGCACAGAAGTGTCCATGCTGATCCTCAGGAAAGAAAGACCAAGAGACTTACAAAGCGAGAGGAGTTGTCATTCCTCACGGTCTTGGCGTTGCCAAAGGCCTCCAGTAGGGGGTTGGCGCTGATGATTTGATCTTCAAGGGTCCCCTGCAAAGGCAAGAGCGGTCCTCACCTCTGGGGCTCCAGACTTCCTGAGAACCGTGAGAGTCTTGAGTCTGGCCCCAGACCCACCTGCATTTTGCCAGAGGTAGCTTCCTCCTTCTTCTTCTCCCCAGTGACTGCAATTGTTGCAAAGTACTGGATGACACGCTTGGTGTTCACGGTCTTCCCTGCACCAGATTCTCCGCTGTCGAGTCCACACAGAGGAAAAAGTCAGAATCTAACCACTACAATGATCAAAATTCAACAGAGAGAAAGGCATGAAATCTACATACGTAATCAGGATCGACTGGTTCTCACGATCTGTGAAAGAGAAATAGGAGATAATGTTGAAAAATATATGTAGCACATAAGTTTTGTAAACTCAAAATTGTCTTTTAAAGCTCCCCATCCACACACACACACACACACACACACACACACACAACTATATCACTTGTTACTTTGCTTTTTTCACAATATTCTTTTTAAAATAAGTAACAAAAGATGTGCTTAAAATTAGTCAGTGTGTTACACTCCTGTTACCTTTAGTGTGATAGAATACGTAATGAACGCACTATTTCAGTGTACTACCCTGCGAATAATTTATCAATGTCAGATGAATACTAGTTCCATGTTCCATTTAGTTACTTGGTTCATAGTTCAAAATCATGTTATTAATGTCCAATCCAAAGTTTTGTGTAGTAATTGGGATAACGTGTACTATGAGCTTTCAAGGTGTACTTTTTAGGAGAGGTGATGTATCAGCTATAATTAAAATGCATAGTTCATTCCAAAATTTGGTTAATTTTGATCTGGAATTAGCATTAGTTTGGATTGTAGCATAGAAATCAAAGCAAAATTCTCTATGCTTTTGAATTGGTCCATTTTGTTCTTTTTTAAAAAGATTTTATTTATTTTAGAGAAAAAGCATGGGAAGGTGGGAGGATCAGTAGGGGAGGGAGTGGGGGGGGAGGAAAGAATCTCTAGAAGACTCCACACTGAGTGTGGAGCCTGACTCAGGCTTGATCCCAAGACCCTGAGTTCACAATCTGAGCCAAAACCAAGAGTCAGAGATGCCCAATGGACTGAGCCACCCAGGCACCCCTGGTCCCTTTTATTTTAAATATATTTCCCCGATTTTATTATATTATACTCCTAATCATATTAGAATACTATTATTATGCTATTATTATTATTATTATGTTTGTGCTGAACATTTAATTCTCCAAGTACTGCCTCTGTGTCTTCTATGTTTTCACTATACATGTCCTTTATAAATGGCTCTACAAATTGTAATTACGGATTCACTCACCCGTCAGCATGAACTGATAGGCGTTGTCGGAGATGGAGAAGATATGGGGCGGGGCCTCCTGGCGCTTCTTGCCTCGGTAGGCGGCCACCACCTCGGGGTTGTACACCGGCAGCCACTTGTAGGGGTTCACGGTGACGCAGAAGAGGCCCGAGTAGGTCTGTGGGAAATGACAAGGTTGCTCTGTCTGCAGTCACATCATTAATCTGTCTTGGAAATACTGCTTTATGTGCCAAGTGAGAGGGACCCAAGTACCATGTCTGTTCTCCTAAGGTTCAAGGGTCTCATTTCCTGGCTGCCTCCCCCCCTCACAGGCCCTACAACACTATGCTTCCTTCCGTTTGCCCACAAATTCAGCACTAAATAGATGGCTTGTCACATGCACAGTGTCAAATACATCAGAATTCACAGCACTAACCAAATGATTAGTCTTAAAATTGTAGTAACCAAATTGCAAAATAGTCTTTAATTGGTTTTGGCTGACATAGTTCATGGACTTAAGTTAGTGAAAAGTGAAAAGAATAAAGGGGGCGCTCACGTAGATCATCCAGGCTGCGTAACGCTCCTTGAGGTTGTACAGCACAGCGGGCTCGTGCAGGTGGGTCATCATGGCCATGTCCTCGATCTTGTCGTACTTGGGAGGGTTCATGGAGAAGATTTGATCTTCCTTAACTGTGACAGTCTGTTAAGAAAAGGTGGAGCCAGTGCATATCAACTAAGTAGCAGAAAAGGATCAATTATGCCTTCCTACCCCGCTTTGTGTTACTTACAGTCCCAGCATCGGTCTTCACTGTCACCTTGCCCCCTTCCCTGCTCTGCACTGTACTTTTCACATAGGATTCCTTAGCGTCCACCACAAAGACAGAATTCTTGGCATCAAAGGGCCTATTCTGGGCCTCAATGCGCTCCTTTTCAGACTTTCGGAGGTACGGAGCTGCCTCCCCGAAAACGGCCATCTCGGCGTCGGAGCTCATGGCTGGGGGTTACTGGTAGCAGCACAGCACCGGGGTACCTAGAGGACAGAGACAGAGCCGGACAGTGACCCAGAGTGAGGGTGGACGTTGTCCTGTTGTTTTCATACTCCTGTGCCTCATTGGCCTGGCCCATTTCCTCCGCCCCGCCTGTAGGGATCATGCCTGTGTCCTGTGCAAAGGTGCTGAGAGATCGGATCATGGCTTTGAAAGCCTTAGGTTGGGAGCTTAGTTCTTGTGATGTTGTAAGCCTCTGCTCCGTCCTCTGTGCTGTGAGCCTTTGTAGACGAATATGGAAGAGTTTATGTTGCAGTCAGTAGCGTTCGGGATGCCCCAGGTGTGCTCAGAATCTTTTCTGTTTCTACTTGCTTTGCTTTGTTTTCTTTTTCTACTTCTCCTTCCCACTTTTTTTTTTTTTGACATTGCAGTGATACAAAGAAATGCAAAATAACTGTTTCCAATGGCTTTACAACCTGAACCTATTTTAAAAACTCAAATATTTAGTAAAATTTTTTTTTCCTGGCCCCAAATATTAAAATCAGATGGCTAAATTGCATACAAATATTATTAAAATTGGATGGATGAAAAGGTACCTTTGTTCATTCAGGACACAGTCCAGATTAAAAACACTTAATAAGCATGAATAAACCCCTACTATAGGAGTAAATTATTTAGGTATCACGTAATAAAGGAAAAAATAAATGCAACAAAAGTTGAAAATCCAACAAATGATTTGTCCTAAGTCAAAATTAAGTCTCATTTATTTTTAAATTGTGTGAAAGTAGTATTATCAAAACAAAATATAACTTTAAAAGGTTCTTGGAGAAAAACATTTGAATGAAAAACATAGTGTTTGTATATTTTTAGTTTATAATTTGTTTTTAGTTGGATTTCAGGATAATGGTTGTTTATCTGATTCTTATTATTTCAGATCTCTCTCTCTTTCTTCCTCCTTTTTTTAAAAAAGTATCAATTCTCTAAATATCTCTTCTGAAGTCAATAGCCAGTATAAAATTTCAAGCCAAAATGGACTTTAAAATTTTTTCCACTGACACATGATTACGAGATGGCAGAGAATTTCTCTGACGGCAAGGACAGGACGAGTGACCAGTCACAGAGGGTGACTTCTGTGGAGGGGAAGGGGGGCTGGATTGTGGAAAGCAGTGTCTCTGTTGTCACAACAGCGAGAACAGCAGCCTCAACTTCAGGCTTTTTGGAAGGAGTCTTGGTATTTTGTCATCAGCATTAAACTTTCTCTCAACTGTTAGATTTGGAATTTGCCACATACTCTGTCTCTAAAATCGATCTAGTTCACACCTTTGAAAACCTCTTGATGATACAGTGCAATTTAGACATACTTCCGGGGGACAGATACTGAATATTTAACCTCAGTTTTTTTCTTCAAAGGAAAAATGTTATCCTGTTAACTTTATTTTTTGTTTCTGTGTTTTTACACAAGGCCATTTTGCATTAACAGCACAGTACTATGGAGAGATTACTGTAGTACAGTGCATTTACCAAACACAGAAAGGATGCCACCCTTCCCACCTCATGTCTGAGATCATTGGTTTCCCCACCTGTGGGTCACAAGCCCCCAAGGATCCTCAGGGTTGTTGCAGGGGCTCCCGAATCCACCTGCCTCAAGTTTGAGCAAGCCACATCCTGAAACAAGTCTAAGTCACTATAGTTTCTTACTAAATATGAACTAATTAGGAATTTATCAAAAGTATAGCAGGTTTTCATCATTATGTGTGTTTTTAACAGAATACTAAAAGGACAGGTCCCAACATATGGAGCTGGGGAGGAGGTCCGTTGAATGTTTTGATTGTATGGAGGAGTACTTGGAAGCCACCGTCTGAGGTTATAGATGCAAGAGCTGCCGGTACCTTAGCCATCACCCAGAATGCAGCCTCCTCATTTTACCGATAAGAAAACTAAGGCCCAGAAAGGTGAAGGGTCATACAGTGTGACAGAAGTGTAAGTGGTGGGCCTGGGACACAAACCCTGTTCTTGCAAGTCCAGGTTCAGTGCTGACTCCACTGCGAGATCTGGAAAGCCACCTGGCTTCCCTCAGGTAGCCAGAGTCCGTGGAAAGCCTGGATTGCCACCTGGAAATGTTGCCTACCTGATCAACACATTGTTGATATTACCAAACAGTCTCTGTAATACATCTTCACTGGTCAAGTAGGACTAGGGTTTCACACTGAATATTACATTGTAATTGTTGCATTGTTTCTGAAGGGCTAACAACATGTGGAAGAGACGAGTCATTAAATTTTGTGTTGTTAAATGGTCTGAAAAGTCAATATTTTATGAGAAGCCATTTTTAAAGAACAGCTGCTCCTGTATTACCTTATTCCTATTACTAGCCCAGGAAATAAGATGGTATAGTTTTTTTTAAGACTTAGCAGTAAAGATCCCTTTGTCCTTTAGAGTGTAGTAATAAATCATTCTTACCTCTCGTGTTACCAGATAAAGAAGGTGGCGGGCCCAAAGCAGACAATTGCTGTTGAAAGAAAAAAAACCAAGAGAATGCAGATTCTTCTTTTTCCCAGTTAGTCGCAAGATCCTAGTAACTATATCGTGTACCATGTCATCCTTAGGAGTGATGGAAAGAAAAATTAAAATTTGGGAAATAGGAGCCATTTCCCTTAAGTTGAATGGTCATTATCAGCAGGAATGTAGAACTAGCCAAGTGTTCATCAGGTATACATACCTTGAGGAATTCTGAGGAAGGACAGGCGGAGGCATGTGGGCTCCACTTTTATAGAGACCGTTGTGCAAGCACAGCAACCACCTCAGCTGTCCCTGCTGGAACCTACTTGGCAAAACCTTTTCTGGCAATCTCTTTGCACAATATTCACTGACTGTGGCTGTGAATGGATATAATTAGAAATATTTCTTGTCACCTATAAATAATTTGACGGAGGATAATCTAGGGTTCTTTATAGGCATTTGATAGGGGATGTGGATTCAGGGCTTCTAAGGCTGTTTTGCCAGCTTTGCTGTTACATCATTCACCACGGAATTCAAAGCCAGGTTCCCACTTACTCTCCTGCCTGAAACGTTGGTCTGACAGAACGAGCCGGACACGAGGAGTTCAGGACTAATTGATGTGTTAGCGGTCAAAGCCATTAAGGAGCTGGGATGAATTTTAGATCTGACACTATGATTGGAAGCAGCAAGTGATGGATATTAAGCAGAAAATTCCTAGTCAGGGTCCAGATTTTACAAACACTACCGATAGATTCTTCTAAAGTCTGAAAAGCTAAACATGATGGAGAAAGTGAGTTGTCAGGGTAGGCAGTGGTGGTAGACCAGTGGGGGAGTCGGGAGGGATTTAGAACAGATACAAACACTTCTGTTCTTTGCTGAAGGACTTGCCATGGATATCTCCAGCTCATTTGTTTTCACTGAGGGGACTCCGGGATGCTGTGTGATGCTCCATGCTTGTTTCCACTGCATAATGGAAGGAGACACAGACATGCATTCTTAGTTCATGGGCAAATCCTCATGACTAGCTGTAGCTCTAATGAGGTGGGTACTACATACTTTTATTTAAGGTGGGAGGAAAGATGTACCACAAAACTGTTGTGGATGGAGAAGATGAGTGGGCATCCCCTGTGCCCATGGTACTTGTCAATTGGGTTTTGGTGGCTTCACCACATTCACAACACAGCTGTTGCTGAATATGATGGGAAATCTAAGTGTGTCCCTAAGACCTGATGTGATATTTTTTACTATCATCTGCCAACTTAAATTACTGATTAATGTGATCACTTTTTGTATGCATCCTATTGACTTAGAATTTTGTTTTTAACACATTAACAAATTGAATCTTTTATACTTTTTACTTCTTTTGAAACAATACTATGGAATAGGCAGACATTATTTTTATTTTTTTAAGTCTCTGTGGAATTGACTCTCAGAAGGTTAGTGATTTATGCAAAATGCTGGGCTCTAAGCCAGAAAGAGGAAAGGTCTTCTGATTTTTCTCTAGTTGAGATTTTCACAACTCACTTATTTTTACTTCTTTTGGAACTTGATATCTAAATTAGAGACATAATAAATATTATCAAACACACGCACTACTTTTAGAACTGAAAGATAAAAGAAGACACTATGGGTAAGACCAAGACACACAGGCTGAGTTACACAGCTGTAGCTAGTGAGGACTGTACTTAAAACTCAGAGCTTTGACCAGTTGCTGAGCCTGACTGATCATCAGATCTTGAAAGCTCTAAAACAGGGCATCAGTGTTCTGGTGGAGACTGGCATGGACCACCAGGAGTGGGTCAGAGAAGCTTGCAGAGCTTGGACAGAAGAACAGCAGTGCTGAATGAGGGAGAAGCATTTCCCTTACACCTGCTTCTCTAGGGACTCTCTGAATAGGAACTACAGGAAAGCAGTGCTAAGCCTTCTTGTATTTGTGTGGTTCTTTATGATTTGGATGCTGTATTTATGCAGTCTGGAGAAAAGCTTCTCTCTAGCATTTCCCCCCATTATCCTTGCAGATTTGGAAATGTTATAGGCTTCGGTGATCTTGTACTTCTTCATCTACTAAAAACATAAATTTAGTGAAAACCTGATATTCCCTTTACCTTGTACAGTTGAATGAATTAAATTAGGCTATACAAAGAATCTGTAGTATAAAATGCCTTTATAAGTCATAGATGTATTATAGATGATTATTGGAGATTATGTATAATCACTTAATTCATATATATATGTAAATTACATATATGTACATATACATAAAATGCTTATAACAGTGTTACCAGAGGCTGCTGCAACAGACATTTTGTAATTATAGGTAAAGTTCACAAAGGTGTGCTGACACTTTTCCTGAATATACACTGGGTGTCAAAATGGTAGTAAAGGGCTGCAAAGAGATGGTGGTTAAGAAATGTCAGCGAGCGAGATTATTTTTATTGTTATGTCTTCTACATTCTTTCTTAAGTAGGCTTCATGTTCAGCGTGGAGTCCACCGTGGGGCTTGATCTCACAGCCGTGAGAGTCGAGATCAAGAGTTGGACACTTAACTGACTGAGCCACCCAGGCACCCCTGTTGTGTTTTTATTACATAAACTTTGTTCAAAAAATACAGTTGGAACCCAGTTTGGAGACGTTCGTGTCCTCGCTCCTGTGGCGCCCGGCATAGCAGCACAGCCTCGGTAAAATCCCTTGAGATGCGGCCAGTCAGGTTGCGGTTGGGCTTTGTTTTAATTTCTCAGGGACAAAAAATGGGTCTTCACAAGTTGCTTATTCATTCTAAGTCTGTTGCTTATTGCACTGCAGATTCTCATCCCGGTGTGTGGGTATATTCACTCACTTAAGTTTTCTAGTCTATGCATACTTATTAAATATCCACTGTGTGTCAGCCACCGTGGTAGCTCCCCAGAACTGGCCAAGACAATACCCTAATGGCAGTTTCAGTCAATGGGGGTGGACATACACGAACAGATAAACAATCAACATGTGATACACCAGACGATACGACATGCTTCAGAGAACATGAAGCTGAGTAAGGGGGAGAGGGAGCGTTGTAGCAAGGTGGGTGATCTTGGAAGACTTTCATAGTAAGGTGACATTTGAGTAGAAGCTTGAGGGAAGTGTAGGAGCAAGCAATGTGGATATCTAGAAGAAGAGTATTTCACAGAGTGGGAACAAGGAGTGTAAAGGTCCTGAGCCTGGAGTCCTCCTAAAGTGTTGATGAGCAGTAAAGAATCCTGAAAGAGGAGCAAAATGGACAAGGGACAGAGTGGCAGGAGATGAGGTAGGGAGGGTCAGTTAATGTAGGAACTTGTGGGACGATACAGGAACTTTGGTTTTTAATCTGAATGGGATGGAGAGCCAGAGGAGAATTTTAGGAAGGGGAGAAATGTAATCAGACTGAAGATTTAAAAGAACCACTCTGGGTTCCAGCGTTGAATATAGGTTCTAGGGCAGCAAGGGGAGGCCAAGCGGAGGCAGCAGGCCACTGCAACTGTGTAGATAGAATATTAAGGTGGCTTGGGCCATGTTCCAGTTAGTGTTGCTGACATAGCATATTGCCCCAGACATAATGGCTTAAAACAACCATCTTATTATGCCCATGGGTTTTGAGGGTCAGGAATATAGATTCTGGAAGGGACACAGCAGTCTCTGTTCTGCAAAACCTGGGTCGTCTAAGAACAAAGCCTGGGGGGTGATTCAACAGTTAGGGGCAAGTATTATGTCTCATAATAAATGTCAGAGGAAAAAAGTATTGTTGAGAAGGGTAGCTAATAAATGAAGTGATATCTGGAGGCAGACGGGTCAAGGGAAGGTTTGTTAAAAGAGGGGAGAGACTAAGCATATTTGTTTTGATGAGAGGGATTATGGAGAGTTAAGACAAATTGATGACACAAGAGAAGGAGGGGATTGTTGTGGGAGACAAGGCAAGAGGGGCTGGAGTCCAGAGGCCAAGTGGCAGGTTTGGACTCTGAAGGGGGGGAAAGGACACCTCATATATTAGGAAAGAAGACAGAGAGTAAGGGCAAGATGCAAGTGAGTTGATAGATTTGATGGTGGGAAGATGAGAGAGTTCCTATTCGCTTCTATTTTCTCAATGAAGTACGAGGTGAAGTTACCGGTTGAGAGTGAGGGCAGTGCAGGAGATGTAGGAGTTATACAGAGAGAAGGTGTGAAGTGTCCGTTTTGGAGAGCGAGAGGCTTGGCCAGAAGTACTGAATTAAAGTCATATTGTGAAAGTGAGACCAGTTTAGCAGATCTGTTTTTCTCCAGCAAGTTAAGTTGCTTGGATGTGGACATAGGAAAGCTGAGTTGAACCAGGGTGAGACTTTGTCTGGCAAGAGAAATATAGGGACAGGGCCAAAGGAGTTAAGAATCCTTTCAAGTGAGTTATTATAATATTGGACCATGAAATTTAAGCTCAGACAAGGAAGAAAATGAGAGGACATATCAGAACAATGAAAAAGTGATGGTCAATGGATAGGAGGTCTTGATGTCAAAGAATTGCAGGGATGGAATATCTAGAGCAGGTGAGCTGGAAGAAGAGGAGGTATTGGATAGAGATTGGAATAAATCCCGCTTGGTGTGATGTGTCACTATTTTATATATATGGTTGGATTTGATTAGCTAATATCTTGGAAAGTTTTGTATCTATGTTCATAAGAAACATTAGTCTGTAGTTTTTCTTTTTCGTAATGTCTTTATCTGGTTTTGATATTAGCGTCATTCTGGCCTCATAGAGTGAGTTAGAAAATTTTCCCTCTGCTTTTTTCTTGAAGACGTTGCAGAGAATTGATGTTATTTTTCCTTAAATGTTTGGTAGAATTCAGTAGTGAAATTATCTGGACCTGATGCTTTCTTTTTTGGAAGCTTATTAACTATTGATTTAATTTCTTTAATAGATGTAGGCCTATTCAGATTATCTGTTTCTCCTTGTATGCTTTGGTTATTTGTGCAGAGACTGAATGGGGTGCTTGAGATTGCAATTTTTGTGAAAATCTTGATCATGGAAAGGTCAGTGATGACTGTATGCTCAACTACCTCAAACTACTTTCCAGGGGGTGATTTTCTACACATACAAGTATATAGTACATATAGTGGTATTCATTCATTTAATTGGTATTTATTGGGTAGACATAAAAGAGTTTAAAAAAAGAAATCCCTGCTCTCTTGGAATTGACATTTTGATGGAAGGAGGTGGTGGAGACAATGAACTCATAAAAAAACGTTGAAGATGTATCTCTGATTCTATGTGACGTGCTATGGGAAGTGTAAGTTAGAGTCACGAGGTAGTAATTACTGTAGGCAGGGGGCCACATTCGGTATGGCAAGCAGGACAGGCTTCTTTGAACTGAGACTTGAATAATGCACAAGAATGACCTCTGCAGAAATCTGAATAAGGAACGTTCTATGCAGGGAAAACCGTGGGGAGGTGAGTGAGGGAAAAATACGTCTGTATTTTGAGTGCCTACCAAGAGCCAGGTGTATTGATTTACACTGCTTCATTTTATCCTCATGCAAACCTAAAGAGTAGAAAATGTTAGTATTGCTGAATACTGAAAAGGACTTGAGTAACAGTCTGGTTAAATAAATTGCCCTGGATCCCATAGCTGGTGTGTGTGGTAGAGCTGACACTCAGCTCAGGCAGGGCCACCTCAGCGGCCATCACCCAGCTCCTAGCTGTACGCCTCCAGCGCCCCTTCCAACTCAGAGATTCTGTATTTACCTAATGATGTTACTGACACGATAAAAGCTATGCCAGAAGGAAACAGCTAACAGAATAATAAATAAGAGACCTCCCATCCAATGACTCACATTTTGTGAAAGCTGCCTTTTATGAGAGCAGCATGTAGTGTTAAAGTGACAGTGTCCTGTTGTTGGACACGCCATAATGCTTGCCCACCAGAAGCCAGCATATTGAAAACCGGAAGGCCACAAACTTCCCCCATGACACATAGAACTGTGTGTAAAGTACATGCTGCTAAAAAGACGTTTCTGTGCTACAGGATATAGGTGGAACCTTGAAAATGTTTTTCAGAAATTCTGTCTTGGTAGCATATCAGTAATCTTTCCTTACTCACACGTAGCAGTTTTGCTCTCTCATCCCCTGCCCCTTCTAGCTGTCTACACCTTTCCACTTGAATAGAGTGAATAGAGAAGCATCTGCTAGGTGTTATAATTAACTCAGAGGCACATAGATTCCTGGGGAAGCAGGTCTACATGGGAAAAGAATAAGGAGACAGAATCATTCAGCTCTTTCTGGTTATTCTATTTCATTCTTTAGGGCCTTCCTGATTCCTGGGGGTTGGTATGTGGTTGTTTGGCTCACTCTTATTTTCCCTTCATGTTGTTATCTGACATTTCACCTCTTAGGTGTGAGAAGTCATGTGCTGTCCCTACTACTCAGGCAACATTAATAATTAATATTTGAGAATCTAATGTCCTGTATAGTATTGATGAACTATATTAAAAATAAATCAGTGGACAAATTTAATTTTAACTTAAATCTTTGGAAATTCTTTTCCCTTCTTAGTTCCAGTTAGACAACAAGACACGCTTTTAGGACCTTTTTTCTAGTCAAGTCTTAGGTATGGTGCTAAATTCCTTTTATTTCAGAGAAGAAGTCGCAATAAATTGCTGCCATCAGTGTTGACAGTTGGTATCTTCTACAGGATTGGAAGTAGAGGTAGGAAGAGAATATATTGCATTCCCGAGTGGCAGGATATCAGCGAGAGGTAATTATTAAGAAGTAAGAGGCACTTGTGTAGGGGAAACAGGAGTAAATGTTCTAGTATTCCTGTGCTGGTTGTTGGTGGATATTTTGCATTTCTGTAAAAGTCACTGTGTGTTTTGAAGGTTTTGAAAGTAAGAGAAAAGATTTACAAAATGATTTTTTTTTCTTAAATACATGTTGTAGTTGGGGACAGTTCGGAAGCAAACTGTGAATAAGTGTAACTATTTCTTTAAACAAGTAAAATGGACTAAGCAATCTAAAATCTGGGCTTTCCTTGAGTACCAGGAGATGAGGTCAGACAGGACGCGTTAACCAAGCAGGAGGCATAAGGCAGGATAGAATAGCTGAACAGAAGAGCTAAGACAAAGTGCAGGAATTGAAGGGGAGAGACAGGGAAGCATGCAGTTACTGAGAGGGGGAGAGAAGACGGGATGCAAGAACTGAGTGGGAAAGATAAGACAGGAAGGAACCATGGAACAGGAGAAGGTATAGCTGATTGCTCTAGAGAGACTCTCCCTCCTACGAGGGAAGGTTGCTTGGAGCCAGTGTCCTTGAAGGATGAGGAGAGTGGACTCACAAAGAGGAGGAAAGAGTATTATGGTCAGAGGCAGCAGGAGCAAGGAGAATATGACAGTGATACGAAAATACAGGAAAGGAACATGTAAGTCCACCTAGGTGTCTTAGAACATGTAGGAGTGGACGCTTTGACCCCTAAAGAAGGCGTTAAAGCGAGCCATGTTTAAGCGGAGACGTGAGGATTGGGTAAACATTTGCCAGATGGGGAAGGGTTGGAGGGCACACAGGCAGCAAATTCAAAGGTATAGAAACATTCATTTATTTATACTTTTGGTGTTCATCATAGCTGCAGCTCTCCAGCCAGAGAAATCTTTCTAAAAAATAAACACATCACTGTCCAGCTTAACATCATCCCCTCTGCTCTTAGCATAAAAACTAAAATCCTGAAGACGGCCCTTGCCTACCTTGCAAGCTCTCACCTTGTGATACTCTCTTCCTCCCTCTGTGTGTCTCAGCCTCACTGACCTCCTTTCAGTTCCAGGAACATACTGTGAGCCTTCTCATGTCAGGGACTTAGCACCGTTGCTGCCTCGGCTTCAAGGACTCTCATTTCTCATCTCTATACTTAAGACTAGCTAAGGCCTATTCTTCCTCTAAATCTCAGCTTTAATTTCACTAACTTTAAGAAAAAGACCTGGGCCCTCCAGAATAAGTCTGATTTCCCTGTTTATATGTTCTCTTTACTTTTGTAAGTGTACAAAATCGCAAATAGTCTTTCTCCCTCATTAAAATGTAAGCTACATGAATATATATAGGTTTAGGGTCTTACTTGTTCTCCCTATATCCCTCCACTTGGCATTGTGCCTTGAATAGAGTGTATGCTCAATTATTACATGGGCCCCATTGCACTGAACTCACAGAAACATCTGATGGTTTGGCAGAGGCAGATGAGCTGACGGAGGAGAAAGAGGCTGGGGAGCTGCAGCTATGATGAACACCAAAGCAGGTCAGAGTTTTGGAAATCAAGGGAAGAGAACATTTCCACTTAGAGAGAATGGTCAGATGAATAACATACAGTTGGAAGGTCGAGTTGATTAAAGATTGGGAAGTGTCCTTTTGATTCAGCAATGAAGAAGTGACTGAGGATCACAGTGAGACCCATTTTGGCAAAGTAGAGTGAGCAAAAGCCAGCCTGGAGTGAGCTAAGGAGTAGGTGGGAGGTGAGGAGATGGAGACAGTGTGTATATGCAACACCCGAGAAATTTTGTTGGAGAGGAAAGTGGAGAAGTGAGAAAGGAACTAGAGGAAAGAAATAGGGTCAAGAGAGAGTTTTAAGAAAGGAAGTTTTAAGAAAGAATGGGAGATGCTGGGAATAAAGTGGGAGAAATGGAAAATCCACTGTAAAACCATTCTAAGAAGAAGGGAGGGGATGAGATTTAGAGCCAGGCTGAGGAGGTGGCCCTGAAATTAAATTGGAGGAGCACCTCCACATTGGAAGGATGAATATGGCATGGCAGCAGGAATGGGAGGCCATTTCCATCTGATGGCATCTAGTTTTTCTTTTAAGCAGGATGTGAAATCATCTTCTGGGACCAAAGGCGGGGAATGGAGATTTGAGGAGAGCAGAGATTTTAAATAGAGAGAAATAGAGGGAGTGAGCCAAGTTGACTGCATAACTCCAACACCGAAGGCCCAGTGGGGTTTGTGGTTGGAAATTAATAGTGGTACCATCTCCATGCAAGTGTGGAGTAGTGAACTGTTGGATTCATTCAGGTTTAGTTTCTTTCCATTCAAGTGTGGCAAAGGATAGGAGATGCCAAAGGAATTTAGGGCGTTGTTAAGAGAGTGGACAAAAATATTATACATTTTTGCTTCCTTGGGAGAGAAATAGAGGTTGATGAATATGGAAGAAATAAAAGGTCAGAGTACTGGAGGTCCCATATGGTTGAATAAGAACTGTTAGATTTGGGATAGTGCAACATGTGAGCTAGATCAGAAAGGAGTTGCTTGACTTGGTGAGTGTGAGGTTTGGGCATTTTCCAGAGTGAGGCCGTGGACGAGGTGGAGGGGAGGAGAAGGCACCGAAGGATGGGAGTCTGTATTGGAGGCATCATCCATGTGGACGTTGACATCTCCCACGTATGTGGTACGAATTGGGTAGACAGGGAAGAGGTGCCAGAATCATAATGAAGGAAGTCAGTCAAGGACAGCAGGGGGCATGGGGAATAGCAGAAGAGCACGAATGTCAAAGAAGAGGAACTTTCTACAAGAGGATAAGCAGCAGAACTTGAGTTCTGAAAGCCTGCGAGAGTAAAGGTCACCTCTCGAGAGCTTCCCAGCAAGCGCTGTGATCAGGGAGGGGTAGATTTCAATTTAAAGCGCAGGTCAAGATGTCGCATTAGAATAAACTGTTGTCTCCAAGGATCCACAAAAAATAAGTGGAGGCGCCTAACAACCCACAGGGATCTTCCCCGGGAGCCAAGGTCTTGGACGAGTGCAGCTGGATAATTTAACCCACCAGATAGTACAATTTAAAACATGTAGTCTTATATTGTTCTTTTGAAGTAGGTGTATGGTTCCTGTAAGATCTTTGTTACCTTGCTAGCTGACAAGAAACTTGCTATTTTACCTGTTCCCTGTCTATTAAAAATGAGGTAAGCGGAAGGCCCGGGCTACCCTCAGCCATGTTGCTCTGTGGTAGTGATACCAGTTATAATCATGACGGTGGTTTGCTGTAGTTCTGTAGAAAGGCACAGCATCGCAATCCAGAGACCAAATAATGAGAGCAGGGAACTGACGGGAAATCATTAATTGGCCTCCCACTGCTGTCAGAAGCACTGGGAGAAAGCCTTGTAAGAGACACAGGACTTTCCAGAGAGAGCACAGGTACTGCAAATATATTCATTCTTAACTCCCTCCTGTTTCCTATTGTAATGTGACACAGCAAGGGAGGATGCCCAGGAAAACCACTTAAACCTATTGCAAGGAGCAAAACACTAAAAATCTCATATTTAAAAAGGACTAGAAAATCCACAGAATGTATTTCCCTCTCAAGGGATCCTAATCCTGACTTAATAGTTCATGTATTTATAGCAGAGAGTTTGCATTTAGAGTATTTTTGAGTGTCCAATCAAAATTTACAGTTTCATTTATCTTATGTAGGTAATTACTATTTTGATTTATTTTTATGCAATCTTGAGATCAAGAATTTCCTACCATCTTATGAAGAAAATAAATTACTTCATTAACAGAAATCGGCTTTTTCTGATAACTAGCTGGTGTTTTGCCCAGTGAGATTTATCATATTCTATGTTCTGTAAGCCTAACGCCCACCTCAAGGCTTCACCTGCTCCCCACAGGGACAAGTGTGGCTGAGGGCATTTACTATCGGGGATTGGCCTGGCTGTTCCTATCATGTTTTATTCTTGGTGACTAAATCCTGCTCTGTAAGATATAAGCCAAAATCTTTCTCTTTCCCTCTTTTTCTCCCTCCCTCCCTCTCTTTCTTTCTTTCTTTTCTTGATGCAGAGAAAGGTTAATTGACACAGTTGGGGGGTGGGGGTGGGAAAGAGACTCACAAGTTATTTGCGGATAAATTTTTTATCTGCAAAAAAACAAAGTAAGAAAACAGAGTGACAAAGATGTTCACATTTTGTGCATTTCTTTGGTCACTTTTTAGCATTTGGTTGAATTACTCTTCACTTATGATTTTTGTGTGGACCTCCCGGCTCTTCACCCGCAGCTTGTTGACCTGGGACTCGGCAATGTCAGCCCGTTCCTCAGCCTCCTCTAGCTCGTGCTGGAGCTTACGGAATTTGGAGAGGTTGATGTTGGATTGTTCCTCCTGAGAATGGAGATGCATTTAGGAGGGAAAAGAGTTCAGAATTTCTAGTTTCTTAGATCAGTTGGTCTCAAATTTCTTTTTACTTAAAAATGCTTCACTCTAGTAAACCTTAAAAAAAAAAAAACTAGAGAAACGCTCTTGAATTTTTTTTTTTTTTTTGTATTAATTCCTCTCATGCTTCTTGAACTCATGGATAACAAGGAGGGACAGGTGACATTTGCTACCAAATTCCTAAAAGTTCTTCTTTTTAACATATAAACATCTTAGAGCTACTACTAAATATGTCAGCTTTCCAACCTCTTTTTTTTTCCAGAGTTTGGTGAATGAACCAAACCTTCTTAAAAAAAAAAAAAACAACAAAAGCCTTCTAAGAAAACCTATATTATATCAAGCTAATAACCTTGAATATAAATTATTGCCCCTTGAGTATTTGAGTGTAAATTATCGCCACTTAATACAATTTAGAAATGAAACAAAATTTGTTTCCAAGAATAGTCTTCAGTAGTCTCTGATGATGTTCGAACAGATAAGCAATGAATTTGGGAAGGGCGGTTTGGGTTTAGTCTTTAGTAATTGTCCTTTTTTAATCGTTGACAACTATTCAAAATATGGCATTCAAATTTAGAAATTAATAAAACTTAGAATTACTAAATAATAGAGCGTGAATAAAACCTCAGATCTTCCTGTTACAGATGAGGGAAGTAGGGGCTAGAGACACGTTAAGTCTCTCTCTCTCTCTCTCATTCGGCCCCCCTACCCCCTGCTTCCCATCCCAGACCTTAGAGGTCAGCAGAATAATGAAAACCACTAATGAACAGAGGAACTAATCTGTGATGAGTAGGTATATATATCCATACTTACATACTTAGAAAATTGGTATTTATTATTTCAAATAAATCATAGGCTGGGGAAATGAGATAAGGTAGAGTGCCAAGAATCTATTGGTCTGAACATGACCAAGACTGTCTGAGCTCCAGACTTAACTGTTTACTTGTCACCTTCACTTATGTATATGATGGTATTTCAAACAGTGTTTCCAGAACAGAAATGCTTTTTCTTTATTGCCTTGTGAATCTGTTCCTCCCTTAGTTCCCCATTGTAGTCCTTGTTGCACCATCCAACTGGTTGCTCAAACCATGAACTTGATGAAGTACCCTTGATTTCATTTCTGTCACCTTCCCAGGGCAACCTATTAGCACATCCTATAGTTTCTCCCTCCAGAATGTATCTTCAATCTCTCTACTCTTCTCTATCTGCTCCACTCTTGCCCTCAGGCAAGCCATGGGCCCATTCAAAAAGCCTCCTAGAATGTTGCCCTGTAGTCTACCTGTGTTATTGGACAATCTGTTCTCTACAAAGTAGCCAGAATATTCTTTTTTTTTTTTTTTAAGATTTTATTTATTTATTTGAGAGAGAGAATGAGAGACAGAGAGCACGAGAGGGAAGAGGGTCAGAGGGAGAAGCAGATCCCCCCGCCGAGCAGGGAGCCTGATGTGGGACTCGATCCCGGGACTCTAGGATCATGACCTGAGCCGAAGGCAGTCGCTTAACCAACTGAGCCACCCAGGCGCCCCAGAATATTCTTTTTAAAAAGTATAAACCAGGGCATGACTGAGCAGTTTAGAACCTCCTGTGGCTTTCTAGTGTCCCATTGTACTTAGAATGTGGTCTAGACTTCTTACCAAGGACTAGAAGACCATGTGATCTGCCTCCTCTCTCGCTCCTCAGCCCCCTCTCTACTGCTCTCTCTCTGTTGCTTTCTGCTCCTTGAACGAGACTCTTGTCCACTCAAAAGCATTGTGTTGCTCTTCCCCTTCCCTGGAACAGTTTTCCCTGGCTCATCAAGTGGTTGGTTTCTTCTCCTTCTTCAGAACGTTGTTGACCCTTTTCCTTTGATCCTTCCTCATTGTACCCTCCTTTCCTTTCCTTTCATCCCTGTAACTAAGCTGGCTTGGCCATGCCTAAGTCTGGGGCTGGGTGGGGGGGCGGATTGCGTGGTCACTCCAAGGGGTTCAGAACTCACCGCTTCCTCAGCTTGTCTCTTGTAAGCTTTCACCTTCGCTTGCAGTTTATCTACCAGATCTTGGAGTCTGAGCACATTCTTGCGGTCTTCCTCAGTCTGAAATAATATTTTGAAGAGTGAGTCTCTTGAAAGTACAAATACCATCAACATTTTGTTGTACATTAGCTTTTTGAGCCCTTGCAGAGTAGGGTGAAAACCTAGACAGGCCTTTTCCTTACCTGGTAAGTGAGTTCCTTCACTCTCCTCTCATGTTTGCGTAGACTCTTGACAGTTTCAACGTTGTGCTTCTGTTCACTTTCAACTTCTCCTTCAAGTTCACGGACCTGCAAGAAGGTAGGTATTTTAAAAGATATTTACTGTGATCCATTCACTCAGTGGATTTCTGCTTCTTCAAATGACCTGCAGTACTTCTTTTACTCTGCTTTATATGTAGTTTTGATGCCCTAGTCTAGTTGTGTCCTTAAAAGCTCTTGGGCAGCAAGGAACATTTCTCATTCATCTCTGTATGCCCCCAGTCATCCAGCAGTACGAGGTACTCAAACTTGTGCACTGGATTGGAATGAGGTGGGAAATATGCTGATCAGAAGACCCACCCTGGCCTCTAGTTTCTGGATCTGCTTCTTCCCACCCTTCAGGGCCAGCTGCTCAGCCTCGTCCAGACGATGTTGCAGGTCCTTCACTGTCTGCTCCAGGTTCTTCTTCATGCGCTCCAGGTGGGCGCTGGTGTCCTGCTCCTTCTTCAGCTCCTCGGCCATCATGGCTGCCTGATGAGCAGTAAAACAAAACCAGTTGAGAGAGCTGAGCTGGCACATCAGGATTCAAGTTTGACCAGGACCGTGTTGCCCTCTGCTCACATCAGTGATGGCCTTCTTGGCCTTCTCCTCTGCATTGCGGGCTTCCTGGACAATGTCATCCATCTCTCCCTGGATCTGGGAAATGTCTGTTTCCAGTTTCTTCTTGGTGTTGATCAGGCTGGTGTTCTGGTTGAAATATCAAATTTAGAAATAGTTAATACATGAGAGCAAAATTAAGATGCCAGGTTTTTTTTTATTATGTTATGTTAATCACCATACATTACATCATTAGTTTTTGATGTAGTGTTCCATGATTCATTATTTGCATATAACACCCAGTGCTCCATGCGAGATGCCAGATTTTTAGTGAACTCACAAACTAGTTAATTAAGTAATTAGTATTCCTCCTTGTTCCATAAATTATCTGAGATGATAATATGTTTTTAATGTGACTGGATGTCACAGTATAGATATTGTTAACCCACAAATATTAAATGTTTTAAATTTCATCCTCCATAAAACACTATGAATGCATTTTTAGGTAATGCCAAGATATGAGCAGGAATTTCATTTTCATTCCTTTGTATTTTTCACTATTGTGTTATACTCACCTGGGTGTGCAGGAGCTGGACGCGCTCACTGGCATCCAGGAGCTCCTGTTCTGCGATTTTCCTGCTTCTCTCCGTCTGCTCCAGAGTAGCCCTCAGCTCCTCGATCTCGGCCTGCAGCAGGTTGGCTCTGCGCTCCACCATGGCCAGCTGTTCCTTCAGGTCCTCCTGGCCCCGGAGAGCGTCATCCAGGTGGATCTGGGTGTCCTGTGGAATGAACGATCATTGAGACACCTCGTTCTCAGGGCTGCAGTCACCCCAGCCACTTTGGGGCCGTCTTTTGAACCCACTGACTTTGAGGATGCCTTGGGTGTTCCTGTAGTTCCTCAGGGCTTCTGCGGCCATGCGGTTGGCATGGTTCAGCTGGATTTCCATCTCATTGAGGTCTCCTTCCATCTTCTTCTTGAGCCTGATGGCATCATTCCTGCTCCTGATCTCAGCATCCAGGGTGCTCTGCATCGACTCCACGACCCTGATGTGGTTTCTCTTCAGCTGGTCAATTTCCTCATCCTTCTCAGCAATTTTCCTGTCGACCTCAGACTTGACCTGGTTCAACTCCAGCTGGATGCGCAGGATCTTTCCCTCTTCATGTTCAAGAGATGCCTTTAATGACAACAAGGGGTGACATTAGCAGGGAATGGAAGTTTATAGTATTATAGAAATAGGAATTAGTTCTTGCTCTTGTGCTGCCATAACACATTTTTATTCCATTGTTCTGGAAATTTCTACAATGTGTTGTTGATTTTATATATTTCTGTCTCCCCAGCTAGATAGTGCTCTTGAGGGCAGGGACCTTAACTTATTCATCTTTGTTTTTTTCAGTGTCTAGCACAGTTCCTGACGTACAGGTGTGTTAGTTGCACATATGGTCGATTCTCCATCCTCATACTAAGTACACAGAGTCAGAATTACTTTTCTTTTCTCTTAATTCAAGAATTTCCTCAATTCTTGCATGCAGTGGACTCTTAATTCCTCTTGTAATTGTTTTAGAATGTACAGTAAAATGTTTACCTCTGCCTCCTCTAAAGCAGCCTGAAGTTCAGACTTCTCTTGTTCCACTTGTTTCTTTATCTTTTCCAGTTCATGGATACGTTTCCCTCCTTCTGCAATCTGCTCAGTGAGATCAGAAATCTCCTCTGTTGGTGAGCAAAAATATAAAAATTTGTTCAGTGACGGAAAACATTTTTTCAGATCTTTTGTTAAAGGTGAGATGTACTCACGTTGCAAATTCTTATTTTCCCGCTTCAAGGTTTCAAGTTGGTCTAAAGATTCCTCATAAGCATTCTTAATCTTGAACAGCTCTGTGCTAAGGGAGCGGGACTCCTTTTGGGAAGCTTCAAGTTCAGCATGAGTTTCTTCATACTTCTGTTTCCATTCTGCCAGGATCTGAGGGGCAAAGAATGGTCCAAATAAAGTTGATGGGATGGACACCATCTATCCCGGAACGTGTTGGAGTTAAGATGATCAGGGACTGACAAATCATATGAATGAGAAGAGTAGAAACCACAGGCATTATGCCCCTCCACTGCTTACCGTGGAGCAGGAGCTACTGAGAACAGCCCTCAGGTAGTTTGAAGACTGCACACTGAAGGTAGCAGGCTGGCTTTCATCCTGTGTTGAGTACTGAGGCAGAGGCTACTACATGAGTTACCTTGTCGAAGTTCCTCTGCTTCTTGTCCAGGGCGGCACAGGCTGCGTTGGTTCTCTCCACGTCAATCATGAGGTCCTCCACCTCATTCTGGAGCCGCTGCTTTGTCTTTTCAAGGGAAGCACATTTGGCGTTCACAGCTTCTACGTGCTCCTCAGCATCCTGTAGACGTTGAGCCAGCTTCTTTCTAAAAAGTGAAATAAGAACAAGAGAAGTGAATGGCCATCAGCAGAACCGGATGCTTCAAAGTAGGTACAAAAGAGTGATTTCTACAGCCAGACCCCTAATACTTTGCTTTTCCAGCTTGTTTTGTAGGCCCAGTTCTGTGCTAGCTCATTCCCACTCTCTGATGAATTAAATACTGAAAACAGTCTAAATTTCAACATCACCATACTTCATCCTCAGGTTTTAAGGCCATCTGTGATCAGCCCAAGCCAACATTTTACCCATCAAAGTGGCTGGTTTACTCCTCCTCTATAGAATAATAATATCTGCCTTGAATTACTGTTGTTTATGTCTTGTCTCTACTGAATTTTCATCTCCAGAGGGTAGAGTGTATATCTTGTTCATCTTTGTTTCTTGTAGGCTGTCACACATATTAAGTGCTCAAATGTTTGATGAATTGAATTCAAATGAATGAATTCAACCCAAATCAAATATACTTGATTTTGGCTAATCATGTCCCTTATTTTTCCTGGCTTTTCAGTAATCATTTAATAAAAATAAACTTTTCCAAATCAATATCAGTTTTGCTTTGTGACCTCCACTCAGAGGCTCTTCTAAGGCATCCACCCACCATGATTCCAACCAAATGGTTGTACATGAGTCACAAGATAAACAACTAGATCTCTCCTGAAACTTCCTGTTGAATGAGTAGGTTTCTTCCTGTCCAGATTCTCCATCTTTACAGTTCCATCTTGAACCTTTGATTGCATTGAATATTTGGTCCTTTGTGAAAAGATGTGATTCCTTTCTTATTGCAGAATTTATGTTTTCTTTTTAGTCTTTAACAATATATGTATTTGCTCCCCACGAATAGCCATGTTTTAGTTCTCAGAAGGAGGAGCTATGTTCTGAAGCCCAGTTATTTTTCCCTTACACACCTAACACCTTGGACTGACTTTTCCATTAGTGGCTGAGAGGGAGGAGAGACACAAGAAAGTACAGTTAACACTTACTCTGTCTACACCTTTATAGATAGAATGATGTCAAAAATCCCCCTTTTTAAAAGTAGTCCTTCAGCTTCCTCTTGCCTTACTTGCTTTTTCTGCCCTCTAGCTTAATTTCTTTTCCTGCACTGCCTAGAATGTTTGTCTTGCTTTGGCTTATGTTCATGCATGTTTTTTCCTTGGTTTTTCAAATTTGTTTTGGGAGCAATGGACATTTTCCCATACAGTGCTTATGGCAGATGTGCTTTGTTAAAAGAGATATTTCCATTTCAGCTAAGTCTAGGACATACTTGGCCTCCTCCAGCTCCTCCGTGCGCTGGATGGCATCCGTCTCGTATTTGGTCCTCCACTGGGCCACCTCACTGTTGGCCTTGGACATTGCCCTCTGCAGCTCAGCCTTGCCCTCCTGCTCCTCCTCATACTGTTCCCGCAGCAGGTCACAGTCGTGGCGGGCTGATTGCAGGGCATGGGCCAGAGCACTCTTGGCCTGAGAACATAGAGATCAGAGACTTAATTTGATATCTTTCAAGTGACATTTAGTCCCTAGGATCCTATAGGCCATCAGAAGAAAATCTGTAGAAGTAAGCGAACACAACCTTAAAAATAAGGACAGTGACAAGTAGGGCTTACCTTTATTTCCTCCTCAAGCTGCCTTTTCAGTTCCTCTATCTGTTGTGTGAATGCTTGTTTGCCCCTTGAGAGCTGAGAAACTAATGAGTCCTTTTCATCTAGCTGGCGTGAATATTCACCTGTTAAGACCAAGATGGAGAAAACTCAACCTCACTTTGGAAATCAGAGCTCTGGATTAAAAACTGAGCAGGGAAAGGGAGCTGAGTTTGAAACATGTTGGCATAAGTATGGATTACAGCAAGCCACCAAACTCCAGTTCTGATTATGTAAAAATGAGAAGTATGGAAAGCTTGGAGGCTGATTACATACTTATGGGCAACACAAAATATTTTAGAAGATATTTAAGATTATTTATCACAGTAGAAATTGGTCAAGAAGCATGTAACAAGAGATGTTAGTATTTTTTTATTATGTTATGTTAATCACCATAGATTACATCATTAGTTTTTGATGTAGTTTTGATGTAGTTTTGATGTAGTTAATCACCATAGATTACATCATTAGTTTTTGATGTTTTGATGAAACATGATTCATTGTTTGCGTATAACACCCAGTGCTCCATTCTATATGTGTCCTCTTTAATACCCATCACCAGGCTAACCCATCCCCCCCCCAAGAACCCTCAGTTTGTTTTTCAGAGTCCATAGTCTAAGAGATGTTAGTATTTAATAAGAATCACAACTTTCTTTTTTTTTTCCATACCACTAAGTTATAGAAGGAACTTAGATTCTGAGTCTACAAGGAGCATTTGATTCTTTGAGAATACAGTTTTTTTTTCATGAAGTGTACTAACTACCTGTACAACAATAATAAAAGCCTGACTTTGAACTTTGTCCTAGAAAGAACAATATTTCAATGAATATGAAAGAGTAAAGTGGTTCTCCAACACTTTGATCTGCCTATTACTTTAATGGTCCAGATGACCCATAAAATAATTTCCATCTTGTTACCTCTCACTTGAGAGGTGGAACTTTGGTAAAAAGTTGGATGGATTGATTAGGGGACAGAGGAAATGCAGAGACTCTCCAAAAAATTCTACAAACATCACTTAAGGCTCCTGGGCTGGTTGTAGCACTGAATATTTCTCTGCATGACTGTGCTAGCTAGCAGCATTTGGCCAGACTTCAGGAAGAAGAGTGGAGTAAGTATTCCTGGATGGTCACTTCATCATTGTCATAGTCTGTCATCTTTAAAATGTGGATTACGGGGCGCCTGGGTGGCTCAGTCGTTAAGCGTCTGCCTTCGGCTCAGGTCATGATCCCAGGGTCCTGGGATCGAGCCCCGCATCGGGCTCTCTGCTCGGCCGGGAGCCTGCTTCTCCCTCTCCCACTCCCCCTGCTTGTGTTCCCTCTCTAGCTGTCTCTCTCTCTCTCTGTCAAATAAATAAAATAAAAATCTTTAAAAAAAAAATGTGGATTACATTACACAGGCTGTTGAGGGTAATAAAGTAATAAATAACCTGTGCAAGCATTTTGAAAAGTGCAAATACTGTGAAGCTACACTTTTAATTTGGTAACTTGATGAAAGTCAAATGTGCTTTATTTAAAATGTGTAAAAACAAAAGAACCTGGATCTCTTTAATGAAAGTCACAACTATAACAAAAAAGAGAGCAATCCATGCCGGTGGTCAGTGATATGTTCATAGTGGTGGTGACAGGTGCCTCTCAGGGGGGTATATATGTGATCTCAGTAAGTCAGTGCAGAGTTTTTCAGCAAATTAAGCATCCAAGGGAAATTTGTCATTCCAGGTCAACACTGGTAAATGGCCCACCTGATTCTGTCTGCAGACGCGCTCTCTGAGCCGTCAGGTCGTTGATCAGCCGCTGCTGCTCCTCTTCCTTTGTCTTAAGTTCGCTCACCTGATCTTCTAGAGTGCGACACATCTTTTCAAGGTTCCCCTGCATTCAAAAAGTAGTAGAAGGCATCTCAAGCATTTGGACCACAGGAATTTTCCATAATCCGAGCATTCCATAGGGGCTGGGGCACTTACTTATTTTGAGAGTATAATATCTTTACAAACAAAAACTCAGAGGCCTAAGATTATGAAGGAAAGAGTAAAAAATTACATAGTCCAAACATGCTACCAGTAAACTGCTTTGTGAATACAAGTCTTTACTCAGCTGGCTTCTCTTTGATAGGAGAATAATGATACTTGATTCAATTCTTGGCGATTTTTTTGAGAAGCAAATTATGTATTTGTGCTTAAGGGAGAAATCAGAAGCCTCATCAAGGTGAGGTGTTTTTAAAATCCCAAAATATATAGTTGAATCGTATTTCTTATTTGGAAGAGCTTAACTTTCCACTCTATATGTTCTTTGGGTGTGGCTGTTCTCATAACCAAGAGCCAGTGCTTCCCCCATCACACCTGAGTGCCTGTCTCCTGCTTGCACTGTCTGTAGTCTCCTTGTGCCAGTTACTAAGGATTCTTGAGCGGCTCACTCACACCTGTCTCACAGAAATCTCTTTAAGACTTAAACCATGATTGTACCTTGGCTTTGGAGACCGTCTCCATGTTGCTGGTGAGGTCATCGATCTCCATCTTCATCTCGCTCTTCTCCTTCTCCAGCTTCTGCTTGACCCTCTGCAGGTTGTCTATCTGCTCCCCGAGCTCGGCCACGCTGTCCGCGTGCTTCTTCCTCAGGGTGGCCGCCGTGGCTTCGTGCTGCAGGGTGGCCTCCTCCAGGTCCCTGCGCATTTTCTGGAACTCAGCCTCGCGCTTCTTGTTCATCTCGATCTGGGCGGAGGTGGCCCCGCCGGCTTCCTCCAGGCGCTCGCTGATCTCTTCCAGTTCCCGGGAGAGGTCAGAGCGCTGCTTCTCTGCTTTGGCCCGGGAGGCCCGCTCTGCCTCGATTTCCTCCTCCAGCTCCTCGAGGCGGGCCTGGGGGTGACACATCAACGTGAATGCCAACTCATGGCAGTTTTGATTCCTGGAATGTGCAGAAGAGGTGGGGGGTCCGACTCACTTGTAACTCCTTGATCTTCTTCTGTAGCTGCATTGCGAGGGCCTGCTCATCTTCAATCTTGCTTTGCAGATTGCTCATTTCAAACTCTTTCCTGTTAGAGGATCATTTTATGTCAGTCACAGATATAATAATATAGTAATTTCCCCATGGAAGTTTTGTCCTCATTGCTTACTTTTTGAGTTTCTCATCGAGTTGCTGCTTGTCATTTTCAACATCCATTGTGGATTCTTGAGCTAATTTTAGGTCTCCCTCTAGTTTCCTTTTTGCTCTTTCTAGATCCATTCGGATTTTCTTTTCTTGTTCCAAGGATCCTTCAAGCTAAAAGTTAATAATGCATGAATACAGTTCCTGGAGTGTTATCATCTTTTATCGCAGGTTGGACTTGTAAACATTTAACTCCTATCGAATCAGCAGCTTATTTTGATTTTTCTGTGCATAAGACAAATTTGTCCCATCCATTCCATTCCCTTTGCTGTTTACTTAGTCCAAGGAGTCATCATTTAAAAGTTGAAACATACCTCATTACCATATGATTACAGTAAATTACTAGGGAGATGTCATGCCTTCTGAATCTCCCCACTGGAAGCCATTGTTATTAGTGCTTCACCATACCCGTAGACACCGTAGCAATGTTTCTAAACCATGACTTTTGCCAGTTCCTCCCTCACCCAGACATTTACAGCAGGTTCTCTATTTGATATCAGATCACATTTAAAGCTGAATTCATCTTCCACATTCTTTATTTGGAATCCCCTTTCTCCCTGTGAGAGAAAACCTTATGGATGTTTACTACTTCTTTGCTCTTGCCGTGCTCCCGCTTAGAGCACACTCTCTATTTCTTCCCATGGCCATTTGCTTTGTGATCCCAACCAAAACCCATTTTGTTTGTACAGCTTTTCTTGGTAAACAGAATAACCTTCCTTTCCCCTAACTCTTTTTACCTATATTGTCTGTTACCTACAACTTTCTTTATTGATTTTTTTGACTCCATGGGTGTCCATCTTAGGCCTGTAGCAGGGATGATGTCCTACACTACTTATTCATTGGAAGCTCTTGAAAAGTACTCATTACATCATTAGAATGTAAACTTAGGCTTACTTAGTTTGTTACTAAATAAAAAATTATTTTTTACATGATGTTAGGCTTACATCATCTACTTGTTGTTCAAGCTTGATTTTAGCTTTGGTCAGGGTGTTGACTTTGTCCTCTTCTGCCTGCAGATCATCCAGGGTCTGCTGGTGGGCCTCTTGGAGGGCCTTCTTCTCCTTGGTCAGCTTTGCGATGGTTTCGTCCAGGCCTGCCATCTCTTCCGTGAGGTTTTTCACCTTGAAAAATTAAAAAGAGAAATGATATCTGCTCTAAAGCATCTTATTAGTAGGGTGGCAGAACCTCTATATGGTGGAACAGAATATGATTCCTACCTTGTTCTCCGTGGCATGCTTCTCCTTTTCAACCTTGGCCAGGGTCAGCTCAAGGTCGTCAATGTCTTTCTTGAGCTCTGAACACTCGTCCTCCAGTTTCCTCTTCTTGGCCGTCAGCTCGGCGTTGATCTCCTCCTCATCCTCTGCTCTCTCAGTCACCTCCTTGATCTTGGCCTCCAGTTGGATTTTGGTTTTGATCAGCTGGTCACATCTTTCCTCTGCATCAGCCAAGCTATCTGCTTCCTGAAAAGGGATAATAGACACTTTTAGATTTTAGTTCTCTGGACATTTTCAGATTTTATTAATATTTTGAAACCAAACAAGTGAATTGTGTTTTAAAGCCTTAGGTTAATTTTTATAAGCTTTCCATCATCTGAGAGATAATTATTGGGCACTTATTATGGCACTGCAGATTTTTTTAAAAGGGAATTTAAGTCAAGGTTCTTGGTGAAATTATGATACACTTCTATTTGCTAATAATGAGGTTCAGGACACACTGTCCCTAAATATGGCCCTTGGCATATTGTGTACCATAAACTGAAGGAGTGTAGAGAAAATGGCTGAAGTAGGAAGCCCACTCTGACCTCCTCTACTCACCCTTCTTCCCTGAAACAGGTCATTAAACTCCCATGTGAAAAGTACCCTTCCTGTACTAGGAGGAAGGAAGACATTCTTATCACCAGAGATGGGAATTGGGAGCCAAGAAGGCTGCATAAACAAACCTTGTTAAACTAACCTTTATCTTCTTTAGTTACTTCTTCACCATTTACTACCCTTAGCTCAAACCCCTTTGTCTTATCAATTCTTTACAAATCTATCATTTGTCTAAAAGATATACAATATTCCTGCTCTGTTTACTTCTTTGGGTCTTCAGTCTCTTGTAAAGGCTCCTGTGTACATGTAAAAATCAATAAATATGCGTGCTTCTCTCCTGTTGATCGATTTTTAAATTTTCAGACCCAGTCAGGGACCTTATTAAGAGGGTCCGGGAAAACTTTTTCCTCCCCTGCATGATGTCACCTACATTTAATGTGTTGGTATATAATTTCAGATCGGTCACCTTTCTTTATTTAATATTTATTTCCAGAAAAGCTTAATGTATGAAAAACAAAATGGTCAGGTATTGAGCGGTTTGCTCAGAAGGAGGGGTAATACCAGGAAAGTGACTTAAAGGGAAGATGTCCTACAGAGTAACTGGGAATTACAGGGAACACATGGAAGAAATAAGGGGAACTGAACATGTTCAAAGGTGGTGCATAGAGAAGTAGTGAGCATGTTTCTCATGAGAAGGAATAGGGGTTGGAATAGAAACTCTGTGGGAGCAGGGACTGTGTCTCCTGCTTCAAGTAGTATCCCTAGTGCTTGGAATGTCCTCATGTGTTTATTAAATGTGGAGAGTTGAGGGAATGATGCTGAAAAGAGATCATACTATTCTTGAAGGAGAGGAGTATGCTCAGACCAAACTTAGATATGCCCTACAGTTATTCACTGGTTCTCCAAGGTGTGATGAACCTCTCCTCAATTTGAAAAACCCTGTTGCACATGAACTACAGGGAAAGGCATAATGCCAACCTAGGTAGGAACAGACAGCTCATCTTTCTTTAAATTTTCTAGTTGAGTGTCCTAAGCCTAAATATCCACTGGACCAATGTCGATTTGTTTCTGAATTCAGAGGACTACAGGGTCACTTTCAGGGTTTAGGTTGTTGGTCTCAGTAGCAAACTGAAAGTCTCTTGTCATTTGAGTCACAAAAGTGGGTTAGACAGTGGTGTTTGATCAAATATTTCTTCCCAGTCTTCTGGATGTTTACTGGGACATCAGAACAAGATTATCAACCCCATCTCATGCTTTGCTTAAAAACTGACACTATCTGTAGAAAGTATTGCCATTATCCTTGCAATGACTCTATTCTTTCAGGTACTAGAGAGTTTCCAAAGACAGAGTTGAGAGGAGAGTTGCCCGTTGCTTTCATATTGGTTTCAAGTTGATGCATTTCCATCACAAGGTCTCCTCCCTCTCCACTGTGAATATTGTTCTTTTTTTCCACTGGTCTTATGTGCTCTTTTCAGTAGGGAGAATCTTATGGAGCAAAGATCACCTTACTTTTTGCCCACATTTTTCTAGGAGAAACAATAGGGGGGAAGGGGAAGTGCTTTCATTTTTTCCTTTTCAGCAGCAAGGGATACCTACTGCAGTGCTTGGTAGTAATGTTGTGTCTGGGATTGTGTAGAACTTCTAAGAAGTTGTGAATTAGGAAAGATTGATAGTCCCTTAGTTAGGTGGAATTTAGACCTTCCTCTAGCAACTGCTGAACTGAAATGTTAGCATCTGATTGCATGAAATGGGCTCTGATACTCACAGCTTGGACCTGGAGCTGCAGGTCATTTTTCTCTTGCATGAGAGCAACCATTTTCTCTTCAAGCTCTTTCCTTTTGGCCTCAGCCTTTGCAAGGCTTTCTTTGGTCTTCTCAAACTCTTCCTTCATGTTGGCCATCTCCTTTTCTGTCTCTGCGCTCTTGAGGAGCGGCTTGATCTTGAAATACAGCTTCATCCAGGGCCAGTGCTTGACGTTCATGAATGCACGGACATTGTACTGGATGCAGAAGATGGACTCTCTGTGATAAGAGCAGAAGTGGTCAAAGTCAGGTTCCAACAGGAAGCAGAGTTAGAAGAGCTTTGGCCAAGGAGGGCTCAGTAGAGTATCTCTATTAATACCTTCTCTCCACCATCTTCTGGTACTCCACTCTTGCCAAGAACCCTCTGCACCTGGCCTGGGTTCTAGTAATCAGCTGGGCCAGCTTCTCATCTCGCATCTCCTCTAGGAGCCCCAGAAGACCAGCTTTGAAAAAGACCTGTGTGTGGGAAGAGTTGTGGATCAGACACTATACGTAAACTTCAAAGGGACACAGATAGCATCAGGTAGGCTTTAGAGACCATTACCTTGGTGTGACCAAATTTATACTGGGTGTGGTCAACATCGATGGACCCAAGAAGCTTCTCAGAAGCTTTCTTGCTGTCAATGAACTGTCCTTCGGGGATAGCACTTGCATTTAATACCTTGTATCTGTTTAGGCCAAACAAATAAGTGATAGAGCTGTTGTCACCAACAAGACATCTTCTTGCCTTACTATAGAAATGACATAGACTTTGGGTAGTCTAGCAAACAAACAAAAAATCATATCCATGTCTTTATTCTCTGAATATCAAAGGTTGTCAAACTTTTGGTATGTCAATACAGAGTCTGTCAAATGTGTTTCTCTTTTTTTCAATTATAATAGAAAATACAAAGTATTTTTCCATCGAAAAAATTAAAATGAATAAAAGAACCTCTTAAGATAATTTGCAGTGAGAGAGTCTGACCTCTGTTTGAAGTCTGCATAAAGGATCCTGCTTGGGAACCCCTTCCTGCAGATGCGGATCCCTTCCAGCACACCGTTACACCGCAGCTGGTGCAGGACAAGTTCATGCTCCATGGCCCCTAAGAGGAAGAATACGCATGCCTTATTTCATGGTCTAAAGCAAACACACTGGAGCTTGTTTAGATACCAGAAGTGTCTTACCTGGAGTCTTGGTTTCATTAGGGATGATACACCGTACAAAGTGGGGGTGAGTGCTCCTCAGGTTGGTCATCAGCTTATTCAAATTCTCCTGTGGAATTTATGAATATTTGGTTTTAAAAAGCACTGTTTTCATACATTTCATATTTACAGACATAATCATCGTGACATCCGTGACATTGGCTCAATTCTAATAGTATGTAATTATAGGATCCAGTAGTATCTAACTCAGATACTATCTGAATAGTATCCAGATTTGAAAATGAGAAGTTATTTCTGGAATTTCCACATTCCCAAAATGTCCTTCTCTTTCCTGTTTTTGTGCATTATAAACATGTTTTTCTATTAGTTGTTGAAGTGGTCACTGCTGCTGAATTTCCTAGTATGTGTTGTAGATTTAGTATGATATTCTAAATGTAGGGAAATATTCTACCTGGACTTTCAGGTCTAGATGTGTGATCTGGCTTTAGAAATAATTCAGTGTCTTCTTCCAAATCTCTTATTTCTTTCTTTACCCTATTTTCAATTGTATCTGCTTCTCTATCACATTCCTATTCCTTATCCTAATTACAGAGCTGTGTCCTCCTACTCATTCCACAGAAAGTGGCCTTTTAGTGCCTCACTCTGGGAATTGGCAGAACACCAACAGCCATGTTACCAAGTGTGAGAAGTGTTTCAACTTGTGGAAGTCCTGGTTTTTCAGAATAACTAAACCTTCCGTTATTACAGATGGGATTGTCCTAAGAAAAGTAAATTTTCCTTCAAGAGCTATTTCTTATCACATCTGGTTTTTTATTTCCTTTGTTTATAATCAGCCTCCAATTCCCAACAGTGATCTTCTGTCTTTGGCTTTCAAAATCCACTCACTTCAGTTCTGAGCCAGTATATATCATTTGGAGGCTCCCACAGGCTCCAGCAAATCTCATGTTTTGCGTAGTCCTATCCCAGCAGAACCTTTTAAATGTCAACTGACCTTATTTCCTGGCCCCCAAATTTAATTTTATCATCTGATGCTGACTTCTGCAATTCACTCTCATCCCTCCTGACACCTTGTCTCCTATATACTGAGGTGTCTCTTCCAAACAACCCCAAGCTCTCTAAGACACTGTTCTACCACCGCCCACTGACCTGTCTCTTTGAGTCATGCCCAGTTCTGGAATCCTTACAAGATTACTTCCCTTTCCCCACAAATACAGTAAAATTTAAGTTCCTGAATCTAATAAGACGGAGCAAAGGAAGTTCGTACCCTGAAGAGAGCAGACACGGTCTGGAAAGAAGAACCCTTCTTCTTGCCGCCTTTCTTGGCACCGCCAGCCTCTAAGGGGGGCAGAGAGAGCACAAGCAATCATTGCACAGGCTTTCTCAGTGTATGTTTGATACATTAAATAAAAGATGACTTCTTTTGGAATTTACCTGCTTCAGCAGCTGCTGCCCCAGAGAAGAGGTAAGCCAGAGTCTTCATTGCAGACTTCTGGTACAGCCCGACCACGGTCTCGTTCAGGGGGTCCTTGTTCTTGTCCAGCCAGCCACCAATGTTGTAGTCCACGGTGCCGGCATAGTGGACCAGAGAGAAGTGTGCCTCGACCTTGCCTTTGGCAGGCTTGGGCTTCTGGAAGTTGGCTGACTTTCCAAGGTGCTGCTCATAGAGCTTGTTCTTAAAGGAGGTGTCTGTGGCCTTGGGGAACATGCACTCCTCTTCCAGGATAGAGAAGATGCCCATGGGCTGAAAGGATGAAAAGAAACAAATGCCTTTCAATTTTGTTTGCTTGTAGAAATAATATGTGACATCTTGATCCTATTTGAGTAAATTCATCCTTTAATTTCTTAGAGTTAATGAAAACTCATCCCTTCGGTCAGAAGTCGTTAAATGAGCAAATATTTATTGAGGGCCTGTTGAGATCCAGGTGCTTTGTCGGGCTCTGGGGTGTGGTGGCTCCTGGAGTTTATGTCTTGCCCCATGGCTCCACAGCCGTATTTCTCCAAGTGTGACTTGCAAACTGGTTGCATCAGAAACACTTGGTGAAAATGAAGATTCCAAGGTTCCATCCCACACTTCCTAAAAAGTTTTCCCAGGAGTGAGATTAGAGAATTCTTCAATTTTCTTAAGTACTTGTGGTGAGACTCAAACTGAAGTTTGAGAGCCTCTGCTTTAAAGTACTAGAAATTCATATTTCAGTTGCCAGTAAAAATGAATCTAAGGATGACAAAGGGATAATGAGTAAAAAATAATCTTTATAGTATGCTCTTATAAGGAAAGGTGGCTTTAAATATAAGGACTTGTATTGCAAACTATTGGGAAATGGAGAGTTCTGGACGCTAGAGAGACTATTCAGTCTCCTTTTACCAGAATGTCTCCCTCAGAGTTAGCAAAAGAAGAAGTTTTCCTGATTTTATTTATGAGTAGAAGTCTTTTAAGATTTTTCTCAGTGGTCTAATCTGTGATGTGAAAAAAGCAAGCGAACCTTCTCAATGAGCTCAATGCAGGCAGCCAGGTCCATCCCGAAGTCGATGAACTCCCACTCGATGCCCTCCTTCTTGTACTCCTCCTGCTCCAGCACGAACATGTGGTGGTTGAAGAACTGTTGCAGCTTCTCGTTGGTGAAGTTGATGCACAGCTGCTCCAGGCTGTTGAACTAGGTGTTGCAAATAGCAAGGAGTTTGAGTGAGTCTGGAAAACCCAGTGGGGATTCAGCAAAAGAGACACAAAGAGGAAGGGCCTTAAAAAGGCCACTTATTCAAACAACTCACATCAAAGATCTCAAAGCCGGCGATGTCCAAGACCCCGATGAAGTACTGTCTGGGCTGCTTGGTGTCTAGCTGCTGGTTGATGCGGGTGACCATCCACAGGAACATCTTCTCGTAGACGGCCTTGGCCAGAGCGCCCACCGCGTTGTACACCTTCGTGGACAGAGTAGCGATCGTTGATGCTACAGAAGACATGCTGTGAAGGCCTGGGACGGGTGTCATTCATTAAGGTTGCATACTCACCTGCTGCACAGTCTGGCCTTTGGTGACGTACTCATTGCCGACCTTGACCCTGGGGTAGCAGAGGGCTTTGAGCAGGTCAGCAGAGTTCAGACTCTGGAGATAGGCCGCCTTGTCAGCAACTGCAGAGACACAATTCACGCACCCCACATGACCTACTGTGGGCCCCACAATTCATCAGGGCTTAGTGATGAGTGAAACATTTTATAGAAAGTCTGTATGGGGGTGAATTTGCATACATTCATCAGAAGCTCAACTGTAAAGAAGACACGAATTTGGAATGAGCTTTTTGTCTGTATTACCTTCAGTGCCGTCTGGCTCGGCTTGCTCCTCACGCTGCTTCTGCTTGAACTTCATGTTCCCATAATGCATCACAGCCCCCGTGAGCTTGTAGATGGAGACTCTTTCATCAGAGGTGAAGCCCAGGATTTCAATGGCACTCTACCAGGAAAGATGAGAGGACAAAAGGGCAGAAGACACTAATTTATTTAGGAGAATTTATACCATATCCTTAACCATGCCTATAGAGGGGTGTTATTGTCATTCCCATACATAATGGATTTCAAAAAAAACAACTGTATGTGTAACTTACATCTGTGGCCATCAGCTCTTCTTGGTCATCAATGCTAGGGACGGTGATCTCCCCTTGACTGACAAAGGCATAGTCATATGGGTTGGTGGTGATCAGGAGCATTTCTGGGTACATAGAATTCAGGGTATATGTTTTACATTAGAAGTTGTTAATAAAATGATTAACTTCTGCCTTATACATTTAAGCTCCTTCTTACCAATTAGATCTGGCTTCTTGTTAGACATGATCTGATAGAAAATGTGGTAGCTTCTTTCCGCCTTCAGCTGGAAAGTAACTCTAGACTTCTCCAGAAGATCTGCAATGAAAAGAAGACACTGGTCAGGGGGGAAAAATTATAAAGTTCCGGAACTGATTTTGGAATTTGGGATGATTAACTAAAAAATCTCACTGGCCTGTTGAGATTTCAGCTGAATGTTGTGCCTCTACAACATAGGCTACATATTTTGCTTCTACAGACACCATTACTGGTGCTCTTACCACCTCTAGAAGGAAACTAAAGCATGTCTGGCCCAAGACATAGACATTTCTCTTGCAGAAGATCCTTGACATTTGGGATATAATTGATTATTATTCTTATTTTTAAAGATTTTATTTAGGGGCGCCTGGGTGGCTCAGTCGTTAAGCGTCTGCCTTCGGCTCAGGTCATGGTCCCAGGGTCTTGGGATCAAGCCCCGCATCGGGCTCCCCGCTCTGCGGGGAAGCCTGCTTCTCCCTCTCCCACTCCCCCGCTTGTGTTCCCTCTCTCACTGTCTCTCTCTGTCAAATAAATAAATAAAATCTTTTGGGGAGCCTGATGCGGGGCTTGATCCCAGGACCCTGGGACCATGACCTGAGCCGAAGGCAGACGCTTAACGACTGAGCCACCCAGGTGCCCTCGATATAATTGATTCTTGAGAACCCCTCCCTCCTCAGGGTCTTTTCTTGCTTTATAACAGAGAGAGCACTAAGAGCAACATTTATCAAGTCTCAGGCTAGGAAGAAGTCACCTATTCTCAACCTGAAGACAACTCATTTACCCTAGTGAAGTGTTGTCTTAGAGAAAGTTGAAATCCATTCTGAGACTGGAATATCTCAGACAAGCCCCATGGCTTTTGGCAGTTCTTACAGAATCATTAGCTCATGACTGGGATAAAGCACACTGTGGGCTATGGATAAGACTGGCATTAACCATGGGCATGTTTGGCACCAGACTCGTGTTTCACAGGCTCCGGGCTCAGCAGGAGCTGCAAAATATTCCTCCAGACCATCATTTGTCATTCTTGGATTCTGTTTAGGAGGTCCTGTTACTCACATGTTTCAATATCAGCAGAAGCCAGTTTTCCCGTGGTACCGAAGTGGATCCTGATGAATTTACCCTTGCAAGTAAAAATGATGATGTTATATGCAAAACTTGAAGCACTCGAGAAAAATGAGATGGAAATGATAATTCAGATGTGCTTTCTCTGGCACAGAAGGGCTGAGAACATCCCTCTGTGACCAGGAGACTTACAAAGCGAGAGGAGTTGTCATTCCTCACAGTCTTGGCATTGCCAAAGGCCTCTAGTAGAGGGTTGGCGCTGATGATTTGATCTTCAAGGGTCCCCTGCAAAGGCAAGAGCAGTCCTCACCTCTGGGGCTCCAGAATTCCTGAGAGCACTCAGAGTCTTGAGTCTGACCCCAGACCCACCTGTATTTTGCCAGAAGTAATTTCCTCCTTCTTCTTGTCCCCAGTGACTGCAATTGTTGCAAAGTACTGGATGACACGCTTGGTGTTCACAGTCTTGCCCGCACCAGATTCTCCACTGTTAAACAGAGACCAAACATACATGAGGATTTAAGCTATGTGACAAATGAAAGTACTTCCATCATCAGCATTTACTACCTTATGCGTCCATCTTTATATGTCTTTGTCAGTTTCTCTTAGCTCTTTCTCTTCAGCCTACTATAGCTCATATTACTTATGTTGTTTTGCACTGACAAGAAGTAGGGAAATTCATTCATTAATCACCTAACGCATATTTCTGGAAAATGTGCCAGGCTCTGTTCCAAGTGCTGTGGCCTGAACTTGAAAGGTCCAAAAGGCAGCCACCCAATGACTATATGGGAAATGAAACCGTAAAAAAACTCTATGATAAACAATACGTATGTTCTTCAGTTTCCTTAGACTAAAGACATGGCTTAAGTGAAGCCTTTGAAGGACTAGACATTTCTCAAGGAGGCCTTAAAGATGGGCCACTGGGAACATTCCCAACGGCTCAACGTTCAGAAGGCTGTATATGTTGTTCACTGCCATGTAGCGGGGTCCTGGCCGTGCACAGAGAGAGGGTTCATTGCCCCTACTCTTAGGAAAGTTCTGGGCAGCTTTTAAGACTGGACTAGTAAATTACAAAGTTTAGGACATTGTTATTTTATATTCGGATGCAGTCTGAACCCTACAACGAAGTACAAACAGTATCCAGTTCCAGGCTGACCAGCATTGCTTCAGTATGGGGGCACTAACTAATTTGTTTTAGTTTGTCGTTTTCCCAGTGCAAATAAAATACTAATACATCCCAGAATAGTAATACATACGTGATTAAGATGGACTGATTCTCCCGATCTAGAAGAAAAACAGTGGACAATCAGCATCATACCAGTTACGCAAACAGAACTTTCTATAGGGAAACACCTGGGGTGTTGAGTATAAATACTGTGTCATTTTAAATGGAGTTTTTAAATATATTATTGTAAAGTTATATATATTATTCTTAAACCTCTTAAGTTGAAGAGAAACATAAAATGTTGTTATATCTTAAATTCCTTAAGCCCTCATAGTAAGTGTGTCCTGGTTTAGTACTTTCCACAGCCAGACACATTCTCTAGTTGTCAACTGTGAATTTCAGTAGCATACTCTCTGCTAATTCATGCATACAACTAAAAAATGCAAAATATACGAAGGGTTTGGACTGTAGTTTAATAGGTTTAAATAGTGTTCATCAAGCCAAGGTTGAGATTTAGTTTCTAAATGAGTCAACTGGCCTCACAAAGCGGGGGGGGGGGGGGGGGGGAGTATCTTATGGCCACAGCCTGCAACCCTAACTCTGATCAGTCCTGCCAAAAGTATGCCATCAGGTGAGGGAACTGCCTCAATCAGAACAAAAATCCTTTTAAGGGAGGAGAAAACAACAATTTTGTTTCTGTGCATGTAGCCTCCAAATACCATTTTCATTCAAAGAGAGGCTTTCTTCTCTGAGATGGTCTCTGATGACTTTAAAGGTAACAGTACTCCTAAAAGCATCAAATTTGTAGTCAACAGGACACTTAAGCACAAAAGGATTGAACGTATATTTTTCATTTCCACTCAATGTGATTCTGCCGTTACTTAATCTTAACTATTGTTACTTAAATCTATACCATAAATTATGTATTTCCAAGGAGGAGACTGCAAGCAAGTTAAGTTTAAAGGGATAGAGGAGAGCCGAGGCGTGGCCTGGTAAAATCATGGAGGTGGGGTCTGGAGAGCTAGGTTTTAGTTCCAGCTTTGACGGCATATCCCTCTGCACTTCAGTTACCTCTTCTGTACAACCAGGGGCTTGGATTAGATTATCTCCGAAGATCTGTTTAGCTTTAACACTTTGTGACTCTAGGTGGTCAGATAATTTGTATGAGAAGCACTTGAGCCACTCACCCGTCAGCATGAACTGATAGGCGTTGTCAGAGATGGAGAAGATGTGGGGCGGGGCCTCCTGACGCTTCTTGCCTCGGTAGGCTGTCACCACCTCTGCATTGTACACCGGCAGCCACTTGTAGGGGTTGACCGTGACGCAGAAGAGGCCTGAGTAGGTCTACACCAAAAAGAAAAAGAAAAGGAATATAATCATCTCATGGGGACCTTAGTAATCTACTGTTTTTCAAAACTATTCATTAGCTGCATGAGCAGAAGGCCATGAGAATGAACTCACGTAGATCATCCAGGCTGCGTAACGCTCTTTGAGGTTGTACAGCACAGCGGGCTCGTGCAGGTGGGTCATCATGGCCATGTCCTCGATCTTGTCGTACTTGGGAGGGTTCATGGGGAAGACTTGATCATCTTTCACTGTCAGAGTCTGGTAAACAGGGAAGATAACGGCTCATGTCAACTGAGAGATGGAACACAAGAATTGATAAAATGTGGCCGGCTCCAGGGACTCTACTCACCGCTCCAGCTTCGGTCTTCACCGTCGCTTTCCCTCCTTCTCTGCTCTGGATGGTCCCTTTCACAAAGGATTCTTTGGGCTCCGCCACAAAGACAGATGTCTTGGCATCAAAGGGCCTATTCTGGGCCTCAATGCGCTCCTTTTCAGACTTTCGGAGGTACGGAGCTGCCTCCCCAAAAACGGCCATTTCCTGGTCTGAACTCATGGCTGCTGAACTCAGCCCAGTCGAAGACCCTGCCTGGAAGGGAAAGAAAAGATATTCTAGAAATTCAGATATTCAGTGTCACATTTAGAAAAAGAAAACATTTTTGAGTCACTGAGCAGTTGAGCACTTAGCATTGTGTTGAGTATGACCACCTACCTCCCTGGCTTGGCTGGAGATGAAATGTCAGTGTTCGTGTTCTGTGCCAATGCTGATAGGTACTTAATCGAGCATTTGCAGAGACTGTAGTTTCTGGCTCACCTGCCGTAGGATATTGTAGCTGCTTTCTCTGTTTTATTTGGTATGTATATTAATTTCTATATGTGGCCTGTGATTGGCTTATACAGAACACAAGCTAAGATGATGGCAGGGTGTCCCCTAGCTCTTTCATGGAGAGCTGTTATCTTCCAGTTGGATTATAAGCACCTTGCAGGCAGGGAACACTTCTTTCAAGGCATCCTTCATACCTCTTAGGACACATGCTGGATACAGGGAAGGGCTCAAAGCTGGCTTTGTGAATTAAAAGTACAATAGATTTATGTTGTGAAAATTCCACAGATTTTTGTACGTAATGAAAATCTTTTCATTATAGATTTGGATTCATTATAGATTTACAAAGGCTACCTGATAAAGGAAAGCAGAAATGTAGGGAGATTTGCTTTACATTGTTTTGTTAAAAAATTATTCTATTTTACATTCGTTTCTCTTGTTTCCATAATTTTGAGAATTTGGCTTTTTTACTTGTCCTTAGTATTTCTCAAAGACTTACTATAAAATATTATTATCTGTTTTCTTGCTTTATTACTGAGATTCTCATAAAAATTTCACAAAACTTTCTTTTCAAGATCCATCCATCTCTTGCCGCTTTAATATTCATTAACCCTGTCAATAATGATCAGAGGTAATTTGTTTTATAATAATAAAGATATTTTCTTCCAGAAAAACTCAAAGCACTTGTGTAAACTTTTCTACATTTTCCCATTCAAACTGCAGTGATTTGGATAATACAAAATACTTTGTCTCGCTGAAAATGCTCACAATCATTTTTCATAACATTTAAAAATGTTTTTCCATTTTATAGACTGTGAAACAACATGCGGATTTAAGCTTTTTTTCCAAGGCAAGGAGTCCGTTCATTCAGACAGCATTTCAGGGTTGATTTTTTTTTTTTTTTTTTTACAGTATATGGTGCTGAGGAAAATCTGTAATATAGGAAATTTACATTTTCTCTATAAATGAATAATAACACCAAAATGTTGTACTGCATGTTGTAAGTTATTTAAAAGACAGACTGCAGTGCTGGAAATAGAAAAAAAAAATTGTGTATAAAACTCCTCAAAACTCTAAGAAAGCATTTAAAGGTATTGCAGAGGATATAAACGAATGAGAATGAGTTTCTGAAGTCCCTCTCAGAATTTTTCAAGGGAAGCATGATCAGCCATCAAATGAAAATGCTTTCATATTATAACCCCCTGGGCACCCTCCAACCACTGCAGAAGATTTCTTGCACCCGGTGAAGAATGAGAGGAAAAAAAAATCAGTATCTTACCTTAGAAATGCAACCTGGAACTGGGTCAGAACTGTAAGAAAAAGAGTGAATTTCTTCTGGTTAGACTCTAACCATTCCCAATAATAGCGTAATTCTTAAGTGAGAGTCAGGAAATGACTGGGAACACTAAAACAGCTAATTAAAATTGCTACGGAGTAAGTTGGTGCCTCCCTGGAAGAACTGCCAGGGGCAGTGGGAGCCAGGATGTGTGGCATGCAGGCGGGCAGCCAGATATCCCTACCGTCTTCAGACAGAGCCCTGTCCTCACGCACACTTACCTTGAAGCTTTATGAGGAAAGACAAGTCATACCCATTCCAAGGGTACTTTTATAGGGTCAAATATGGAAAACACGTAGCCTCCTCCTCTTTCTTAAAACATATTTGGCAAAACATGTTTTTGGCAATGAAGGCCTCCAAGCATAATTCCCCTCATATTAAAGATGTTTGGATATAATTAGAAGTATTTCCTCTCACATTTGGTTAAGTATATGAATCAATCTCCTATAAATAATTCGAGAGCTTGGCCATGTGAAAGCGATCTGGCTTCGGAATAATGTAAGGTGTTGTTTCAAAGACGGCTACGTTCCGCAGTCCCTGCACTTTTGTTGCTGTTGCCGTGCAGTTTCGCCAAGTCGCCTGCCTGTGTGTGAAGCCTTTGCAACTGCCCGCACAATTGCACATTCTAGACTGGGAAGGGAACTTGCTGCTCTTTACCAGGGTGTTAGAAAAAGATTATCTGTTCCTCCCCAGAAGGCACCAAGTTTTTTTGTTTTTTGTTTTTTTTTTTGGCTTTGTCGAGGGTGTTTGGAAATGTGATTTTAAAACTTGCTTCATAACAAGCAGCCACACACAGTTGCTTTTGTTGCCTCTGGTCAGCTGCCCCTGATTCATTGTCAGATCAGACCACTCCCACCTCAGGCATGCTCCCCACTGCTTTGCGTCACCAAGCTGAGATGTCCTGCTTCTCTCGCTTTGAAAAAATGCAAGTTGCTTGTGAAATCCTGTTTCCTCTGTGAAACTCGGCATAGGAAAATATTAGAAAACAGGGCATATCTCTGTCTAAATATGCAGCATCTAAGGCTTTTCCATCAGCTGCCCAAGGTATACATTTCACATTTTGCTTACAAACGATACCTGAATGTTGTTTTCTATTACAATGTTTAATTAAAAAAAAATGATTTTATCGTCTCTTGTCTTGTGTCTCTTTATGTCAGCCTTGTCCGTCTGGGACGGAGACCAAATTTGCTTCATATCCCCTGTTTTGCAACAGTTCCTTTATTATTATACATACATTTCAATCGATTTAATGAAACAGATCGCCTTAGGAAAGCAGATATCTGGAGATACTGGTTGTAATGGTCATGTGATATATTACTGATTGGAAGGGACCATCTAACCCATATTCCTCATTTGACTAAGAAAACAGCTGAGATCCAAAGAATAGAAGAGAGTGACCACAAATCACACAGCAGCCTAGACCCTGGGCACTTGATTGGCATGGCAGCCCAGTGTGCTTGCTGCTACCAATCTTCTACCTGGAGTAGATTAAAGCCATCAGGAAGGGTCTTCCAGGAGACATGCATCTGATGGGAGCCTTCCTAGCCAACCCTCAACCCGATTTGTGGCCACAGGTATAGCATTTTTACTTCTTTACATATCCGTGTTGTTATTGTTTTTTTTTTCCCCCCACATCCATTTTTTTTTTTAGCAGGCATCTGAAAAATGTGGGCAATGCTTCTCAGGAAGAGAGAACATTTTCATAATGTTCTCAGTAGGATTTGATAGGAATTTTAAGACCTCCTTTTGACCCGTGCTGGATAGGTTTTGCAGTAAGCTTGTTATAAGACATTGTGTTTTGCTTATTACTGCCAAATTATAAGGCACTTCAGCATTTATAGGTGATGTGGAACAAAGTGAAAGATGGGCCAAAGAAGGAAGAAGGGCGATCCCACACCCTTCCTTGGGTCAGTGGGACAATGGGAATCCTAATTACCTGCTAAGCTGTTCCCACATGTCTGATTCTCCCACGGTGCAATTTAAACCCATATACTCTTGCTTTCCATTCATATGGGTAGTTACCACTTAGCTTTTCCTTTATGCTGTCCAGGAAGGTTATACTTTGGGCTATGTGTCTCAACGGAATCCAGTTTAAAAAATCTTGATCATCTAGGAAAACTTCTCTGAGTAATTCAGATTGCTACTATTTCTGCGTTTTGCACCAAAGTTATACCGATGGTTATGTGTGTTGAATTTACACCCAAATTGTCTATTTTAGGACTCATATTTTATGGACACTTCTGATAATTTATTTTGGCCCTTCACATGATTATAAAGGGAGCCATCAAGTCTGGAAACATAGGCTAATAAATAACTTACTGATATTACATTATAATATATAAAATAATATTCCCTTGGCCCCAGACTTGAGAACCACCTTGTAGCTTTCATAGGGAGAAGGGTCACATCTCACTCATGTCGTACCCATTACCTGGTGTGCGTTCTCTGAATATACAGTATATGGATATTCATGATGAAAGTCTTTATGGGCTATTAATAATACTTAGGATTTGTATTCTTGATAACATCAAGGAGAAGTAATGATATAGTGTAATCTGAATCCCCTATTTGAGAATATAGCCAGTGCCATTCTTTGCATAGACCTGGAAAATTAGGTTCATGTCGGGGGGATCAGGAGCTTTCTAGGATCCCATTATATCCTGGTATTAAGGAGAGGTTAGAAAGAAATAAAAGGTGACTTGCAGAGTTCTTCCAGAACAGACTTCCCTGATAGGCAACAGTTTTATAGTCTTAAAGTATTCCTGTAGACTTAAAATAAAAGTGAGTACTACTTCTTAGTGGCAGGTTGAGTGTAATTGTTTGATAGCCTTATGCTTATTCTAGCTTTGTCACCGCTTTAAGAAGGACCAGCCTAAGGATGTTGTTTGCAAAATACCCTATGCTCTTTATTTCCTTTGCAATAGGGTAGAATGGACAATAATTACAGAGGGAAATGACCAAAGGCTTCACATTTTGTGCTTCTCTTCAGTCATTCCATAGCATCCGGACATGCTCACTCTTCACTTATGACTTTTGTGTGAACCTCTCGGCTCTTCACCCGCAGCTTGTTGACCTGGGACTCAGCAATGTCAGCCCGTTCCTCGGCCTCCTCCAGCTCGTGCTGGAGCTTGCGGAATTTGGATAGATTTGTGTTGGATTGTTCCTCCTGAGAATAAAAATGGAATTGTAAGGAACCTATACTGTGCATCTTTCTAGGTTCTGTTGGCTTAAGGGAAGAAAGGACTTGGTATCTGTGGAGAACTTAAAATACCCAGCAGGGAACACTGTTGTCTTACCACCTCCTGGATTTTGGTTATCATTGAAGTGAACATTATGATTTATTTGGGGCTTGGTGTCCCATAAATAATTGCATACCTATTTTTTCAACGAAAACCTATTAAGTAAAGCAAGAAAAAAATATAAGAGCAGAGATGGCAAGAGTACAGGGCACCTGGATGACTCAGTTGGTTAAGCGTCTGCCTTCCGCTCAGGTCATGATCCCAGGCAAGTCCCACATTGGGCTCCCTGCTCAGTGGGGAGTCTGCTTCTCCCTCTACCCTTCCCCCCTGCTTGTGATCGCTCTCACTCTCTCAAATAAATAAAAATTTTTTTTTAAAAAAAGGCAAGAGTACTCTTGAAATCTTCCTTCTTGTTAATGTTTGCTAGAAGATGACAGTGGGCTTAAATAGATATTCTATATCATATTAAGGATGAATTTCTTAAAGGTCTCTTTAAATCGAAATAAATGTTGAATTTTATATATCATTTTGGAACATTTCAAAACAATCATTTTTCTCCTGTTTTGGATGTAATGATTCTACTGACAAATTCCCTAATATTAAGTAATCCTTACATTGAAGGAATTAACCTGCTTAATCACTGATAGACAATCCCCTTAATAAAGGGTTTCAGCGACTTAGTTATTTATCTTTGCTGGAATTACACTCATGAGTAAAACTGCCTTTAGTTCCATCCTCCCCCCCCGCCTTCTCTCTTGGACACGTTTTGGTATGAGGGTTACATGAGCTTCTTAAAATGATTTGGAAAGCTTTCCATCTTTTCCCATGCTCTGGAATGGCTTACATAGCTCAGGGATTATCTGTTACTTGAAATTTTGAAAGACCTGTCTGGACCCGAGTCCTTTTTCAGAAGTAATTCTCAAATAAGTTATTTAGCCAACTTAGTAATTTATGACCTTCTATAAAAAAATCATCAATCTCAAAGATTTTAACTTCGTTGACAGATTTATATTTTACATTAAAAAATAATTTCCTACTTGTATGGTTTGTCCCCTTTCTCTCTTCCTTCCCTTCCCTTCCGTTCCCTTCCTTTCTTTTCTTTCCTTTCCTTCCTTCCTTTCCTGATCTCTGTGCCCAATGGGGGCTTGAACTCATGACCCTGAGCTCAAGAGTCGCATCCTTGGGGCCCCTGGGTGCCGTAGTCGGTTAAGTGACTGACTCTTGGTTTTGGCTCAGATCATGATCTCAGGGTCATGGGATTGGGCTCCCACACTCAGCACGGAGTCTGCTGGAGAGTCTTTCCCTCTCCCTCTCCCTCCCCCTCTGCTCCTCCCCCTGCTCATGCTCTCACTCTCTCTCTTTTACAAATAAATAAAATCTTAAAAAAAAGTCGCATGCTCTTCTGACTGAGCCCTCCTGGCAACCCCCCTTTCTCATTTCTAATGTGAGTTTGTATTTTCTTTCTCTTTTTCCTTGATTAAACTAGTTATAAGTGTATTTATTTTATTAACTCCCCAGAAGTTATCAGATATTACTTAAAATTATCATAGTAGAAAATATTATACTTTAATTTATCAATTTCTACCTTTATCTTTAACAGTACTTTTTTCATTATTATTTTTAATTTCTTTATTGGACTGTCAATTTTTTAAAAATTTTGATTCATAAAGTAATGAATTGTCCTCCAAGGACAGCTTTGACTACACTCTTTAGGTTTGTAAAAGTAGCATCTTCCTTGAAATTTTACTTATAATTAATAATTATTCAGTAGTTTTTTTCTTTCCAATTTAACCCAAGAATTATTTAGGAAAGTTAGTTTTTTAACATTTAAGCATTTGGGAATTTGTGTTTATATTTCTAACCACTTTATAATTTTATCACACTATGGCTAGAGAATGTGGCCTTCATTATTTCTGCTTTGAAATTTTTTGAGGTTTCTTTGAGGATTGAAAATTTACTTTTAAAATCAAGCTATTAATATTACAAATAATAAGCAATAAGTACAAAAATGTGCAAATGTTTTTAAGAAGTACAGTCTTCTAAGAAGCAAATGGCTTATTTACTACAAGGAGGGGTAAGTCTAATTATTTGTTCATTAGCTTTTCTTAACAAGGGACTTCTGTCTTCCCTTTCATCTTAAGGATACTTACAGCCTCCTCAGCTTGTCTCTTGTAAGATTTCACTTTGGCCTGAAGTTTATCTACCAAATCCTGAAGTCTGAGAATATTTTTCCGATCTTCTTCTGTCTGAAAGGTAATGAAAACCACAGGGCCTTACTTCAAAAGCACTTGACTGTTGTTTCATTTATATGAGTGTTTCACGTATGTATGGGGAGCACTTGGCTGATAAAAATCATTGTTGTACCTGGTAAGTGAGTTCCTTCACTCTTCTCTCGTGTTTGCGCAGACCTTTCACAGCTTCCACATTACGCTTTTGCTCACTCTCAACCTCTCCTTCCAGCTCACGTACCTGCAAATAAGTAGGTTTTAAGAACTTTGAACTAATAAGGCACTGGGAGGAAATGGAAGTAGACAGAGATTGAGAGACCCACCCTGGCCTCCAATTTCTGGATCTGCTTCTTCCCGCCCTTCAGGGCCAGCTGCTCAGCCTCGTCCAGACGGTGCTGCAGGTCCTTCACGGTCTGCTCCATGTTCTTTTTCATCCGCTCCAGGTGGGCGCTGGTGTCCTGCTCCTTCTTCAGCTCCTCGGCCATCATGGCTGCCTGATGAGCAGTAAAACAAAACCAGTTGAGAGAGCTGAGCTAGCACATCAGGATTCAAGTTTGACCAGGACCATTTTGCCCTCTGCTCACATCAGTGATGGCCTTCTTGGCCTTCTCCTCTGCGTTGCGGGCTTCCTGGATAATGTCCTCCATTTCTCCTTGCATTTGGGAAATGTCTGTTTCCAACTTCTTCTTGGTGTTGATCAGGCTGGTATTCTGTTTAAAAATAAGTTACAGTTTTTTTTTATCATGTTACCAAAGTACTTATTGCTAGCTATTTTTAAAAATAATTTCAGATAAAAATTTACAAGTCAGATGCCCTTCAATATTAGTGTGTTATATAGTACATATATAGTACTATATAGTATATAGTAAATAAAATAAAAATGTTGTAGAATATTCAGCATCTTCCAAGTATGTAGTCCATAATTAGACCAAATAGCTGTAAATTTTGTAACTGCCGTTTACCAATGAGACCATTCATAGGGACAAAATTATAACAGATGTTCAAATATTCCATTTCTCCAAAATAAAGATGCCAATATTGATAACAAGGGTCAATAAAGATACAAACACAAGAGAATATGGGCAGCTTTAGAATATTTTAGGAAGTGAATCAATAATTTATGTAAAATAAAACAATAAAAGATCTCTCAATATACAGTGAAAACTTGGTAGAAGTATAAAACCCGGCTGTTATATAAAACACTTAAGCTTACATTGTTTGGGACACATAAGCATTTATTGAAGGTAAGTTCTTTGTGCCAAACCCCACCTGGGTGTGCAGGAGCTGGACCCTCTCACTGGCATCCAGGAGCTCCTGTTCTGCGATTTTCCTGCTCCTCTCCGTCTGCTCCAGAGTGGCCCGCAGCTCCTCGATCTCGGCCTGCAGCAGGTTGGCTCTGCGCTCCACCATGGCCAGCTGTTCCTTCAGGTCCTCCTGGCCCCGGAGAGCATCATCCAGATGTAGCTGGGTGTCCTGTGGAATGAACGATCATTGAGACACCTCGTTCTCAGGGCTGCAATCACCCCAGCCACTTTGGGGCCGTCTTTTGAACCCACTTACTTTGAGGATGCCTTGGGTGTTCCTGTAGTTCCTCAGGGCCTCTGCGGCCATGCGGTTGGCATGGTTCAGCTGGATTTCCATCTCATTGAGGTCTCCTTCCATCTTCTTCTTGAGCCTGATGGCATCATTCCTGCTCCTGATCTCAGCATCCAGCATGGTCTGCATCGACTCCACCACTCTGATGTGGTTTCTCTTCAGCTGGTCAATTTCCTCATCCTTCTCAGCAATTTTCCTGTCGACCTCAGACTTGACCTGGTTCAACTCCAGCTGGATGCGCAGGATCTTTCCCTCTTCATGTTCAAGAGATGCCTTTAATGACAGCAAGGGGTGACATTAGCGGGGAACAGAAGCATTCTGAAGTTTTTCTGCATACCTTTCCTTCCATTAATTTTGTGCTGTTTATTTTTTTTATTCGATCTATGTGGATGGGCCAAAGTCTTTTCTGACCTGATTTGTTTATAATGCACAGTTGGACCTATACCTCTGCTTCCTCTAAAGCAGCCTGAAGTTCACACTTCTCTTGTTCCACTTGTTTCTTTATCTTCTCCAGTTCATGGATATGTTTCCCTCCTTCTGCAATCTGCTCTGTGAGGTCAGAAATCTCCTCTGTTGTTTGGGTAAAAGACAAGTAGAGATTTGATCAGACAGAGGACCTAAGGGAACCATTCCCAAGGCATGAATATTACTGCAAGTGAAAGGGCCTCACGCTGCAAGTTTTTGTTCTCTCGTTTCAAAGTTTCCAGCTGATCCAAGGATTCCTCGTAGGCATTCTTCATCTTGAACAGCTCAGTGCCGAGAGAGCGGGCCTCCTTCTGAGAGGCCTCAAGCTCAGCCTGGGTTTCCTCATACTTCTGTTTCCACTCTGCCAGGATCTGAAAAACCGAGAGGGGTTACCTGTTGTGAAGGACAGAGGAAGACGGTGGAAAGCAGAGGCTGCTGCACGAGTTACCTTGTCGAAGTTCCTCTGCTTCTTGTCCAGGGCGGCGCAGGCCGCGTTGGTTCTCTCCACGTCCAGCATGAGGTCCTCCACCTCATTCTGGAGCCGCTGCTTTGTCTTCTCGAGGGAAGCACATTTGGCGTTCACGGCTTCTACGTGCTCCTCGGCCGCCTGCAGCCTCTGGGCCAGCTTCTTCCTTGAAGATTATATATGTTTGTAGAGAGGAGTGAACCAGAACAAGAATTAGGAGCTATTGCCACGCTGAGAAGTATTGGAAACTTCATATGAAAAATATCCATTCATCTATTCAACAGACACTGATGAGCTCCTTTTATGAACCAGACACTGGATACACAGCAGTGAGCAAGGCAGAAAAAAGGGCCCTGACTCATGAAGCTTCCAAATGAGGACAAGAGAGAAATAATAGGCTGGTGAGAAAATGCATAATAACATATTGCAGATATAAATGCAATGAAGAAAAGTGAAATAGAGTAAGGGGTGCGCAGCTATTCTAGATATTCAGGAAAGCCCCCTCCGAGGAGGTAGCATTTGCGTCAAATCAAAGAGTCAGAGTGAGCCAGAGGGAGATCTCAGGGAGAGTATTTCAGACGGAGGGACCAGCAAGTGCAGAATCTTGAAGCAGCAGTGAGCTTGTTGTGCCTGACAAACAGCAGTAAGGCTTAGCTATCTGGATAATTATTTGTTACTCATTTCCTTAAGTAGATTTCAGCATAGGAAGGCAGGTATCATGTTTGTTTTACTCATGTCTTATTCCCAGGGCTTGATAGTGCCTGGCCAAGAGGAGCTAATTAATGAACGTCTATAGGCTAATTCACTGAAGGGCGTTACCTTTCTGATTCAACATGCAAAGTTTTCTGCACATTCTCTCATATCTGCACACGTACTTGGCCTCCTCCAGCTCCTCTGTGCGCTGGATGGCGTCTGTCTCGTATTTGGTCCTCCACTGGGCCACCTCGCTGTTGGCCTTGGACAGCGCCCTCTGCAGCTCGGCCTTGGATTCCTGCTCCTCCTCATACTGTTCCCGCAGCAGGTCACAGTCGTGGCGGGAGGACTGCAGGGCGTGGGCCAGGGCGTTCTTGGCCTGTGGAGATAGTTACACCTTCATTTTACTGCATATGTTTAATAACTGAGTTTCAAAACCCTTTGAAAGTTGGTGTAAATGGACTCCAGTTAGGGTTAGGTCATACAAAAAACAGTGAGTCTGACAATATTATTATTTACCTTTATCTCTTCTTCCAGCTGCCTCTTTAATTCCTCGGTTTGTTGTGTAAATGCTTGTTTGCCCCTTGATAGCTGAGACACCAGAGCTTCTTTCTCATCTAGCTGTCGTGAAAATTCACCTGATAGATGAAAGAAATGGCACCGTTTTTTAAAGTGAAGAAACAATTTTGCAAGCCCAAAGTAGAAATAAGTGTTAACTCTTAACTCTCCTCCACTGAGTACTCAAAAGATTGAATTCTCTAAATGTCAAATTTCTGATTTTTATGGTAAAACTTACATATGAATCTGAATGAATAAATACAGCTGAAATCCTTTTTGTTCTCTCCATAACTAATTCTTTCTGGGTGTATGATAGTGTGCAAAACCTGGTTATGGGAGCCTGGTTACTGAACTCTACATTGGTCTTTTGAGGTTCATCGATCTTTTGAGAGACAGGGTTATCCATTCCCCTTTCAGGTATTTGGTTCATTTGATGTATAGAGACAGAAGCTCGGTCTGCAACAGGAGTCCTGGACCCAGCCAGAGTGACTCCTAATCCCAAGCATCCTTTCAGCGTGGCCAACTACTCTAGGCTTTTCTGGAGCAGAGCTTGATCCAGTCCTGTCGAAGTCTTTATCTCCAACTTTGTCCCCAAGTGACCTTGCAAGTAAGTTGAAAGTCTGAGCTGTTCAGTAAATCGCACGTGTTCTTAGCTGTGTTTATTAGGCTCTCACATTACCAAATCCGTTGTTTTCAACCACATCATCTCCATTCTTAATGCCCAGAAGAGGACAGTTACCAGATTCGGTCTGCAAGCGTCCTTTCTGGGTCGTCAGGTCATTGATCAGCCGCTGTTGTTCCTCCTCCTTTGATTTCAGCTCACTCACTTGGTCCTCCAGAGTGCGGCACATTTTCTCTAGATTTCCCTGTGTGAGAAAAAATAAAAGAAGGAAACAAAGATATTTTAATATAATTTTAAAAATAAATAAATATTAATAAATACTTTTGGCATAAAGTCAAATTCTCTTATATGTAATTGCGATACATAAAAATTTTTTTCTTTATATTTTGATTGCTGTCCTCAGCTGAAAATACATGTTGGGATTTTTAAAGAGCTAACTGTGCAGTTCCGTGCCCTATTAATACAAAAAAAAAAAAAATTAAAGACGATGTTCTAAAATTTAAGATGTTGTAAGAATTGTATGGTATATTTTTCTAAAAGCATGTTTATAAATACTTGATTGCCTTTCTGTACGATGAAACTTGGCTTATTGGATAATTGAGAATATTGGAGACCTAGTTCTCCAACTGGAGCCTGAGAGAATGCAGGTGGCCTTTGTTCAAAAGCTGGTCCTGGGGCGCCTGGGTGGCTCAGTCCATTAAGCATCTGCCTTCAGCTCAGGTCATGATCTCAGGGTCCTGGGATTGAGTCCCACATTGGGTTCCCTGCTCAGCGGGAAGCCTGCTTCTCCCTCTCACTCTTCCCTCTGAGCTCTCCCTCTCTCTCTCTCTCAAATAAATAAAATCTTAAAAAAAAAAAAAGAAGCTGGTCTTGTCATTTGTTCATGGTGTGATGGGGCCAGTGCACTTAACTTCTTTGTATTTCAGTTTCTTCATATGTTAAGTGGAAATAATACAAATGCTAGTATCTTTCTTATCTCCTAGATTATTGTAAAAAAAACAAATGACATAATGTGTGTAAAGTACCCTGTGCAAACTATGATGTGTACGTAAAGGATCATTGTCACTAATAACAATTTTCCAGGCTCTGGTACCTTGGCTTTAGAGACTGTTTCTACATTACTGGTGAGGTCATCGATCTCCATCTTCATCTCGCTCTTCTCCTTCTCCAGCTTCTGCTTGACCCTCTGCAGGTTGTCTATCTGCTCCCCGAGCTCGGCCACGCTGTCCGCGTGCTTCTTCCTCAGGGTGGCCGCCGTGGCTTCGTGCTGCAGGGTGGCCTCCTCCAGGTCCCTGCGCATTTTCTGGAACTCAGCCTCGCGCTTCTTGTTCATCTCGATCTGGGCGGAAGTGGCCCCGCCGGCTTCCTCCAGGCGCTCGCTGATCTCTTCCAGTTCCCGGGAGAGGTCAGAGCGCTGCTTCTCTGCTTTGGCCCGGGAGGCCCGCTCTGCCTCGATTTCCTCCTCCAGCTCCTCAATGCGGGCCTGGGGGTGGTGGAAAGCACACACTTAGCTTCTCTGTGTCATAACTATGCCTCTCTGAGCCAGACTGATAGAAATCTGAACGTACTTGCAGCTCTTTGATCTTCTTCTGCAGCTGAATGCCAAGTGCTTGCTCGTCTTCAATCTTGCTTTGCAGATTACTCATTTCAAACTCTTTCCTTTTTGGAAAGTAGCAAAAAATAACAATTGAGTGTATATCCACCCATTAGAAAGCAAGGTCATAAGCAATTCTTTCACACTTACTTTTTGAGCTTTTCATCAAGTTGTTGTTTTTCATTTTCAATGTCCATTATGGATTCTTGGGCCAACTTGAGGTCACCTTCAAGTTTCCTCTTAGCCCTTTCTAGGTCCATGCGAAGCTTCTTTTCTTGCTCCAAGGACCCTTCAAGCTAAATATAAATAGTTTAGTCTAAAGGAATGCTTAGCTTCCTTTTGAAGAAAAGAATTTCTTCGATAATCCTGGACTTACATCATCCACTTGTTGCTCTAGCTTGATTTTAGCCTTGGTCAGGGTGTTGACTTTGTCCTCTTCTGCCTGCAGATCATCCAGGGTCTGCTGGTGGGCCTCTTGGAGGGCCTTCTTCTCCTTGGTCAGCTTTGCAATGGTTTCGTCCAGGCCTGCCATCTCTTCCGTGAGGTTTTTCACCTTGAAAAATTAAAAAGAGAAATGATATCTGCTCTAAAGCAGCTTAATAGGGTGGCAGAACCTCTATATGGTAGAACAGAATATGATTCCTACCTTGTTCTCCGTGGCATGCTTCTCCTTTTCAACCTTGGCCAGGGTCAGCTCAAGGTCATCAATGTCTTTCTTGAGCTCTGAACACTCGTCCTCCAGTTTCCTCTTCTTGGCCGTCAGCTCGGCGTTGATCTCCTCCTCATCCTCTGCCCTCTCAGTCACCTCCTTGATCTTGGCCTCCAGTTGGATTTTGGTTTTGATCAGCTGGTCACATCTTTCCTCTGCATCAGCCAAGCCTTCAGCTTCCTTGAGTTGGAAAAAAAATCAAAATTGGAAAGAAAGAATGAAATATTTAAAAATGATAACAATGTCAATCTCTGCTGTTGGTCCTTTGGATTTAGATTTTATGAACCACCTCCTGTGTGCAATCCAGGATACATTGTGGGAAAACCAAATGTCCTGTTCCTTCAGAATAGTATATTTCTAGTAGATTAGAAAGCCTACCCCCCAAAAGCTATCATGAATGCAGAAAGCAGTTTGTGACAGAAGAGATCAGAGAAGTTCTATTAGAGGTGGTTTCCTGAATAAAGTGACATTTGAGCTATACCTTGAGAGGTGGGCAGGATATCATTTTGTAAAAATCAAGTCACTGGGGGGAATGGAGCAGGAGGAGAGAAGGCATTCCAGTAGGGAATTCAGCAGCTGCTAATGAACTGCTTCTCTTTGTAGTACTGGAGGATGATTGTGATCATGATGTTTTTCGACATTCAAGTTGAGGCATAAAGTAATCAAGAAATTCCTGGCAACCTGCTATGTTTCCAATTAAGAGGGTTGGGAGTGGACAAGATATGAGCAAGAAACTGATAAATACATTCATCAGTGAGCCTCCATACCAGCCTTTGAATACATAAAAGTGTAAAATGTGCTATGTGTGCTCATGTAGTGAATATAGTGGTGTAGGACAGATTCTAAGTAATTCTCCAGGGACAGCAGAAGAACATACTGGATAGATTTGAAGGGGCTGGGTCAGAAAAACAGCTCTTTTTCCTTCTGTAATCTAGAAGAAAGAGTTATTACATTGCCCAAACTTGACAGAAGAAACTAATTTTAATCAACAGGAGAAATATATGATTTTGCGATGAGTAGATGATACGGGACCAATGCAGTTCACTCCAAATGAAAGACAGTCTTATAAATTACATTTCAGAGTTGATGGAGGCAGTTCTCAAATGACTGGTGCAGGAGTGAGCAACGAGCAGGCTGGCTGGAGGGGAGAGCTGGGGGCAGGCAGAGCATCCGGGGTGCCAAGGCAGCGGTCCGGGTGCCATGAGGCACTGACTGTGCACATGGATTGGAAAGAGTGAATCTGAATTTTGGAGGTCAGTAACAATAATTCTGTAAAATGTGATGGAGAGCACTGACATCTGTCAGCTATACATATCATGATTTAAAACTCCTGGACATCGAGAAGTTTAAGGAAGTTTTGGAGATTAAAAAAAAAAATAAATCTCTTCATGCTATCCTCCCCTTAATATTTCATTTGGGATAGTTTTATGTGAAAATCACTTTCAAAGACTGACTTCAAAGGGAAGTCATAAGTCCTGTAGTTTGATGAAATAGTGGAGAACGGATGACAGTGGTCGGTTCTACCTTATTGCCCCAGTCCTGGTTTGGGCGATGAAGGGATATATGGACTATACTAGAACCATCAGAATGCTTTGACCTTCTCCTTCCGGTGAGTGTCCCCACACTGACTACCCAGCTCACTGCCGCTAGTGGCCAGAGTTCTAGCACTTGCATCCTGATGAGCAGCACCCACCATGACTCCCTACTTACAGCCTGAACTTGGAGCTGCAGGTCATTTTTCTCTTTCAAGAGAGTGACCATTTTTTCCTCCAGTTCCTTCCTTTTTGCCTCTGACTTGGCGAGCTCATCTTTGGTTTTCTGAAACTCTTCCTTCATGGTGGCCATCTCCTTCTCGGTCTCTGCGCTCTTGAGGAGAGGCTTGATCTTGAAGAAGAGTTTCATCCAGGGCCAGTGCTTGACGTTCATGAAGGCACGGATGTTGTACTGGATGCAGAAGATGGACTCCCTGAAATTTAATTGATGCAAATTTGATATTGTGTGGGTGAAGAAATGAGGTGAAGTCTTGGCAATGAGAGTTGGAGGTTCTGCCCCCACCGTGTACCTCTCCTACCTTCAAAAGCACAGATGGAAGAAATTCTATTTTGGGATGATGGTCAAGGACTCGTTAATCACTCATTTCTCTACATAAGTGCCTCTCAAACTTTTGGTGTGCGTAAGAATCATGAAGGACTTGTTAAAATGCTAGTTCCTGAACCTTATCCCCAGAGATTCCATCAGAAGATCTGAGATGTGGTCTAAAATGTGCATTTGTAACAAGTTTGCAAGAGATGCTGATGATGTAGGTCTAAGGACCACCCTTTGAGAACTACTGCTGTACATCAGTGCTTCTCAAGCTTTCCTTCTGGAACACCACTAAGAGCAGTGGTGAAAATCACTTTCAAGACCCCTGAGGGATGAGGACACCAAACAAAGGGACTCATTAAAGACAGAATTTCTGTAAAAAGCTCTCGTTTTACATTTTATGTGTTGTGTGAATTTCGCATTCTAATCTGTAATATTATCACATTTAAAAAATCTAATTTATTTAAAAAATTAATTACCCTCCTATATAGGCAATTAACTGCCCAAGTATCTATATAGTGGGTTATGACCAAACTTACTATTTTTAATAAAATAGAATACAATAGAAAATATTAACATAACTGTAGGTGATAGAAATAAAATTTGTTTGATGTAAATTACATATATACTTATACACACACACACACGAATGTGTATATGCCTATATAAAATGCATTTCTCACCATGGTTCCCATTCACATGCATTCTGCAGTTTGAGACACCTGGATCTTTAGACTAGAACTCTGTCCCTGCATCAAATCAGATCACCAGAAAGCTACGTACCTTGGTGACACTGTATTAACTTACTGAAAAAAATCTTTCACAGATAAATGCCCTTAATATTTTACATCATAATAGCTTGATAATAGAAATGATCAGATGGAAGAAGTTGTTTCTGCATCTTGTATAAAATCACTGTTGAAAATACTGTCTGCTGTTCAGTTCAGTGTATCTAATTTAATGATCTACCCACTAAATTCACACTGGTATATTTTTATACTCCTGTATTTTCTCTTGTGAGATAAGAACTGCCCATGCTTTATACTCACTCTCTCTCTCTTTAACCTGAACACTCAGAATATGTTTCATGGTGATGATCCGTACCTTCAGTTTTCTGGTATATGTATATCCCCACTTCAGTATAGGACTCTTTATTTATTCTTGCTTATGTTTGTGGCCTTATCACATCTGGATCTTAAGCCAACTCAAATGTGTTTCTGAAGCAGAAAGATGGGAATAAATAAAAAATTTATGTTTATACCTTCTCTCCACCATCTTCTGGTACTCCACTCTTGCCAAGAACCCTCTGCACCTGGCCTGGGTTCTAGTAATCAGCTGGGCCAACTTGTCATCTCGCATCTCCTCTAGGAGCCCCAGAAGACCAGCTTTGAAAAAGACCTGTGCATGGGAGGAGTTGCGGATCAGACACTATACATAAACTTCAAAGGGACACAGATAGCATCAGGTAGGCTTTAGAGACCATTACCTTGGTGTGACCAAATTTATACTGGGTGTGGTCAATGTCGATGGACCCAAGGAGCTTCTCAGAAGCCTTCTTGCTGTCAATGAACTGTCCTTCGGGGATAGCACTTGCATTTAATACCTTGTATCTGTTTAAGTAAATATAGTTTTTTTAAATTGGTTTATGATGACACTAATAGTAGATAAACATTAAATGACCTATTTAGAGAATCAGAGCTTTAAAGAAAAGTATCTTTCTTTGTTTGCAGGAAGGACTTTGTATACATAGATGGTCAGGTCATCAACAGTTTTCATTCCATTCCACCCTCCTGCACAGGTGCAGAATTTCCTTTCTGCCTCATCAGACCTTATTCTCAGGAAAGCATCCCATGATCTTGTTCATGTTAAGATGTAGATGACCAATAAAATGTGACATGTTTTCCTGGCTAGATTCATTTGCTTTTTATGATCCTGAGTCCCAGAAAGCAAATTTTTAGTGAGGAATCTGGTAGGAAGGTTCAGTTCAGGTAGGAGGAACTGTTCTGATCACCCAAATTCATGCGTAATGGTACTTTGGGTTCTGCACACTGAAGGTCTCTGCCCACTCCACCAGACCCAGCCTTAGGAGAGGCCAGCTCCCTGGAGCTGCCGCCAGCCCTTTGTCCCTTTGCCTCCTATTTGATTCCCAAGATGGACTTATCTAGGGAGGAGAAAGAGTTGCTCAGGAGCTGGTATGTGACGGGGTTCTGGAAACCCTGGGAAACCAGTGAGTGAGGGAGGGAGACAAAGGAAGTGATAGAAAATGACTCACTGGGAGCTCCGTACCTGCCTGGGAGAGTTCCTAACCTAGCCACCAACACCCATGTGACTTTGGGCAGGTAGCTTAATCTCTTGAGCCTCAGTTTATTCATCTATAAGAGGAGGTATTGCTAGTACTTACATATTACACATGAAAAAATGGTAGTTCTCCTAATCACTGAAGTTAATGTGTATATCTATGGGCTAAGCCGGGAGCTCAGTAAAGCCCACGAAAAGTCTGGAGTACAAAATAGGTGGTATATCTATATTTTAAAGGTGTTTTTGAGGCTTATGATTTTTCACTCTTTGTGGCAAATTAAACATGAATAGAGGCATATTTTTTTCAGTAAATTATTTTGCTTGCAGTAAATATATTTATACTAAATTTCAAGATGTACCATAATTCAGAGAGTCTGACCTCTGTTTGAAATCTGCATAAAGGATCCTGCTTGGGAACCCCTTCCTGCAGATGCGGATCCCTTCCAGCACACCGTTACACCGCAGCTGGTGCAGGACAAGTTCATGCTCCATGGCCCCTAAAAGTATACATTTGGATTACACTGCAGAATTGTTGCTGTTTTTTTAAAAGAGGTATGGCAGTCGTGCTTTGTGCCTTCACTCTAGAGCTTCTTACCGGGAGTTTTTGTTTCATTGGGGATGATACAGCGCACAAAATGAGGATGGGTACTCCTGAGGTTGGTCATCAGTTTGTTCAAATTCTCCTGTGAAGTCAGGAAAAAGCCCGTTATCTCTGACTTTAGCCATGGTTGTGGGCATTTGGTGATGTCTATAAACTCAGTTTATGGCTGAGTTGAATGACCAGTATGGCCCATTTCCATGTAAGGTAATACCTTGCTATCCTTCTCCAGAGAGGCAGATTTCTCCTCATTACCTCTTTCTCCACTTGAGTTGGCAGGAGTTACACATGAGAAGCAGCCTGACACAGGTCCTACTTCCTCCCTGGTGCATGGCCTCCCACATACACTCACAAGGCTATTGCCTTCTTATACAGGATGGCCACACTTTCTTCTACCCAACTCCATGGTTCTCCAATGAGGACATGCAAGCCTGCACCACACTGGAGCTTTTTCTCATAAACATAGCTCCCCTTTCCAACCCAATTAACTCTCAGGGCATAAATGTTATCTAAAGGGGAACAATCTTACCAGCTATAATTGGGGACTGACTGGATTAAGGACAAGGATACCGTATTAAGTTCCTTATAGGCTAGCTGCTAGATTTTCATTAGCTTTACTGTTAATTTAATTTCTCTGAGTACTGTGTCACTCATTGCTTAGTTTTATGACAAGACTAGACTATGAATGGTAGAATATTCAGTTTTATAAAATTTCCTGTAAAATATTTGACATTATGTGGCTCGACATGAAAGATGAGCTAACAATTTCTGAGTAACTTAAATGTTTTCTCTCTAAAACTAGATTAACAGATATCATTAATCAATGTCAGTCTTTTTCCTCAATGACTTGTGGAAAGAACTCTGTCCTTTTAAAAACAAATTCCTAAAGTAAGTGGGGAGTGTCAAAAACAGTTTCTTCCTTACTCTGAAAAGGGCAGACACTGTCTGGAAAGAAGAGCCCTTCTTCTTGCCACCTTTCTTGGCACCACCACTCGCCTCTGGAGAGCAAATAAGAAAAGGTGTCATTCAAGTATAGTTTTGAACTGACAAAGCTATTTCTTGCTTATTTATTGCCAGTTTCTGCACGCATCTGATGGAGCAGTTTTTGGACACTACTGGCCTCTCTGTTGGAGCCAAATGACTCTTAGCTGTCAACTAAGCTTGTATCCACTTTTCTGTGATTTTTTTCTCCATTAGAAGATGAAGTGAAGGGCATTCACTTCACTGTATAAAAATGGATCCTTAATGTTAGGACATGTGGGGACAAAATAACTTCAAAAATCATCAATAGAAACTAGTCTAGATAGGCAGAAGTTTGTCACTCCATTGCCTTAAATATCCCCAGATACTCAATATCCAGCAGATGTGGAGGAAAGAGTAGGAGAGAATCATAGAGGCTGAGGCCTTTCATTCGTTGAGGTCGTAACAGTTCCTCTCTGACCCTTTGCAGTAAGGCAGGCCTCTGTCAGTGCCAGAGTGAGACACAAATGTATAATTGCAATGCAGCCTACTTAGTCAAAACTTGGAAAAACAATGGATCTGGCCCTGCAATCCTTCTGGCAGGGTTATGAGATCAGCCTCGATCTAACAGCACTTTTTGGAATACCTAGAGAAAGTGTTAGATTTTTTGAGTGTTACCTGCTTCGGCAGTTTGAGCCCCAGAGAAGAGGTTAGCTAGAGTTTTCATTGCAGACTTCTGGTACAGCCCGACCACGGTCTCGTTCAGGGGGTCCTTGTTCTTGTCTAGCCAGCCACCAATGTTGTAGTCCACGATGCCGGCATAGTGGATCAGAGAGAAGTGCGCCTCAGGCTTGCCTTTGACAGCCTTGGGCTTCTGGAAGTTGGCCGACTTCCCAAGATGCTGTTCATATAGCTTGTTCTTGAAGGAGGTGTCTGTGGCCTTGGGGAACATGCACTCCTCTTCCAGGATAGAGAAGATGCCCATGGGCTGGATTAAAGCAAAACAAAATGCGTATAGGGTAAATATGAGCTGTAGGATGAGCCAGAGTTTATGAGAAGATGTTACTGAGTGGACAGATCAGGATACCTTCTCGATGAGCTCGATGCAGGCAGCTAGGTCCATCCCGAAGTCGATGAACTCCCACTCGATGCCCTCCTTCTTGTACTCCTCCTGCTCCAGCACGAACATGTGGTGGTTGAAGAACTGTTGCAGCTTCTCGTTGGTGAAGTTGATGCACAGCTGCTCCAGGCTGTTGAACTAAATAAATACATGTGTTCACTTTTCTCTTGAGCAAATTGAGCATTTGTAAATGTAGGACTTCTTAATTTAAAAATATATGTTGAATAGCCTTTAGATTACAGATATCAAAATCATGAGGGGGGAGCACTATGAAATCTACTGTTTTCTCTGTTGCCATTTTATTACAGAATCCTAGATCGTATTAATGCTCTTTCCCTGCACTGGCTTAAGCTTACTCAGGGATTTTTCTGAGTTCCTACTTCATCATTTCATGTTTATTCCATTATCTTTTCCATTTTCCATGGACTCAATTAAGAGCTAATGGGCAACCCATTAGGAGCTGGCTGGGAGGGGTCTCTGTAGTATGGAAATCACCAGTGTCAGCTTTATAAGTGGACAATAATTGACACTGTTGTTCTTCAGCGTGAAATGAAAACAAAATCAAGATACCAAATATCATATACAGTGTGATAACACACTTGTGTTAAAAACACAAGCCAAACTCCAAAATGTTAACATTAGCTTGATATAAATAGTGGAATTAACAGGGAACTCTTTCCCTTGATTTTGCGTATTTCCTGCAATGTCCAAGTTTTGCTTTTATAATTAGAAAGAAAAAGATAAACTTAAAGCTATAAGCAGGAAAACTGTATTTCATCAAATGGGATTTTTATCTCATCTCATTAATGAGAATAAATGCTGACTTTATAAATTACTAATCTTTGCTCTTCTTGTCTAAGTGTTTTTGAATGACTGCCCCACCATATATTCAGAATATGCTGTATGTTTCACAGGATTACTTTGATATTTTTATGTTAACTTCATTTGGTGCTGTGGGATTTTTAGAGGGCCCCCCCACCCGCCGGACACTAAGCTAGCTCTTAACTCCCTTTGGGTCCCATATGTAGCAAGTCAGAGTGCTCATCAAGTACATGATTTCTCATAGAGTGGGGACTGCCACTGCGATAAATGCTTAGTAGTTACTCCATCATTCTCTTTTAAGTTTCAGCATAACTTTTTGGGAGTAGTGAGAGAAGGTTATAATATTCACAGATTTCTTCTTATTGATGTTTCTATTACCTTACTGTAAAATCCCCTTACCAACCAGCTACCAACTCACATCAAAGATCTCAAAGCCGGCGATGTCCAAGACCCCGATGAAGTACTGTCTGGGCTGCTTGGTGTCCAGCTGCTGGTTGATGCGGGTGACCATCCACAGGAACATCTTCTCGTAGATGGCTTTGGCCAGAGCGCCCACAGCGTTGGTCACCTTGAAAAACAAAAATATATCTCTTGAGGTTATCAGAGGACTGTAAAAATGCTTGATTCCTGCCAGTGAATTTGAATTATGCACCTACCTGCTCTACAGTCTGGCCTTTGGTGACATACTCATTGCCAACCTTGACCCTGGGGTAGCAGAGGGCTTTGAGCAGGTCAGCAGAGTTCAGGCTCTGGAGATAGGCTGCCTTGTCAGCAACTGAAAGGAAGAAAGGATAAAGCAATGTTATTATGGCCCAGAGCAACCCATTTTCTCAAAAAAAATTTTTTTAAGCTACAGACATTTTGTGCAGTGTTTTCAGAATATCTCTTTGAGCATTCTTTCCCCCTTTTTTTTCCCACTAAGTTCACGATTTTCATTATGGGTAGTGTGCCCTAAAGAACTTCATAGATGATAGGAAACATCTAACTAATATGATGCTTCACATAGTATATTATCTGGGTATACTTTAAAACTCAATTCTTAAAAATGACTTTGTCTTCCTAGAAAAACTCAAGTAACAAGTTAAGAATGTGATTTTCAAACAAACAAAAAGTCAGGGATGACTTAGTTGGTACCTTCGGTGCCATCTGGCTCGGCCTGCTCCTCCCGCTGCTTCTGCTTGAACTTCAAGTTCCCGTAATGCATCACAGCCCCTGTGAGCTTGTAGATGGAGACTTTCTCTTCATTAGTGAAGCCCAAAATATCAATAGCACTCTGCCAATATAACCAAGAGGATAACTGTTATGTTATGATCCATACATTTACTATTCATCATTCACATTCTGATTCCTGATATGTTGGTCAAACTGAGGAAACTATCTTTGCTGATGGGGGTGCAAGGAACTCTTTAGAGGCCAGCACTGAGCATTAGAACTATAGGTACAGACCCCCTAAGATTGAAAAAGTAAACTTAAGATAGAGAACAAGATAGTAAACTTAAGGAACTTGTTATTTTGAGAAGTAGTATGGATCTCATTCACGTAGATTACAAAAAAGTTTAGATAAATTCAGAAATGATAGACCTTTGAAAGATTGTAAGGGAAAGTCAAGTGTTGTAGGACACATCTTCTTCTTTTTTGCCTGACTCTAGGTGGCATATCTGTGCTCATCTTTGAATCCTCTCTTGCTATTTCTACTAGAAACTGAATATTTATCTGGAGGGACCATTGTTCTAACCCAACATCATCATTCTTGTGTTGCACTTACATCTGTTGCCATCAGCTCTTCTTGATCATCAATGCTAGCCACACTGATCTCCCCTTGACTGACAAATGGGTAGTCATATGGGTTGGTGGTGATCAGAAGCATTTCTAAGTACATGAAACAGAGAAAAGGTAAGCAGAATTATCCCCTTCATTAAAACAAGAGATGGCTAGACAAATTCTAAGACACTTTATGAAGCCGAAGAAGATTATCACATACTGGGAAAAGTTATATTTACAAGAATGATCAGTACAGTGCTATTTAAAATCCAGGATTGGAAACAACCTAAATATTCTTTAAAAAGTATGGTTAAGGGGCGCCTGAGTGGCTCAGTCGTTAAGCGTCTGCCTTCGGCTCAGGTCATGATCCCAGGGTCCTGGGATCGAGCCCCGCATCGGGCTCCCTGCTCCGCGGGAAGCCTGCTTCTCCCTCTGCCACTCCCCCTGCTTGTGTGCCCTCTCTCGCTGTGTCTCTCTCTTCAAATAAATAAATAAAATCTTAAAAAAAAAAAGTATGGTTAAATAAATTAAGCTTATCTCTAGAATATAACACGATGCAACCGTTAGAAATAATAATGTGGAGCTATGGTTGGTGACATGGAAAAAACCACGATACATTAATCCTCAATGAAAAAAGTACATCACAGAGGAACATTGAAGTATGATTCCAGTTATCATAAGTATGAGTATAAGTACAGAAAATGAGTAGAATGATATTCACCCAAGTGTTCACAGTGGTTATTTCATAGTGATAGGATTTGAAGCTGTTATCTTCAGTTTTCATTTTTGATTTCTATAATAAGCACACATAAACTTACGAAGCTACTTTTGAAATCAAGGTGGTAAACCTGACAAAATTCAGTCATGGAATACTAGGCTGGACCATGCACGGAGAGGTGCTGGTGTAATCATTCTGGAAAGGGATTATGACATTTCTTACCAATTAGTTCTGGTTTCTTGTTCGATGTGATCTGGTAAAAAATATGATAGCTCCTTTCCGCCTTAAGCTGGAAAGTAACTCTAGACTTCTCTAGCAGATCTGGAAGGAAACAATGAACAGAACAATGTAAAAATTCACGTGGGTTGCAGATTTTACTTTGGGTTGACTTTATAAGTTATAGGAAACAGAAATGACTATAAATGAGATCCAAGCACTCACATGTTTCAATATCAGCAGAAGCCAGCTTCCCTGTGGTGCCAAAGTGGATTCTGATGAATTTACCCTTGAAAGGAGAACTAATATTACTACTTGGTTTTCAAATCATATCAAATCTTTGAGAAACTCAAAATACTTGGACTGCCTAATGGGTTGATATTAAATAAATCCAGAGGCTATTTGTATGAGGCAGAAAAGGTGTATCTCCTATTTTTTTAGGTAAAAGAATTTTATCTTTGATTTTCATATTATAAATAATCGTAGGTAATGACAAATGAGAAATAACTCAGATATAGGGTCACATATCTTTTTAGATGGGACTCGGATCCATATTATTACATGCTCAGAGGGAAAGGAGAGAGCCCGATGCGGTATAATGTGAACGAAAAGATTCAGAGAGTATATTCACAAACAACCCATACACCTTGATCAGTGAACAGTGTCCATACCAGTGTCTGCAACTTACAAAGCGAGAGGAGTTGTCATTCCTCACGGTCTTGGCGTTGCCAAAGGCCTCCAGTAGGGGGTTGGCGCTGATGATTTGATCTTCAAGGGTCCCCTGCAAAGGCAAGAGCGGTCCTCACCTCTGGGGCTCCAGAATTCCTCAGAGCCCCAAGAGTCTTGAGTCTGGCCCCAGACCCACCTGCATTTTGCCAGAGGTAGCATCCTCCTTCTTCTTCTCCCCAGTGACTGCAATTGTTGCAAAGTACTGGATGACACGCTTGGTGTTCACGGTCTTCCCTGCACCAGATTCTCCGCTGTCAAATAAAAACTAAGTGAGATGAGGTTCCAGACGTGGCAACTATCGCAGCCATAAGAAAGCATAAAATTTACTTACGTGATCAGGATTGACTGATTCTCTCGGTCTACAAAAGAGAAATCATAAACATTTAATACTGGTTTTTTTTGGTATATTTGTAAATAGTAAAGTAAAATGGGATAAATTTAGTATTTTTCAGACTGGACTTTGCAAACCCTAGGGCTTCATGGGCCCTCGACCACCAGTCTTTTCCAGTGCTCCTTCCATGTCCCCCACTACCTCCCCACACCACACCCCTGACTTCAGCACACTTGCATCCATTTAAACAGAACACTGGAACAAAGCAGCAGACCTTTTCTTTGTAATATTCTGTCACTAAGGACATATCAAAAGTGGACTTGAGCCTTCGATCGGGTTTAGATGACAATTCCAGTAGTGAATAGTGAATATTTATTGTAGGTGTAAGAAGTCATGAAAAATAGGTATTTTAGCATGTGGGATGGGGTAAATATAGTACAGGTGGTAGCTTTTTAAGTAATCACGGCTTTAGTCATAGTTTGGGGAAAAGGTTGGTTTTACTGTTTTACTTTCTCTGAAGACGAATTCTCTAAGTCCTTTCCCCAACTAGCTTAGACTGGGCTGGCTGAGGCAGTATTCTAGGAAGAAGATTCATGGTATGGCTGTTTTAATACCAAATACACCTTAAAATCTGGAGCGTGTGGAGGTTGGCTCAGGGCAAAGGGCAATAGCATTTATGCCCTCCCTAATATAGAGAGGGCGTTCGTTGGTCATAGTTTCTGATGTTGAGGATAAGACCACAGGGGCAGATTTTACTCTTCTGGTTTTTGGCTCTTGGCAGTGGAAGCACAGTTTGTATGTGTGATTGTGTGTGTGCATACACATAAACAGTGTTTATAATTTTTGCTCAAGCTTTTTTAGTTTCTGAGTCATTCAAAAGTAAATTCTCTAACTATGGCCAACCCCTATTGACATTTAAAAGTTGAAGAGACCATGAGCAATTGTGTGATGGTAAGGATTGCAAGTCATCTTTTACACCCCCTCCTTCCTGGACCACCTCCCTCGCCAATACACCAGCCTAACAGAAGGGCTCAAAGAGCGTGTTGAGACAATTAGGGTCTCTTTCTCCTATGGTTCCAAAAAGATTACGCACACACAAAACATTTAACTCACCTGTCAGCATGAACTGATAGGCGTTGTCGGAGATGGAGAAGATGTGGGGCGGGGCCTCCTGGCGCTTCTTGCCTCGGTAGGCACCCACCACCTCGGGGTTGTACACCGGCAGCCACTTGTAGGGGTTCACGGTGACGCAGAAGAGGCCCGAGTAGGTCTGAGAAAACCAGAAAATGTGACATGTGGATCTTGTCTTTACTCAGAGAGATGGACGGAATAGGGAGATGCTGAAGGGCGCTCACGTAGATCATCCAGGCTGCGTAACGCTCTTTGAGGTTGTACAGCACTCCAGGCTCGTGCAGATGGGTCATCATGGCCATGTCTTCGATCTTGTCAAATTTGGGAGGGTTCATGGGGAAGACTTGATCATCTTTCACTGTCAGAGTCTGGTCAACAGGGAAGATAACGGCTCATGTCAACTGAGAGATGGGAACACAAGAATTGATAAAATGTGGCCGGCTCCAGGGACTCTACTCACCGCTCCAGCTTCGGTCTTCACCGTCACTTTCCCTCCTTCTCTGCTCTGGATGGTCCCTTTCACAAAGGATTCTTTGGGCTCCGCCACAAAGACAGATGTCTTGGCATCAAAGGGCCTATTCTGGGCCTCAATGCGCTCCTTTTCAGACTTTCGGAGGTACGGAGCTGCCTCCCCAAAAACGGCCATTTCCTGGTCTGAACTCATGGCTGCTGAACTCAGAGGTCCTAAAGGAGATGAGGCATTTCACATTAGAGATGTGGACTGTCATGTGTATCAGTATATCTCTATATATTGGTGGTGATAGTTCATGGAAACTCCACTATTTGGAAATTTCACCAGGCAGGCCCCCTGTGCACCATGCTGTAATTACTGAAACAAACATAATCCCAAGGTCTCAGATGCATCAAGGGTCAGTGTGTAACAAACACTGTACTCAGGGCTTGACATGCACTGTTTTCTTTCAACCTCCGAGACTAGCATTCTAATCAGGGAGCTGGGTGTGGTCTCCGCGTGCTGCCGAGGAGCTGGTGACCCTTGATCTTTTCAAGCTACAGTGCCTCCCTCATAGAAGAGGGATTACAATATCTGCCTTTCTTAATTTACAGCCTGTGAGATACTGGACAGATACTTTGGGAACAAAGTTACATGAAGACTGAGAAAGCAGTTTGAAATAGTACAGGCTCCTGTCTCGATGGAAAATGCTATTTATTGTAATGGAAGAAAATTCCATTTCTTGTCATATACTGCAAAAGAACTTCATTTCCTCCTGTAGATATTCAGCCAGAAGTGCTCAAGGTCAGGCGTTTTGAGGATGATAATTTTGTTTACCTCTTTTTCTCAAGTTGTGTGCTTACTAGTGTTTGCCTAACATAATATCTTTGCATATTATTATATCTTATGGTTGGCATATTATCATCCAGTTAATCGGTTAACCTAATTGAGGATAAAAGCCATAGCAAATGTTATCCTCATTTTATTATTTTAAATTTATTTTAAATTTATTGCATCGATGTTCAGTCGACATGCAGTGTTATATTATCCTCATTCTTCTGTATTGAAGGGCTCCCTTTGCCCTTCCAAATTTCCTGCTGGAGAATGCAGGTTTGGACTGCCCCATTCTCTGTTATGTGCAGGTTGCCAGCGGCATCGGTAGAATGAAAGGTTTGGCAAAGAATGCTACTCAGTCATTACGGGATTCAGTTACTTGAAAGTCATTTTGATCAGCTACCCACCAGTGTCTCCCTCCAGAAACGCGGTGTGTAGTAGTTGGGCAGATTAATACCTATATGTGTGTAACAAAAGGTTCACAGCATCTTAATTTCATGCAAAGCTCAGCATTGGGCAAGGTAACTTTTTACAAGTTTTAAAGGAGCTTAAGGAAGCTTTTTCCTAGGTACCTTCTTTCTTACTTGTTAGATATCATGTTTACTTAATGAATTCTAATAGCAGGATACATTTTTATCAAATTTGAGGTTTTTAGCAAGCGAATCCTATTGCAGATCTCTTTTCCCTATAGAATGATATTCTGTTAACAAACTAGCAATTCCATTAGCAGTTTTCTTGTTAAGATGCCCCCCACTCCCAGCCAATGCTTGCATCCTGAATGAATGTGTGTGCATTGTTCTGAAAAGCAAGGCTTCCTTCCCTCTCTCTCTAGTACCTTTCCTGAAGTACAGTTATTAAGGTATTTACTGAGACCAGCACTTTCTTAAAGGTTGCTAAGTGACACAGCTCCATCCCAGAGGCTCTCACCTTCTCCTCCAGGGACTGGTTAGTCCAACCCTTACCTTGTTAGCAAGTGAGAAGATGTAGTCTGGAAACAAGGCAGTTCTATAAAAGAGGGGGAAAAGCATTTCATTAGTTAACCAAAAGCACACCGCCCCCCCCCCCCAACACACACACAAAATCCAATTTGCGGCATTACTGGCTATTGTAAACAGAAGGCTACAAAAGTCATGGATGTAAAAACGTGCAGTATCCAAAGGAGCAGTACCCGAGCTAGCAGCTGCAGCCTACGCAGGACGGCGTGGCCAGTGTCCCTCTTGAAAGCCCGTTGCCCGTTCCCACTTACCTTGGAGCTTTTTAAAGCAGGCCGAGTCAGCCTCATTCCAAGGGCTCTTTTATATGGATAGCTATGGAAACAATGCAGCTGCCTGTGCTTTCTCAAGTCAAAAGGAATTGTTTGGCAGAAAAAGTCTTGGCAGTCTTGTGTCCCTGCATAATTCTCATTCGTATTAAGAATGGTTGGATATAATTAGAAATATTTTTCTTATTGAGTATGTGAATAAATCTCCTATGGATAATTTGAGAAGATGATCTGAAAGGAAGGTTCAGGCTGGTGGATAAAGGCAGTGGAGAGGCAGCCAGAATTCCTGGCTTCTCTCATAAATTCTGTCTGGCCTAGCTGGGCATGCCATTCAGGTTTGCCTTGCGTCACCTTTCATATTTCACATATTCAACGGTAGAAATAAAACACAAATGTTTGTTTTGGTTTTGCGAGGGTTAATTTTCACCTGTTGATCTTTTCTTCCCAGCCCTGCAAAATTAAGTACCGTGTCTTCGTGTCTTCGACAGTTTAAAAGGAAGGAAGGTCCTCTACTTGTTCCAATATTCTTGTAGTTTTGGGGGAATATCCTGACTCTTTCACTGTTTTGCTTTTGCCCAAACTGGTCCTCCATACAGGACATTGTTTCCTGCCTGCCCAGTCGTGTAGCTTGCCTGCAGTGAAGAAGGTTGAAGATTTTCTAATAGTGAAAAGTGCTTTTGGGGACTACTTCCCAACATTTTCCATGTCAGCACCACCAGAAACTAATGATATATTAGTGTAGTTACACTAGAATAATGTGGACGTGATTTGGCTGTATCTGTAAAGGGCTTGGTAAGAACATTTCTTTATACTTCTTATATTTCTTTACGTTTCTTCGTGTGATATAAGGATGAAATACATAGGATTAAGGAAAATATTAAATACTGAGTGCATCTAAACAAGATATTTCTTAAACTTTTAAGGAGAAATTTCAGCTAGATTCCATGAACAGAACTTGTTTATATGTGACTTTATACTTGAAATTATGACACTCATGTCCTGATCAAAACTTTGAAGATATTGGCACACATTTGCGTTCTTGATAATTCCCATTGTAGGGAAAGTTTTCATAAGAAGGCAATCAAAATGTAAAACCATATATATATATATATATATATATATATATATATATATATATACATTTTTTTTTTTTTTGCGACTACCGAAATGATATCTTAACATTTTCCCAGCTCTTCTTTTTTCTTTACCGACAAATATAATGTTGAAATTTCTAGGGTAATGAGAATAAGTTTTGAATCCACTTGAACTCTTTCTCTTTCATATCACATATTTCTAAAGACGTTGAAGCTCTAATCTTCAAAAGTCTACATGTTAAAAGGGTCACCCTGCTGCTAGGTTGGTCACCACTCAAAGGGCACATCAGCCATGAATACACAGAAGTGCCTGATGGATTCAGGGTGTAAGATCTGGAGCTGCCTCCACCAAGACAACCTACCTGGCCTTCCAGCACCCCTACTCTGGCTGGCTGCACTCTGGACTGCATGCCCTGTCCTAGGCATCCTGGAACACCAGCCTTCCCAGCATCTCCAGGGGTCTCTTGCCTGTAGCTGGCAGCATCACACTCCTCAGCTGGCTGCTAAAAGAAATGTCCTCTTTGGTTCCACTCAGCACATGGTAAACACCCCCATTGTGCTTGCCTCCTTTGGGGATTGTAGGGTACACTGTCAGACTCACTCAGCCCAGGCCACCCTTTGAGGCTCCCCTGGGTAAGCTTCCCGTAGCCAGAGACCACCTCCCAATGCTCTGGCCTCCCAGCCCATCCAGCCACTTCTAGACTGAAAGGATCAACATTTTGTGGTACATCTGTAACTTTCTGATGCCAAGACACACTGGTTGGGCACCTCTGCTTTCAGATGAGCTGTGATTCTATTTCCTTATACTCAGCAGCCATTTGTAGTGCCCAAACCAATATTTTGATATTTTCTTATGCCATTCCTACTGCCCCTGCACATTATCTTTATGCATCATTAACTCTTTATTATTTTGTGTTTTTTGCAAAATGTCCTTCACTTTTCAGTCATCTCACAATGATGTATTCTGTTTCCTCAGTTTGTAAAATCCTTTGGTGAATACCATATTTACAGATAGAAGCTGTCTAATATATTACTTTTTTGATGTAAAAAAGCAAATGAGATGCCTCATTCCCAATGGGTGAGAAATACACCTTCATTGTTCCCTGTGCCACTTGGCTCATGATTTGTGACTGGTAAATGTTCTTTGAGAACTAGGGCCTAAGGAATATGTCAGTCAGGATAATCTGCTTTTACACTCTGTGAATAAACCAAAGATGTACATTCACTTCAGGCATTTTTCTTGATTTCACCAATATTTTGACCCCTGCTCTAATGAGTCAGGGACTTTCTACTTTCCACTGCTTACTTACCTTTTGGGATATCTGTCACGTTTAGGTCTATTGACAACTCAGTAATAGAAGGAATTCAAGAATGAATACTGATCTGTGTAGGGCAAGGAAGTTCAAATGGAATAGTAGCCACCAACCCCGTCTTCAAGAGGTTATAATCTAACTGAGAAACCAAAAGAGCACCACTGAAGTGGCTCAGGTCACCTTCAGAACAGGATGATAGTAGCTTGAAAAAAATGCAATGTACAAGTTCTTTGCAGGGAGGGAGCCATATTTTATGCATCTGTTTGATTCTTATCAACACCTAGAAGGGTGGGAACATATGGAAGGTGTCCCCCAAATTCTGGTTTACAAATTTCAGATGCCCTAGGTTTCTTTATCTTGATCATTCTTGTTCCTGTCAACTGAAACTAGATCTTGGATTTGACTTTTGACTACACACCAACTGGGTATCCTTAGAAATTTACTAAAACTTCCCAAGGCTCTGTTTCCAGATCTATAAAACAGTTCCAAATCTATATAAGGGTTTTTGAGGAATAAATAAGATAATAGCATGTTTAGAAGCATGCTTAGAAGCATGAAAAATATATGGCACCCATTACTAATTCAATAGATATTAACCATTTTGTTTACAATGGCCCCCATCTTTTGTTCGTTCTTACTCTGAACTTGGTTGTGGTGAAGTAGTTTCCTTCATTGCTTGTTTCATTGATCATTTCAATTACCCGGCAAACATTTGCAGAGCATTACCACATGCCAGGCTCTTAGGTGAGCTCCCCACTGCCACCATGGAATGCCGTCCTCTCTTTTGTATCATTTGTATGTTTTAGGTATATTAAAATCCACATCGGGGGCACATGGGTGGCTCAGTCAGTTAAGCGTCTGCCTTCAGCTCAGGTCATGATCTCAGGGTCCTGGGATCGAGCCCCGCATCGGGCTCCCTGCTCAGCGGGGAGTCTGCTTCTCCCTCTCCCTCTCCCTCTGTGCTCTCTCTTTCTCAAATAAATAAATAAAATCTTAAAAAAAAAGAACAGATGCAATTGAAAGAAGTGTGACCACAGAATTAAAGAGATGAGAGATTAAGTCTCAGAAGAGTCGGAACCCAAGAGGTGAGTTTCCCATCGGCCATTTCCCTCTCTTTTCCATAGACTGGATCCCAGACCCAGCGGCTTGCCTGTCGAAAACCATGGGCATTGATGTTGTTTTCCAGTAGTGTTGCTCTTCTGATCCAAACTTAATATCTTTGCCCCAGCAGCCCCCATGTTTATTAAGGTCCCATCAACAGGAATCTATACTTCCAAGTGTCCAGTGGTAGAATTTTCTGAGAATCTGCTTAATAAAAGAAAAATGACAAAATGGGAGTGCTCATAATTTAAAGTTCTTGAGAGAAATGGTGAGGATCATTCAAAAGCCATTTAGAATTTGATTTTGTCATCTATTACATGGCTCTTCTCAGTAGTTGCAGATTGAGCTTTCAAATCGTATGTTACTCAGTCCAAATTTGAAATAGAGGGAAAGCCTGTGTCTGTGAGCACTCATGGGTAGAATTGTTCAGGAAGTTTCTGGGAATGTGCTGCACTAAAATATAAGAATCCCAAGGCTTTTTGTATGCAAAGCATCCAATTTAGCCCTTAGGAGCGAGGAAGTGTGGACCACACTTGGTGCCAATCATCTCGCAGTTCTTCTAGCACAAAGCACATAATCTCTGGGTAGATAAGGGAGTTTGGTGAGCTTTCATGGTGAAATCTAGGAGAAGCAAAACTAACTCCCTTAAGACTAAACCAATATTTGCTTTTTCTAGTTACAAAAATAATATAGGTAAAGGGATATTCTAGAAATTTGGAAAAGAACAACAAAAGAATGAAAGTCAAGAGAACTTACTTCTTAATGGTGCTTATAGAGAAAAATGCACTTACTTCTGCATATCTCAGCATTCACTTACCAAGTTGTATCAGGTTAATTATCCAATTAAGAGGTAAAATCAGTATGTGTATGGTCTCTATTTTCTTCCTGCTTATCAGATAGTAGGCATCAATACATGTTAGTTGAATAACTAAGGAATAAATGAACATTATTTTGCTAATGTCCCTACGTACATAACATGTTATAGCCTGTAAGCATCTTCTAGGCATTAGCTCGCTTTTTTCTTTCAAAACTCTGGAATATGGATAGGGCAGATAAACTCTTCTCATTTTATATTTGAAGAAACCATGATCCAGAGGGATGTGAAATGGCTTGCAGAATCAGAGTGGAACTCGAATAAAGGTTTTCTGCTCCACTCCCCATTGTTTTTAATGCCTAATATATGTAACTCTGACTGTTGCTCATTCTAGAATTACTCTGACTCCTTTAGGTTGACCATTAGAATGTAAGTTAGTAAGTTGCCTCCTAGCCTCAACCAGGCATCCTGCAATATTGTGCAGAAGATAAGATGACGTACAAATAATATAGCTATAGCTATTCCAGAATGCAGGAAAATTTTAAGTATAGAGCCCCAGAAGAGAGGAAACCCCACCCCTTTGTGCTGACGGTGACGGTACATGCAGATTTCTTTAGTGAAGAGATGGCATCTGGTTGAGGGATCAGGGAAGACTTCATAAAAATGATATCTCTGATGGTTTGTGAAAGAATGGGCTGGGTTTGACAGGAGGAAGTCCAGGAAGAAAGGAGTTCTAGGTGAGGTGCAAAGAACGGGGACAGAAAGGAGAGAGGTGGAAAGAGGGGAAGTTTGAAGTCTGTTTTGGGAAGTGGGAGTTGTCTGGTCTGACTGGAGTCAACCCCATATATAAGGATAAGTCCAGAGGGACAGACTGAGGCCACATGTGTCAGAAGCTGTTTCTATGACTAACTCTTTAGGAACAAAATATCCTGTCCCCAAACTGCAAATGAGGCTAACCAGAGCACCTGCTATACGAGCTTTTTGCCTTTTTTCTTGGACCATTTACCCTCCCCGCCCCCCAACACACACACCCAGTTTCCTTATTTTTTACTCAGTTCTGCACTCTGATTGGTTTTCCATCCCCATATCCACTGCTGGGCTCCTCCTCTGCCCTTGATCTCTCCCTCGCCTGACCTCACTAAATCATACTGTCAGGACACGCAACCCTTCACCCTCTCCCTTGACCATCCTCCTTCCTCCCACTGACCCCTCTTGAGACTGGAAACAGCTATGACTTCCACCAGCTCCTATGCTGCCTTCCCAAGCCCACCCACAGCACGTGATAGCAAAGGGCCTTGAATGCCAGGCACAAGAGTGTGACTTGGATTGAATAAATATTTATCTCCCCAAATTTGGGGCTATTAACCAAAACAACATGGCCATGAATTTAGAATTCATGCTATACCTTTGAGCACTAAAATCATCCCATACGTGATTTAAAATAAAATCTATCTAATGTCTGCCTCAGAAAATTTTATTTTACTCGATTGTAATGAGATTTAAAGTCAATTTTTAGGAATGAAAAAAAGTATTCAGTTAACCAAATCCCGATCTCTTTATCCTAGTGGTAAGAATAAAAAGTCAATCAAAATAATTTTTATCCTATTGTGCCAAGATCATCCCTCCTCAAAAACAAACAAACAAACAAAGAAACTCAAGAACGAACAAGGGAGCATGAGTTGGGGTTGGGATTGGAATTCTGATGGCCGAACAAGGAGAGATTTTTGCTATTTCTGGGATCTGGACATTTCAAGGAGACCCAAATGTGGATCAGCTCCCTCAAATCTGCTGCTGCTTCTTTGTGCCTTTGGCTTGTCCCAGTCCAACAACTGGTCCACTGCACAGGTGTTGATGAAAACAAGGCTGCACTCCAAGGCTAAGGAGTATTTTTAGGTCTTGAGGAAGAAGGTTTTTTTATTTGAAGGAAAGGGTGGTAATGTCATCCAGAGTCCCGTGTGGAAGCTGGGACTTGGCAAGACTCGAAAAGCATACTTCAAAAGGAATGCGGTCAAAGGCCAAGCTTTGAGAGACCAAACGCTATGGAGACCCAGTTCTTCTGGTCTATCTGTAAAACTTGATAGCACGAGTTTGAGTGGATTTTCTCATTCCTTGGCCCTTTTATAAACTGTCGGTGAACACAGGCATTTGCTCTTTTCGATTGCCTTGTGGGAGGCTCAAGCCTGTATTCTTTCCCCTTTGAGCAATAAGAATAAAAATAACCCCCGAAACTCCTAAGATATGTCATAACCTCCTGGGAAAATGTTAGCTGGTCAATCTCGAACAGTCCTCAAAGTAAACATTATGTGAAGAAATGATGGACCGAGGACCAGATGCCTGTGCATAAACATACATGTGGGTGCGGTGTATGTTTATGTACGCCCAGCACGCATGCCTGTGCTTAATCAAAGGTGCCCTGTGCAGGGGGCACTTGGGTGGTTCAGTCAGTTAAGTGTCCGACTCTTGGTTTTGGCTTGGGTCATGATCTTGGGGTTGTGAGATTGAACCCCGAGTTGGGCTCTGCGCTCAACAGGGAGTCTGCTTCTCTCTCTCTCTGCCCCTCCCTCCGCTCATGTGCTCTCTCTCTCTCTCAAATAAATAAATCCTTTTCTTTTTTTTTGAAGTGTCCTCTGCAGATAGGAGAAAGGCAGGAAATGCAGAGCTACCTGTCTTTCTGGGACTCCATGGGGTCTGGGTGGGGCAGCTAGGTGTTTAGAAAGGCCCTCCTCCTTGAGCGAATTCTAAGTTCAACAGTGATTCTAAGTTGGCATTCAGGAAAATCAATTATTTAAGTGAAATCAGACAGTTGAACTTTTGGAAACTGTCTTCAGTTGAATCTTGGGCTGTTGGTTGAACTACTCAGGACCTGTGGGCAAAGGCTTACAAACAAAAGTCTTTACCTGTAGACTGCTTTTAACCGTCCCTGGTATTTGCTTCTTGGGGGAGTTCTTCCAGAAGCACCATAAACTGGCTTTCCTCACATTGTGTCCTTTGGACAATCAGTCCAGCACCACTGACAATAAAGGGATTTTGTGGTCACATAAGCTTGAGATGCACTATGTGCTGTGTCCTTCTCCTGAAGAGTGACCATACACACTGACATTATAAAAGGTCTTAGCACAAGTCTGCCTTTATTGTTCTAAGTTTTTCACATATTTATTTACCCATGGGCTAAACATTCTTTTCTATTTTGGACTTGCACCTTACTGCCAAAAGCAAGAAAGCATTAACACAACATATAGCTATCTCTGAGGTCTATTTTCCTGAGTTTCTGTGTGGACAGGCCATGTCAGCATCATTTGGGAGCCTATTAGAAATGCAGATCTTGGGGTACCTGAGTGGCTCAGTCAGTTAAGTGTCTGTCTTTGGCTCAGGTCATGATCCCAGGGTCCTGGGAGCAAGTCCTGCATCCGGCTTCTTGCTCAGTGGGGAGCCTGCTTCTCCCTCTTCCTGCTCCTCCCCCTGCTCATGCTCTCTCTCTCTGACAAATTAGTAAATAAAATCTTAAAAATAAAATAAAGTTTAAGAAGCCCTGATGTAGGTGTTCAGTCAAAAATGAGGCCAACTATTACCTTTCTTAGATGATAACTAATCCACCAATCCTTATGGATTCTCTTCTTGGTTTTTTAGGCCCCACTCCCCCAACTAATCCAAAATTAATCTACTTTTATCTTCAACCGGACACATGTCAGAATTACCTGCAGATACTTGGGTTCTGTGCCTTAGGCTAGTGGTTGTTACCATGTGGTCCCCATACCGGCTGTATCAGCATCACCTGGGAATTTGTTAGAAATGCCAATTGTTGAACCTCATGCCAAACCCACTGAATCAGAAACTGGGGGTGGAAGGGACAGCAGTCTGTGATTTTGATCCACACTGAGGCTTGAGAATAAATGCCCTAGGGATTCTGATTCAGAAGATACAGAGCAGAATTCAGAAAACCATATGGGAGAAGTACCATTACTCAGCGAACTCCATGAATGGAGGTCAAGGGTACAGTCCAGTGTTGCCTACCATTGTACCTCCAGGGCCTGTCCCAGTACCTGAGACATGGTCAGGACTCAAAAATATTTGTCAAAAGAAAGAAAGGTGGGCGCCTGGGTGGCTCAGTCGTTAAGCATCTGCCTTCGGCTCAGGTCATGATCCCAGGGTCCTGGGATCGAGCCCCGCGTCGGGCTCCCTGCTCCGAGGGAAGCCTGCTTCTCCCTCTCCCACTCCCCCCTACTCTCCAAGAGCTCACAACCCGGAGAGATGAAAGCAAGAAGGCAGATAGCTAGAATCCTTCCTCTTCCTCTTTAGTGCCCGACAGAACCCTTATCCAACATTTTCTTTCTTTCTTTATTTATTCGCTTGCTTGTGAGTTTATTGTCTTTCCCCATCACTAGAACGTAAACTCCAAGAATCTCATTCACCGTCCTATCTGACCAGTTAGGGTATTCCCTGGAGCATGGTGGACACAATAAGTATTTCTTGGATGAAATGCCAACGAAGAAAATTCAAAATTAAAAGTGTGCATTGCTTCTTTTTAAGTATTAGATCCCACGTTTAGGTCTGCATTTTCATGTCCTCTGGTGAAGAGCCATGCTCTGGATTCCCATGGCTCTGCGAGGTTCAAGTCTTGGTGCCGAAATTTACTGCCCTGTGGCCTTGACCATGTTGCTTTGCTTTGGACTGTCGCTTCCTTCCTTGCAGGACCGTGAGGACCGAAGGATAGAATGCGGCTTAGCACAGTGCCGGGCAAGTGGTCACTGTTACGGACACAGAACATTTGAAGCCCTGTCTTCTTTAACAAAACTTTTTTTCAAAACACAACTTTTAAAGCCTCATCCCTAGCTAGAAATTATAACTGAAAACAAACTACAGATGCTGGGTGGCAGTTGTAAAAAGAAGCCTTGAAGGGATGAGGAGCTGTTGACTCAGGTGGTGTGAGGATGAGCACTGAGCTAGCCATCACATCTTGTGGGAAGAAGACTAGCACATAGTTACATAAGATTTACAGTAAACCCATAGTTACTCTGTACTGTTCCACTCGAAGTTCAATTTCTAAGTCTCTTGGTTAAGATGAGCAAAGACATGTCCTATAACATTCCAGAATGTGTTTCTCCAGTTCTGAGGACTGTTGATGTACCACCTTGAAGCTACGGATGTTTTTTATAAAAACAAACAAACAAAAAAACCTACGTATGTTACATTTAAATGTTGTTCTTGTAATTCTTTGTAGAAAGCTTGTTAGTTCATTTAAAGTAGTAAACAATGTCATAAGAGGACAATTTTACTCAATGACCTTGTGATAATTAACTCACCGTGACTTCCAAATATAGCTCCAATTTATTCAAGCAATATTAAAGGACTGTAAGATTAGGAGCATAGCTAAAGAAATTCCCTTGTAGCAATGAGTAGTAGTAATATTATGTAAGTAAAATACACTGACTGACAATAATTTTAGAACCGAAGGCAGGATTCACCTTGGGAGTATTATTGTTTATTCTGTTGAAGTAATTTTGGATTGCATTTCTGTTATTTGAGGCATCAGTAATTCTAGCAAAAGGAGTTTTTATGTATGCATATAAATATATGTGTTATATTTATATAATCAGTAAGAATTTTTTACAACTATGTTTTTCGAACTGTCTTTCCCTTGCTGAACTGAGATTGATCTTTCTGTGTTTTTCTAAAGAAGCGGCAATGTATCCTCTGGTGTATTCTGTGGAACGTACTTCTGATGGCTCAGGTACCTTACTTATGTGTAAGCACCCACCTCAAATGGTCCTGGAACTTGGTGAGAAACCATTGTCAGATCTCTTCAAGCCTCTGGTTTCTTATCTGTAACGTTAGAGTCATAGTAACACCTGTTCTGCTTTAAGGGTCAAATACAAAGCTGCGCGTAGAGGGTTTTATAAATGGCAAAACACTATATATAATGCTCTGTGTATGTATGTGTGTATACACGTAAACTATTACATGTGTATGTGTAAGCCGTTACTGCTGATGTTCCCTCATGGCTTGCTTGTATAGATCTCACAGGAAATGCTTGTCAGGGGATTTCAGTGGGTCTAGTTATTAGCTATTCTCCCTCTAAGCCTCACTTAGCAACACTGAATATGACTGACCTCCATATTGAAGAGCTCGAGATAGAGCATTCTTTTCACACTGCCTTGGTTTCTTGCTTTCTCCTTTCCTTGGTTTTATTTTTCTTGTGACAACTCTTGGAAAATGCAAATTTCTGAACTTGCAAAGCCTGGATCTTAACCGGAAGAGTCTTCTTATTCCTCGACAACTACTTCTTACTGGGGAACTAGGGCCCTAGATGGCAAAGGGACAGGCCTGGCCTGACCGAAAAGCCTTGCTTGCCAAGAGGGTCTGGCAGGCACCCTGGCACAAGTGTTCCTTCTCTTGTGACCGCTGCTCACCAACTGGACTGAACCTTTCTCAGACTCCCATGGCTCCTTGCATTGGTTACATAGTGAGGAAGTCAGTCAGTTTGTTAACAATAAATACTACCTTGCTGTGTGCAGTGATAAGGCTTTAAAAATGAAGTACGTAGAATAGAAAGTGAAGGCTCTCCTCTTTGCCTTCTGTTCCACGATTAGTAGTTTGGAGCCTGGCTCTCCAAATCACATTGTGTGCATTTTAATATGCAACCCAAAGATCTTTTTTAAAAAATTTTAATTTATTTATTTGAGGGGTTGGAGAGAGCACGAGCAGGGGGAGGGGCAGAGGGAGAAGCAGACTCCCTGCTGAGCAGAGAGCCTGACTCAGGGCTCTATCCCAGGATCCCAGGATCATGATCTGAGCCAAAGGCAGATGCCTAACTGACTGAGCCACCCAGGTGCCCCCAAAGATCTTTTTTAATAAAGAAATCATTCTCTACATTTAGCTTTGCATTGAAAAAAACTTTTCATATCAGAACATACATTGATATACCTATTCCATAGTATAAATATATGTCATTTAACTTCTGATGGACGTTTCTTTCTCTTTCTTCTTCTTTTTTCCTCTTTGATATTACAAACGATGCTTCAGCAAACATTCTTGTAAACACACATACATGCATATATTTCTGAAGAACACTTTTTTTTTTAAAGATTTTATTTATTTATTTGATGGAGAGAGAGACAGCGAGAGAGGGAACACAAGCAGGGGGAGTGGGAAAGGGAGAAGCAGACCTCCCGCTGAGCAGGGAGCCCGATGCGGGGCTCAATCCCAGGACCCTGAGATCATGACCTGAGCCGAAGGCAGACGCTTAACGACTGAGCCACCCAGGTGTCCCTGAAGAACACTTTTATAATCTTGTTTCATACGATTAGTTCTTTAATGCAGCTACCATTTATTTTTATACATAATGTGATGTAACTATAGTTTAAAAGAAATGGATACCCATTTGTTCTCTACCATTTATTGTATAGTCCAACCTGTTGGTCTAAAATGTTAACTTTACCATAAACTAAATTTTCATGTACACCTGCTTCTGATTCTTCCATTGATTTGTCTTTCTACAGATCAGTTTTTCTGTACCAAGCAGTTATGATAATCTTACAGGACGTTCCAGTTATGATAATCCTATAAGATATTTTCGAATCTGGTAGATCAAATTTTCAAATGTTTTTCTGCTTTAAAATGTTTCCATTATCCTCCTACATTTTCTCTTCTGGCTGACCTTCGGTATCAGCTTGTCAAGTTCCATTTTAAAATTACATTGGATTTGGGGTGCCTGGGTGGCTCAGTTGTTTGAGTGTCTGACTCTTGATTTTGGCTCAGGTCATGATCTCAGGGGTGGTGACATTGAACCCCATATCAGGCTCTGTGCTGGGTGTGGAGCCTGCTTAAGATTCTCTCTCTCCCTCCCTGTCTGCTCCTCCTTCCCTCTCTAAAATAAATAAATAAAAATAAATAAATAAACACGATTGCATTGGATGTAAAAATTAGCATATTGTCAAATTGTATAGTTCTGTGAGTTTGGCACAAGCATGGATTTGTGGAGGCACCATCACAGTCCGTATACAGAACAGTTTCATCTCCCCAGAACTCCCTCCTGCTACCCTCCTCCAAACCTGACTTCTGGCTACCACCGTCAATTCTGTTCCTAAAGTTTTATCTATTTGAGAACGTTATGTAAGTAGAATCCTCTAGTGTGTAGCCTTCTGAGGCTCACTCAGCACAAAGCCTTTGAGATTCATCCAAGTTCTTGAGTTTGTTCCTTTTTATTGTTAAGCAGCACTGCATTGTATGGCGGTAGCACGGCTCATCCACTCTTCCCTGCTGAAGGACAAACTACATTGTCTGTAGTTTGGGGCCATTACAAATAGAGCTGTCTTAAACACTCATGTACAGATTTTTGTGTGAGCAGAAGTTTTCATTTTTCACGGGTAAATACCAAAAAGTGAGATTGCTGGGTTGTATGGTGAGTGCATATTTAACTTTGTGAAAAAACTTGCCAGACTGTTTTCCAGAGTGGCAGTGCTGTTTTGCACTCCCACCAGCGATGACAGAGAGTTCCATCTCCTCGGCGTCCTCGCCAGCACTGCTGTTGTCAGTTCTTTCTACTGTAGTCATTCTGATCAGTGCATAGTGGTATCTCATTGTGGTTTCAGCCTGTGTTTCCCAGTGGTTCATGGTGTTGAAACCTTTTCATGTGCTTATTTGCCGTCCTTGTCTCCTCTTTGGTGAAGTGTCTGTTCAAATGTTTTGCCCATTTTTAAAATGGGTTACTTGTTTCCTTACTATTGAGTTTTGAGGGTTCGTTGTGAATTCTGAATACAGATCTGTTGTTGGCAGGGATGGCTCACGGGAGTGTGACCTGTGCAGTCACACCACCCCATGCTCAGAAGGGCCCCTGTTTCACGTGACACTCTACTGTCACAGTTTGAAATTCTTAATAATTTTCAACAAAGGGTCTCACATTTCCAGTCCGTACTGGACCCCAGGCATTATGTAGCTGGTCCCTGTGTGTTGGATTGTGTGATTTGCAAATACTTTTTCCCAGCCCACAGCTTGTTTTCTCATTCTCTTAGGAGTGTCTTTCTCAGAGCAGAAGTTTTAAATTTTGGTAAAATCCAGTTTATCTATATTTTTCTTTGATAGATTGTGTTTTTGGTGCCATGTCCAAGAATGCTTTGATCACAAAGACTTTTTTTCTTCCATTATCTTGTAAATGTGTTACAGTATTATGTCTTACATTAAGATAAATGATCCACTCTGTGTAAACTTTTTTTATGGTAGATGAGATTTAGGTTTTACATCGGAACTTTGGTGATATATTTAATTTATAGATTAATTTAGGAAGAACTGAAATCTTTACAATGTAGCAGCTTTATATTCAGGAACACGATGATGTGTCTTTCACTTATGCAAGCCTTCTTTCATGTCCTGTGAAGTTGCATAGCTTTATTCATATACAGTTTGCACATTTTAATATTTATTCCTAGATATTTTGTAATTTTTATTGCTACTTGATATATGAGACTTGTTTTCTATTATGTTCTCTATTTCTTTATAGTTGATGAACAGAGTTGAAAAGAAAGCTGTTGTTTTTTGGTTGATCTTGTGTCACAGCTACTTCCTAAAGGGTCTTGCTAATTGTTTGCTTTAGGCAGGTTCCCAAGTTCCCAAGGAGATGACTGCTTCCCCTCACTTCCCATCTCTCCCTTTGTGAACCTGAGATCGCTGTGGGGTCGGGAGTTGGTCAGATGAGCCCCCCACCATTGCTGCAGGGTGCTGAGTGCTGTTGTTCTCAGTGGTGGGTTTCAGGAGCTAACAGCCTCAGACAAACAATGAGCGCATTTCATCAGTTCATATTCATTCAGATGCAAGGAACAGACTAGTTAAGTGGCATTAACTTTTTAAAAAATATGGTTTATTTTTCTCATGCAACAAGAAATCTGTGCAATAATGCCATTGGGAATCCAAATTCTTTCCTTTTAGACTTTTTTCAGAATAAATTTTTAGTTTGGAATTAGTTTAGATTCACAGGGAAATTGCAAAGAAAGCACAAAGAGTTCTCATATACTCTTCACCCAGTTTGTCCTAATGTGAACATCTCCTATAATTATAGTATATTTGTTTAAGAGTAAGAAGTTAATATGGGTTCATTATGATTAATTGAACTACAGACTTTATTGAAATTTCATCAGTTTTCCCACTACACGTGCTTGTCCTGTTCCAGAATCCAAGCCACAGTACCACATTGCATTCATGGCCTCATGTCTCCTTAGGCTCCTCCTTAGCTGTGACAGTTTCTCAGTCTTTGCTTGTTTTTCATGACCTTGGCACCTTTTGAAGAGTACCGGTCCGGCATCTTCTTAGAATGTTCCTCAGTTTGATTTTTGTCTGATGTTTCCTCATACTTAGTCTGGGGTTCTGGGTTTTGGGAAAGAATACCACAGGTCTGGAGTGCCCTTCTCAGTGCATCAGATCAGGGGGTACGTGATATCAACATGACTTATCACTAGTGAAAGTCAACTGATAATGTTGGGCTTGATCACAGAGGTAGTTTCTGCCACATCTTCTAGTCTTTTTATTATGGATAATTCAAAATATACCTAACAGTAGAGAGGATATGCATCTATATTTAGCTTCAACAATTATCTATTTATGGCTGATCTTGTTTTATCTATACCTCTGTCCGCTTTCCCATCAGCCCCCCCTGGGCTATTTTGAAGCAAGTTCTAGACATCACATTTAATCTATAAATATTTCAGTATGGATCTTTAAAAGATAAGGACTCCTAGAAAAATAGCCACAAGATCATTAACATTCATAAAACAATGTAACTATAATTTCAAAGCTGTTTCTGTTTTCTCATTCTGCCCTCCTTGGCATGCGGTTCTTTATCCTTGTTGTTTAACTGTTGCAAGAGAGCCTCTCTGGCTTCAACCATCCGATCTAAGTTCAGGACAAGTTGCCAGGAGGCAGAGTAACAAGAGATCAGAAGCTTTCCTGGATCCCTCTTCCCCTCACCCACACCAGCAGACTTCCAAATAAGTTTCATTGGAGGGAACTATGTCACGTGGCTCCCACAAGTTACAAGGGAGGTTGGAAAAGCTAGCGTTTGGCTTCCCAACCTTTCTAGAATAGAGGATGATATGGAACAATGAAGTTAGGAATAGATGCTAAGTGAGCCAAACTGTAGTCTTTTCTACACTAATTTGGGAAAGAGAAAGGTTTCACTTGGCACCCCTCTCCATTCTGTGGAACTAGTCATTAGGACCCGGCAAGGACAGGGTGAGATTGGCAGCAAGAATAGCTGAGCTGCTGAGCCCTGGCTGTGCTCATATTTGCCCCACCGTTGGCTTGATGAGGGCTTAGGCTGGGACATGGCTAAGCCTAGTCGTGGAGGCTAAAGCCCCAGTTGTGGGTGCTGGAGCCGTGTGGGGCTGGGGCCACGTGGGGTTGGGGCCGTGTGGGGCTGGAACCAGCAGCCGTTTTAGTTTGTCTTCAAACAACTTGAGGACATGGTCATTAAAGAATGCCATTTATAGCACATAAAGTTGGGGCACTCCTAGATCACTGGCTAGAGAACTACCAAACTAGGGATTCTGTGAGAAAAGTTTAATTTTTATTACTTTAGCAAGAATTTTGCAAAATAAAAAAAAATAGAAGCTACCAATTTTTGGCGAGTCTAGGAGGTACCATTATTTTATGTACTTCTAGGAAAGAAAATATGCTGTCAATAAACTATGAGATTCCATTTATTCTCAGGCACATCCTGACTTCAGAAATGTTAAAATGTGGGGGACTGTGTCTTAGTGTTGATGACATGTATTTTAATTATATTACACAAGTAAATTTTGGATTCTATGAAACAATATTTAAACTTTCTAAAAATTGAGGTAAATACAGATCCATGGGATCTCACCTATGTATACACCTATATAACCACCATGTATGTTAAGATACAAACCATTTTCTCCATCTCAGAAGGTTTCCTGTGTCTCTTCCCAGTCAGTCCCAACCACAGACGTGGCCACTTTCTGATATTTTTCACACAAATTAGTTTTGTTTGTTCTGGGACTTCATATAAATGGAATCTTCAGTTTGTACTCTTTTGGGTCTGGCTTCTTAATTCAGCATAGTGTTTTTGAGATTTATCCATCTATGTAAAAATGTAAGTGTGTTTATCCATTCTCCTGTTGATGGACATTTGGGTTGTTTCTAGTAGGTTGTTTTTTGTTTTTTGAGGGGTTTTTTTGTTTTGTTTTGTTTTTTTACTATTGTTGACAGAGCTTCTGTGAGCATACATGTAAAAGTCTTTGGATGGACTTGTATTTTCATTTCTATTGGGTAAATACCTAGAGTGGAATTACTAAGTCTAGGGTGGTGTGTGTTTAACTTAATAATAAATTGCCAAGCAGATTTTCAAAGTGGTTTTACCATGTTATACTCCCACCTGTAAGGAATGAGAGCTCCAATTTCTCCACGTCCTCACCAACGCTAGAAATGTTAGTCTTTTAAATTGTAGCTACCTGGTAGGTGTAAAGACGTTTCTCACTGTGGTTTTCATTTGCATTTCCGTGATGACCAATGATGTTGAGTATATTTTCGTGTGTTTATTGCCCACTTGGGTATCTTCTCTTGGGACATTATCATTTAATCTTTGTCTATTTTTAAAAATTGAGTTATTTGTCTTTTTCTTATTGAAGGATTGTAGGAATTCTTCATGTATTCTGGATACTGAGTTCTGGTTCAGATATACATTTTTAAGGAATAATCACTTAAATGAAGGAAAATTATTAGGGCTGAAGCACTTTGTGATATTGAAGTCAAACTAACATTTACTGAGTGACCACCAGACACCAGGCTCTTCACGTCCAATATTTCCCCTAATTCTCACTATGCAGAGAGAGAATTATTTTACTGACTTTTGCTCTATGATCCTGGAGCACAGAGAGGTTCAGTAACTTGCTCAATGCAGCCCAGGCTGAAACAGTGGAGCTGGGATTCAAAGAGGTCTATGCAAATTCTTCCCCTTAAAAGCAGCACACTTATATTGAGTGGCCTCCATTTCCCCTTTGATCTTGAATTATGTAGGGGGACATTTAGTTTTTTCAGTACTTAGACCTCTAGAATCTTTTTCTGCCCCTGAATTGGGATAATTATTCTTCATAGAATCTGACTATGGGCAATGGTGGACTTACGAAAATGCAGTGATCCAGGTTAAGGAGAGACAAGGAAAAAAAGCAGGAAGAGGATCCTAAGTAGGTTGAAAGACAGTCTGTACTGAGGCAGAGAGTGACAATGGGAGATCAAGTCAAAGTTAGGTCAGAAGCTCAAAGTCAGCAGGTCTCCAAAAGCTGGAGGTCAAGACAGAGTAGGGCTGCAAAGTCAGGGAGAAGAAACAGATATTCAGGGATAAAAGGACCTTGAAACTCACGAGAAGTCTTCCTAAAACACACACTTCTCCTGCTACCCAAAACACAACTAGTCCCCATGTGGCGCTGTCGTGGACCTTTGCCATCAGAGGGAGACTGAATTCAAGAAATTTTCTTATGTTAAAATTACTATTTACAGCAGTTTTATATCACTTTGTCATATTCTCACCTATGCACCTCAACCACAGTATGCATATCTGGTAACTTTCAGAAGACATTATTTTATGTTTGATTGTGTCAATTTATACCACTGACAACTCTTCCTTCAATATTGTCAGAATTCTTGGTAAACTGGGTTTACTCTCTTGGAAACATTTGTGTGTTAGTTGCTGAAGGACCAGGCTGCTTCAAACAGAAAAGGTCTTTTCCTCTGGGGGGCTATTGGATTTGAATAACCCTCATGTCTTCTTTGACAGCAAGTCACTCAAGAAATGGGTTGACTTTTAAAGGAAAATTTCATAATAATTTTCCTCTGTCTTATTTTTTGCAATCAAAACAAATAAAATCAAGAGGCAGGGTGGCATTGACTCACCCTTTGAAATCTCAGGTTTATGTTTAGGCTAGAGACAGTGGTACAGGAACGTGAAGCCTCATATTAGTCTGTGCGCATGTGCTTTGACAGAACACAACAAAAAACACAGGTGACAAATTTGGTAGATAAAATAGACCAACATCAAGAAAAATGGCATTCTGAATTTTGATCTCAGAACACGTCCCTTCCTTGTCTGTGTTCCAGGGATGAGAAAAAATGACTTATTTCAAATCCAAGTTTGTTCTTGCTTTCAGTTAAATTGTTCATACTGAATGGTCCTTTTATATGTCAAGAAAATTATCCCTTCCTTTCCTGATCTTCCATTGAAAACAGTGGGACAACTAAATCTTCTACCGATTGCTCTGATGATACAAACTCTTAAATATTTGGAACCCAAATTTAGAGCTTCTTTAAAGATCAGATACTGAAAGACAATGCAGTTCACCAAGGACTCCCCTTTGGAAAATAATCTTTGAAAGCTCAGCTCTAATGGGCTCTCTAGCTACTCTTTTAGGAAGACAACATTCTCTGAACTGTGGGATTTATATCATTGCCTGTCTTTGCATATGTCCTCTCCAGAATGTGCCTGTAGCTTTCTGAGTCTCTCTGCTAACTTTGTTGCAGGCCGCCATCCCCACCTAGAACTTGGGCGATAAATCCCTTACAAGGCCAGCAGCCCCTCTCTGTTGGAGGACATGGAATGGAAACACCTCCTTCTTCACTCAATCTTTTGCCACCCTTTTCCTCTAATCTCCAAATGAACACACTAAGGTCTGTGAAATTTCTTAGAAGGTGCACCTGGGTGGCACAGTCAGTTAAGCGACCAACTCTTGATTTTGGCTCAGGTCATGATCTCAGTCAGGGTCGTGGGATTGAGCCCCACGTCAGGCTCCCACACTTCGTGAAGTCTGCTTGATATTTTCTCTCCCTCTGCCCCTCCTGCTTGTGCACTGTCTCTCTCTCAAATAAGTAAATAAATCTTTTTTTAAAAAAGAAGAGTTAGAAAAGAGAATTATAATGTAGGAGAGTAGAAAGCTGATAAGAGCTAACCTTCGATTGAGTGCTTGCTCAATGCTGCTAGCGGTACTGAGAGCTCTATAGGCATGATTTGTTTAATCTTTACAACAACGCTGTGTGGTAGGTATTACTATGATCTCAGTGTTATAAACGAGGAATCTGAGACCCAGAGAAATTTAGTAACTTCCCCAGAGTCACACGTCCACCCACTGAGTGGTACAGCTGAAACGTAAGCTCAGGGAGTGTGGCTTCAGAGCCTGCATCCCCAGCCACTGTGCTGCCTACAGGCTCTTTCAGGGGAACACCTGGGACACAGACCTTCCCAAGGAGGTCTTCCCTTTTGGCCCACCCCTAAGGTGCCTCTCCTGCTCTGGGGCTTGGGCCTTTCCTTCCCAAACTCCTTCACCTTCTGCTCTCTACATGCAAAACTTCCACTCCTTCTCTTGGGAATCTCCACCATGTCCCACTGGAAGAGCCCCTAGTCTCTATATCTCTATTCCTTCCCCATACACTGTCCCAAAAGTGAGTTCCATAAACCTGAACAACACCCAGAGCTCCAAGCAAATGGGAAGTGATGCTCATCAGTGCTCAGGCTTTGGGAGGGGGATTCTCACTTCATAGATAAAGGTGGACACAGATCTCTACCCGTCCCACTCCCCACCCCACCCACCCTGCCCGCACCAGTTTCCCTTTCACCGTGGGTCTGCCAATTCCTTCACTAAATGATTTCTTTAAAGTAGGCATATCTTCCAAAATGGACATTAATTTTTTAAAGAAAAAGGATTATTAATAGACTTTATTTTTAAAGCATTTTTTTTAAGATTTTTTTTTTTTTTTTTTTTTTTTAATTTGACTGAGAGAGACATAGCAAGAGAGGGAACACAAGCAGAGGGAGCTGGAGAGGGAGAAGCAGGCTTCCCGCGGAGCAGGGAGCCGGATGCGGGGCTTGATCCCAGGACCCTGGGATCATGAGCTGAGCCGAAGGCAGAATCCTAATGACTGAGCCACCCAGGCGCCCCTAAAGCAGTTTTATGTTAACGGAAAAATTGAGCAGAAAGTTCAGAGTTGCCTTATGGCTGGTCTCCCTCTACCCCCACAATGTTCCCTATTTGTGCTAGTGTGGAACATTGATTACAATTGAGGAACCAGTATTAATACATAATATTAATACTAACTGAAGTCAGTAGTTTACATTGCACGTTTTGTGTTGCGCAGGCAAGGGGTTTTGACAAAGGAATAATGTCATGCATTCATCATTGCAGTGTCATACGGGCATTAATTTGTCAGGGACACTGTGGATTGATACCATATTGATGAAAGAATTTCCCTTGACCACCAAGATGTCTGTCCCTGAATGGAAGTCGGGGGTCCCTACTGTTATGCTGAGGAGTTTTAAATGTCCTTCTTGCTTCGGAGGTGCTTTCTCCTGGCACCCCTATAAAAGGACTGAGTATTACATAATACTCCCAGTGGGGTAATATATGTCATATGCACTGGAAAACTTTCCTAAAATCCTAAAAACACTGAGTTCCAAATACACCTGGCTCTAAAGGTTTTTTTTTTTTTTTTTAAAGATTTTATTTATTTATTTGAGAGAGAGAATGAGATAGAGAGAGCATGAGAGGGGGGAGGGTCAGAAGGAGAAGCAGACTCCCTGCTGAGCAGGGAGCCCGATGCGGGGCTTGATCCCAGGACTCCAGGATCATGACCTGAGCCGAAGGCAGTCGCTCAACCAACTGAGCCACCCAGGTGCCCCTGGCCCTAAAGGTTTTGAGTTCGGACTTGTAGACCTGTGTTCCTAGCATCCCCAGCAGAGTCTGCCACAGCGTCTCAGAATCACACACTTTAATGTGTCTGCAGTGAAATAATCTCTGCACACGTTCACACTGAGTGGGAAAAATAGATAAATATCTCCACATCAGTTTAAGGCAAGGGTTGTTGCCAAGGTGCAAATCTATCTTTTTGTTAAAAAAACAAAATTCAGCTGAGTAAATGTGAAGACCTAGTTGGCTTTATTAGGTGATTCATGAATTGGGGAACATCCCATCTAGTAAGAGGGGGGATCTCTGGGGAGCTGTGCAAAATGGAAAGATTTTATATGATGGAGGCTGAGGCAAGAATTTATTGGCAAAAGGAAAGGACTGTTTCAAGCAAGGTCACCTTTCCTTAGGGGAAAGGGCAGAGTCTTAACATGCAGATTACCTCATCTTCCTTTGGAGGATGGAGAGGGCCCACGTGGCAGATTACCTCACTGGTGCTGACCAGAACATTCCTGACTGATTGGTTAAGACTGCATTTCTAGGGGAGGTTGAAATTGAAGTTAGGTTAGGTATTAAGCCTTGGTTTGGTGACTTGGCCTAGCATAAGTGACTCCATTTGGGGCCTGTGATTTTCTTTTTAACTCTCTCTAAGTTTCTGTCTTTTCAAAGCTTACGGATTTCACAATTTCAGATAAAGGATGGTGGACCCAGACCATACACGGCAAAGTGGAATTAATGCCATTATAAAAGGGACTACGGACACACAGAGGGGCAGTTGGTTCATGTCTGTACCCCTTAGCTGAATTTGATTTCAGAAAAGAAGTAATAAGGTGTCTTTGGGGCACACTCCAAAAGGACAGCTTTGCAACGTTGCTATTGAACAAACTCCTTTGATCAAGGGTTTATGGCTTTTCCTTTCTTATCCATGGATTTGTTAGGGGTGAAGCATGACTTAGAAAGCCAGTATTAGACCATGTTGGTGTGTTCTGAACCCAGATTGAATAGATGAGTGGTGGGACAGTTTCCATGGGAAGCCCCAGCTGTGCTTAGAGAAAGTATCCTTCCAGAGAGAGAAATTCATGAGAACAAAGCAAAGGGAAATAGGTAAGAGGGAAAGTGGTGGTGGCTGATTTCCTGGTGCCCCCCCTACCAAAATCAGACATCTGGGGTCAAAGGTGAGATGGTTGCCATGCGTAACATTTGTGTTTGAACTGAAAAGCGAAGAGAAGCTTCCTTTGACAGAAGGTAAGTCTGTTTGGCTGCAGGTTTGACAGTGAAGTCTGCATTTGCCAACATGATTATACGACAGACATTTTCTGTAATTCCAGTGAGTGAAATCTGCTGTTCCAAGGCTTCTGTGAAATACATTTAAATCATGTGACAAACATTTTATTTTATAAAAATATGTTGGTAATGCTTTATTGAAATTAGCAGTACTTTTATTTTCCATGCCCTCTCTGGGTATATCAGATTAAATAAAGTGTCTCTTAGTAAAAGAATAGCAAGTATAGTTAAGAGTCATTTGCCATCTGGGTAAAGCCTTTTGATATAATTCCTCCAAATTGAAAGAGTGAATGTCTCTCACTGGGAAGCAAATCCATTAGCAAGACATGTGACTTCCAAATCTTCGTTTCCAACAAAATTAAAGAAAAACCCTAACTGACTTCCAGCTGATCCTTAAGAATAGTTTTTCATAGACCACTGTGAGATTTTCAGCGTGTAACTTGTGTGCATTATAATGATATTAATTTCTATGATAAAATTCCTTTTCTTGCTTCTATTTATTTATATGAATGAGGTCTCAGCACTTACATTTATAAAAAGAAAAATAACAATAGAATTAACCTTATTTCTGAAAATTTCTCAAAATGAGCAATATTTATCCCTGGATTTATTAACTAACTAAAATATAAAAGTTAGCTCCATGTATCTCATTAAAAAATGCCTTTCTGATACAATTTTACTATTCATGTTTGGGCAGTATTTATCAAAATCTGTCATATATTTAGATTTTTGATAAAATTTATACTGGCAATAATTATAATAATAACTTCATGAGGGACAAACTACATCTAGAACCTTGTGGTCACAAGAAATAAATCAATCTCAAAAAATGGACATTTGTTACTGCCCAGAGAAATAATAGCTTGCTTAATAAAAGCAAAAGGAACATTACATTATGATCAAATTCTGAGGAAGAAATAGAATAGAAATCCAACTTTTAAGTAATAAAAAGAACAGTGGGAAATTTGACCGGTTATAGAAGAGCTTTTCAGATGTATTGTAGATGTTGGGAACCAGTTGCCATAGAATTTAGAGTTTGTTGTATACACGTAAAAAGAGTGAATTAACAGTCTTATTTTAAAATGTCAAAAGTTATATACATAAGATTACTTCTTGTGCATCTAAAACTGATAATGAAATATTTTGGGTGTCAACATTAAAAATGTGCCAGGGTCATATAGTTTTCCAAAATTCTTTTAGGTGTACATCAACAGCAACAAAAAATGGAACAAGGTAGCTTAGGCCATGTGCCCCATCCATCCCCGGAGGTGGCAGGAGAATCACCTTCCCTGGAACTGTCTAGATACCCAAACCAAAATCAGAAAATATTGGGAAGGGGCAAAGGAGATTGGCTGATGCCGAGGGAGGTAGTCAACAAGTATAAGGGGAGAAACCATGCAAAAGGTCAATAAAGTCAGGATAATTTTTTCCTTCTTCTTCAATATGGTGTATATGTTTGAAGGCAGAAAGGAGGAGCCACTGGTGATGGGGTCTAGAGGTCCAGTGAAGAGATCCTGGGGGAGGAGGGGAAGAAAAGGGAGATAGGCAGACAGTGGGTGTGTGGCTTTGTAAATAGGTTGTGGCAACTGGATCTGACATCCTTGAACTTGAACTGCCTGACGGACAGGCACAGCTGCTTACTGCTGAGCAGAGTCTCTTGGGGATTGCTGTGGTCACAGAGCAGTTTTTTCTGTGGAGTCTAGCCACAGCCTTACCCCAAGCTACCTGAGAGCAAAACCCATCTGTTTAATCATTATTAAAAGGATGTTGTTTAAAGGGTACAAACTTCCAGTTTAGGAGTAATAAATTTTGGGGATCTAGTGTACAGCATGGTGATTATAGTTAGTACTGAATTATATACTTGGAAGTTGCTAAGAAAATAGATCTTATATGTTCTCACCACAAAGAAGAAGTTGTAACTGGGTAACATGGTGGAGGTGTTGGTTCATGCTATGGTGGATAATCATATTGTAGTACATAAATGTGTCAAATCAACACATTGCGTGCTTTAAACTTACACAGGATTATATACTAATTGAATCTCAATAAAGCTGGAGGGGAAAAAAAGAGAATTGTTGGACATGCCCCCATATATAAAAAATGCACTTTCAAGGCATAAGATTGGGTCCCTGAACTTACCCATCTTGGCTTCAAGCACCAACCATTACAGTAGTTTTTTTTTTTTTTTTTTTAAGATTTTATTTATTTATTTGACAGAGAGAGAGAGAGAGAGAGAAAGAGCACACACAGGGGGAGTGGCAGAGGGCGAAGCAGGCTCCCTGCTCGCAGGACTCAATCCCAGGACCCTGAGATCATGACCTGAGCCGAAGGCAGATGCTTAACCAACTGAGCCACCCAGGCGCCCCCACATTACAGTAGTTTAAACAGATAGACTGTTGGTAAATCCATGGAGATGTCCATGAAGATAGCATGTTTATTTTTTTTAACTATTTATTGAATCATAATATAAATACAAAAACAAGTTGTTGAAAAATAAAATTCAACTGAGTAAATTTAAAGATCTAATTGGCTTTATTCAAAGATTCATGGGCATCCCATTGAGCAAGTTGAGAGGAGTGCTGAGGAGCCCTACAAAGTGGAAGGCTTTCATAGACAGAAGGGGGTAGGGAACGACATCATAAATAAAAGAAGAGATTATTTCAGGCAGGGTCACCTTACTCTGGGGGAGGAGCAGGACTCTATCAACAGATCACCTCCCTAGTCCTGACCAGGAAATTCCAGACTGATTGGTTTAAAATTCCACTCCTGGGAAGGCTGAAACTGCAGTTCAGTTAGCTATGAAGTCCTGGTTTGCTGACGTGAGGCTTAGCACAAGTGACTCCATTTTGGGCCTGTTATTTCTTTTCTTTTCTTAACAATTCCCCCTTTTTGATCAGACTCTTAGCCTGAGAAATGGGGTCAAAATTTAAGGCATTAGCACTGCTCTCAGCTACTCTTTTATTCTCACAGCTTTTACTGATACTCTGTGTGACACTCATGATTCATGATGTTTTCTTTTGTGTTTTTATTTTGTTTTGCTTTTGCTGAATCTCTGTGGTATTCATAGGTCATAACTTCAGACTCACAATTTTTTGGTTGGTCATTTTCTTCATTTTTTTTTCTCCTGATGTTCTAGTCTTAGGGAGGTTATTTGCTTGGTGGTTAGATGTTGCTAATATGCATTTAAAACCTTTGAGAGAATACAATGCACCAGGGAGATTACTATGACTATTATAAACAGGATAATCCCGAAGTATATTTTGGGGCCAAGACCCAAGCCAATCAAAATCAAATAAGTAAGAGACCCCATTGAAGGAGTCAACTTTTTAAGCCAAGTGACTTGCTCAGTGATTTTATGTCATTGAGTTTAACTTCCCCAGAAGTGTTAATCTAGGTGCAGAATGTGATGTGGGCTACAGCTCAGCAAAAGATAATCACAGGCTATCCTATTGTTAAGAACAACTTTGGCCAGAGAGTCTGAGGATTTTTGTTGGGCCGCTATTACTTTAGCAACAGATTCTGCAATATTTTCAAGAGTTAAGGAGAGGTTCCTGATTATAACCTCATTTACATTTTTTCCGAACCAGGGAAGTGGGGCCCTGCCAAAGGAAGCAAAGCCTGAATCGTGAAAGCTTCCTGGTAATTTGTGTTTGAATCTGTGGCTTGGGACTGGAAAGGTGACAGCCATGGATGCCAGTAAAATTGTAAAGATCTGTAAAGCACAGTGCAATTTTATTCTCAACCCTTGCCTTGTGCCCCCTTCTTTGCGTAGGTCCTGGATGCAAAATTCCCCAATTTGGGGGTTGTTGACTGGAGATAGGGAAATGGACCAGGGGGTCTCTAGCATCATGGACAGATGAGAGTTTTGATGACAAATCCAGCAGTTTGAAAGGGTACCTAGCAATAGCCTAGGAGATACAGATGATAGTGTTATCTTTCCCGGCCAATGCCAGAGTAAAGGAAAGAAAGAAAAGAAGAAAGGGTTTCATGTTTAGTTAGAGTATAAAGTCTTGATGTGGCATCTTGGGTGGAAACAGTCTATATCGATGTCTGCTGCTTCTCCAAGTCAGTTGGATATGGAGGTCTCCAGCATTTGCATAGGACCAGGTGCCAGGTGGAGCCCTTTTCACTTGTGAGATGTGCATCCAAGGTTCAGGTCTCTGAGGTCTGGCTGTCATCTGGGTAGTGAGAGGACCTGGTGTAGTACCTTCTGAAGAGATTTAAGGTCAGTCTTCGTTCTTAGTGATTCCCAACTAGAGAGTGGAAGACGAATGGAAACATTAGTTTAGTGAATCATAGTCAGTTATTTGCAGAAGCCAGAATTCAGGATCCAGTCCAATTGACAGGTATGTCATAAAGATTATAACCATCCTCATCACTTCACTCAGTCCCATGTTATGAATTCTTTCTCTGCTTGAAGCCAGTTTTTCCATTAGTTCTGGAAATTCTTACCCAGTTCAGTTTTATGATCTTAAGGTTATCAGAAACCTGTATTCTAGAGTACTTTCTGTGAGTCTCCTTGAAGATAAAGCACTTTTGCAGAAGCACTTTTATAAAAGCATCAAAGTAAAATAATAACTCTCTGTAAATGACAGACTTAAAAATGTCCATTGTTAAAGATCTGATGAAAATTTACTATAATTATAATAGAGTTGACAAGGAAACTTGGTTATTTCTGTAAGGCACAATATTTTAAAATAATAACTGGAATGATGATAACATTATACCAGGAAATATCAGACTTTAAGAATTTCATGTAGTTCCTGGAACACTTGTAACATATACCTATACAAATACAACATAAATAAGGCTTAGTATTACTTCTTATTTGATAATGCCTCCAATGTAATTTACATACCAAATTAGCATATATGTATAGCATCTTTCTTTTTTAAGGAGAGACAACAAATAGATGTTCCAGGGACCCTCTGAAAAATCCCAAATATGTCTGATGACAAAAAGACTTTATTTAGAATTTGATTTTGGGGAAGTTTGTCAATAATATCAAGAGGAGTTAAAGCACTTGGTCAACTAGGATCATAGGTCACTGTGTAACAGTAGTTATCTGTTTAACCAAAGTGACAAAGAGCATAGGCAATTATAGAAGGTTACAAAATTCTGAGAAAAACTTAACTCTTTTAATATTTAGAGTATTAGATTTGAGTCATCAAAGACCCACTGAAGACAGTGAACACAGAAAATTATTTTGATGAAAAGATCCTTTAAAAGGTAGAGGAATACTAATTTCTTATTAAGAGTGGACCAACAGCAGCCCTGGGTGGCTCAGTCGGTTGCGTCCAACTCTTGGTTTTGGCTCAGGTCATGATCTCGTGGTAGTGGGATGAGCCCCGCAACGGGCTCTGCGCTCAGCACGGAGTCTGCTGCAGATTCTTTTTCCCTCTCCTTCCCGCTTGTGCTCTGTCTCTCTCAAATAAATAAATAAAAATCTTAAAAAAAAAAGAGTGGACCAACCAACACAAGAAAATTGTCCTTTCAGTAGACACATTAAGGTTTAGTTTTACGTAAGTACACAATAGATATTAAAGCTCGTTAAAACATTTTTTAGTTCACATAGCTTGATCATATGTAAAATTCCTTTCCCAGGATACCTTTCCACAAACCTTCTACAACTTTCTTTTTTACATTTAGATTTCGTCCTGTTTTTTTCCTCTTTAAACAACCCACCTCACTTTAAGACAAAGTTACCTTCTTTTTTCTCAACCAAAAATGCATCTCTTTTCCTCCTCTTACCTTCTCTCTTGCTGAAAACACGCATCCCACTTTTCTTGCCTATAGAGGTATTTCCCTTATTATTTCTGGTAGCTTACATATATATTGAATTTTCAGCCTTTAATAACTGTAATTCCTCATGAAAATAAAGAAGTAAACACTTGTGAACTGTTACCCTAGTGTTCTATAAATGGACAAATTTATGAATACATTTAGACATTAGACAAAGTCAGCCACTACTTCAGCTGTTTTCTTGATGACAGATTTTGTAAGAGAAAACATGAGCTTATTTGACCTTTAGTAAACCCAGGTAGAATGAAAGTATTATATTTAATGCCTGTAACTCTGAAGTCATGCCTCTTTTTAATTAAACTGATGAACTTAAACTAACTTTAATACCAAATATTTTTCTAGATCACATGAATCTATAATTTACTTGGATTAAATCTCTGTTATATTTCTGAGAATTTAATTTATATAGGCACTCAGTTTTTTTTAGCCAATTAAATAGAGCTCTTTTACAAATTAAGTTTGGCAGTATCATGCCGAGGTAGTGAATACCACACATCTATGATACCTGTATGTAGACATATTTGAACATAGACATAGAGGCCTCCTAGCTTCCATTCTAAAATTTTAGCCATGAGATGGGTTTTGGTGGAGGAGACACTCGAGGGTTTTTTTGTCCACTTAAGTTTCAAATAACCTTTTCCCCTTTTGTTTTTCTTCTGACAAGAATTTCCTCCCTGGAGTAGGTATTTTAAAGAGATGACCTAGGTAAGAATCCCTGAAGACCAGGTAGAACGTTTACATCTCAGGGCACAGGGGCAGACTTTTGAGATTAAAGAGGGGAGGTTTTAGGATTGGTGAAAAGAATTGGTGGGCTTGAGGTGCTTCTGGAGCCATACCTTTGGTCCTATAAAGACTAGATTTGTAAAACAGGAACAGCTGTTTTTAATTCCTCAAAGAATTGGGTTATCCCTAAAGGATACTAAAGGACTGACACATCCATTCACTTATGTTGGAATGCTTTTCTTTCTCCCTGGGTACATTTAGCTGAGGGGAGAAAGCCTAAAACAAAGGTCTAATCAGGCTCTGAATGTCATCCTCCAGCTTGGCCCACCTCCACCATAGAGATACTTAAAAATTCTTTTAAATATCTTGTCCATTTTCACCTGGAACAAACAACAAATATTTCTGACAGTATTAAACCACCCTATGGATCCAAGAGCTGTCCTCAAGGAGGGTACAGAAGGCATTATCTTCATAAGATGTAGAGTCACTCCCAAAGATCAGTGACCCATGGCCTCGACTTGGAAAGCAAAGGACACAGTGACCAAGGTCCTTAGATTGGCCTTTGACCTAAGAATGAAAGACACCTGTAGCCTTTGCTGGTCTTATTTCAAAGTTTATTTATTTTTAAGTAATCTGTACACCCAACGTGTGGCTTAAACTCACAACCCTGAGATCAAGAGTCACATGCTCCACCAACTGAGCCAGCCAGGTGCCCCACGTGGTCTTAGTTCAAAGGTAACTGTTTAATACTCTCTTCAGAGTGGAAAGGCAGCTCAGACACAGGAATTCTAGAATGAGTGCTCAGATCAAGGAGGGGAGGAGGGGAGCAGTAGGAGTTACGTCATTCTTAAGGTCTTTTGCTTTAGGTTTTATTATATATTATTTTTTATCAGCCTTTTGATTAATCTTTCAATGAAGCTGTTTTGGAAATTTGAAACTTTTGGGGGGCTTCTGCATGCCAATTCAAGTAGGTATCCCATTCTGTTTGTTTAATTTGGGAACGCTTACTTTCAACTGCACTTCTTAAACGAATGGTTGTATCTAATTGGGATGTTCCCCAATACAGCCGTTGTGATTCTAGGTTGTCATTAGTAAGATTTTGCCATTTTTGTAGATATCGACAAGGACCACAGTTCTTAGATATAAGATAAGCAGCTGTGCTGGAAGGTGGCACACTCAACTCTTTGGAATTAGACAATCCCATTTATTATTCTTTTATCTTCTTCTTCTTCTTATTTTTAGCTAAGCCTTTGAGTCTTTCAGAGTTGAACGAACACCTAAAAGGGACTTGTGCTGGGTTGGGAATTGTGTGATGTTTTACAATATACCTCATTGCACAGAAATTTTCTTGAGGTTGGTAGGTGATCTGTGGGGTGTCTTGACTGGATGGGGGGGAGTACCAAACGTGGGTGTTCTCCGATCAGGTGGAGGCTAGGGGCATGGGTGGTGAAAGAATCCACCCAAGACAGAACAGAAGAGATAGACGTTTATTGGATACACTGCAAGGGAGCAGTGGGCAAGACAGCAGAGGAGAGATCTTCTGCCATGAGGTGGTGGAGGGGTCACAGTTATATGGCGGAGTGAGGGAGTATAGGAACAGATAGTGACTTTATTCACTGATTCATGAATTGGGTGGCATCCCATCTAGCAAGTAGAAAGGGGCCATGGGAAGTGGAAGGCTTTCATAGACAGAAGGGGGCAGGGAAGGACATCATAAACAAAAGAAGGGATTTCTTCAGGCAGGGTCACCTTACTCTGGGGGAGGGGCAGGGCTCTATCAACAGATCACCTCCCTAGTGCTGGCCAGGAAATTCCAGACTGATTGATTTAAGATTCTGCTCCTGGGAGAGGGTGACCCTGCAGTTAGGTTAGGTATTAAGTCCTGGTTTACTGACATGGGGCTTAGCACGAGTGACTCCATTTTTAGGCCTGTTATTTCTTTTTTTTTTCCCCCCAAGTAAACATATCATAAGATTACAGCTTGATGAATTTTTACAAACTGGACACACCAGGTGGTCAAGCATCTAGGTCAAAGCCAGAACATCAGCAGTACCCCAGCAACCCCCTTCTACATGTTAATCTGATAATGTTAACATTTAGTCCAGTTTAGGCCTGAGGCTACCAAAAAAATGTAGTCTGCCTTTGAAATAATATGGTAGCAGTTTTAGAGTAAACTGTTTACTTGGTTATATGAGCATTTCACTACTGGAAAACTGATTTCAGAAATATTTTGCTCTTAAAAACCACATCTTTAAGCAAAAATCTGAATTGCTCACAGCAATAATTTTCATCTTTTGGTACATCAGCAGAATCTGTCAAATGAAGTGGTAAATTGGTGAGAAATAGAAGATGAATAGAATAGAAGCAGTGATGAATGAGCAAAGAAACAAAACATTAGGAAGCAAAACAGGGGTGACTGTCCCTTAGTGATTTGATTCAGGATACTGCTCAAAAACATACTCTCTGAGTGTTGTGAACCTATCAATGGCTCTTGAAGGTGTTTTGCTGTGTAAGAGGTGGTTATTATAGGAGAAAAAAACTGTTTTTTTTTTTTACTTCATTTAATGGTAGTAATAATGTCAATTAGTATCTTGTTTTATATATTTTTTAAAGATTTTATTTATTCATTTGAGAGAGAGAGCATGTGCAAGTGGGGGGGGAGGGAGAGAATCTCAAGCAGACTCCTCACTGAGTGTGGAGCCTGATGCAGAGCTTGATCTCACAACCCTGAGATCATGACCTGAGCCGAAACCAAGGGTCAGCCGCGTAACCGAGTCACCCAGGTGCCCCTCTTGTTTTATATTTTTATAGAGCATTGATACATTCATTTTAATTATTCAAATTGTTTCCTTTTTAATTTGTACATCGATGCAGATCTGGCATCTATCTTCATTCAGCCCACACAAGTATGTTTATGTAAAGGGAATGTTGGACATGGTACCTTTGTTTTAAAACATCAGTAGCTAGTTACAGTTTTATAGCTGTTTTTTTTTCCTGGGGTAAGGTAGAAGAAGCAGTTGAGGATTAGAAGGGGAAAGATAAGAGGCCAAGAGGTCATGGGGGTTACTCTGCTGAAGTTGATCGTCAGACCAGGGGACCATATGGCCAAGCTGAGGTGTAGGGGATACTCCTCCAGTGTTCCTAGCTCCCTTAACCTTGCCTGGTCTCTGCTGGGACTGAGGACTGGGAGGGTGGTTGCCTTCAGCTCACCTACTCCTGGGTGATTCAGTGCTTCCCTCTATCCCTGCTTCCAGCGATGCTGCGGTTCCTGGGGCCAGGCCTTGTGTTTGTATATGTGCGTTTATTTATAAGTGCACACCCTCATCCTATCACACACTATTTACTGGGAAGACAGCAAACATTGACATTTGTTAGGCTGAATATCAACAGTAGCCAAAGAAGTCTGGTGAATGTCAGCTCTTAAAAAAAAATTGTGATAAGAACATTTAACATGCAATCTACCCTCTTAATAACAAATTTTCAGTGTACAGTACAGTATTGTAACTATAGGCATGATATTGTACAGCAGATCTCTAGAACTTGTGCATTTTCCAAAACTGAAACTTTATACCTGTCGAATAACTCCCTATTTCCCCTTCTCCGCAGCCCCTGGCAACCACCATTTTACTCTCTGCTTCTTTGAGTTTGACTATTTTAGATTTTTTATGTAAGTGCAATCAGGCAGTATTTGTCCTTTTGTGACTGCCTTATTTCACTTAGCATGATGTCCTGGAGGCTCATCCATGTTGTTGCATGTGGCAGGATTTCCTTCTTTTTAAAGGCTGAATGATATTCCATTGTGTGTATTAACCACATTTTCTTGATCCATTCATCCATCAGTGGACATTTAGGTTGTTTTCCACATCTTGGCTATTGTGAATAATGGTGTAACAAACACGGAAGTGTAAATACCTTTTGGTTCTTTTGGATAGATACCCAGAAGTGGGACTGCTGGATCAGATGGTAGTTCTATTTTTAATTTTTTGAGGAACCACCAGACTGTTTTCCATAGTGGCTGCACCACTTGTGAGTATGTGATATGTTTACTTAAGTTTTTTAGGTAACACTCTCACTGCAATATGGTCGTGGGTACAATTTCTACTTCTCAAGACATACCCACACCAGTGGTTGTGACATTTTCAGTTTTTAGCTTTTGATAAGAAAGGAACTTGAATATTAGGAGGATCATACTCTTTGAGTCTCAAAAATGATTTTTTTTCTATCAAAGATACTTTAAATCTACCTTTTTTCTTTTCCCTTCCTTCCCCGTGTGTTTTAAATTCAGCACTTTAGGCTTACTACTTTTTGCCTTCATTTAAATTTTCATTCAAGGTAATTAAAATGTAATGGATGGTCCTTAACACTCTGCCACTCTTTATCAAAATGGACTGTTGGATATACAGCTTTCAAAGGGGAGAGTTTATGTCCACCGTAAGGGTGGGATTGGTGCTAGCACTGGGTGAAATGGAAACAGTGATTTGGACACTCAGAATTGCAGGTTATTGACATGTAGACATCAAGAAAGTTACACATGTGTTTCTCTCCATGGAAAAGTGTGAGGGTGACTGGTGATTGGAGACCAAGTCAAACACAGAGGGAGGAGTTAAGTCAGCAGAGTGGAGAAGGTAGAAGGAAGGGGCCAGAGTGGATTTGAGGAGAGAGGACACTGGTGGTGGGAGTGCAGGGCTTGGAAAGTGCAAGGGGGAAGAGGAGGCAGGCAGGAAGAAAACAGAGAAAGAGAAATAGGATGAGAGGTGGTCCCTGGAATATGAGGGGGAGGACCTCATGATCCTGGAGTATGCAGGGATGGAAGGGGGAGCTGAGGCCAAGGTGGCAGGGTGGGTAGAAGAGGGACGGGGGCAGAGACTTTAGTTTCCAGCAAACCCACCAGCATTCCACCTGCCTGTAGAATTGTGGCCTTAAAATAGCTCCCATGGAAAGCCAGCACGTCTAGAAAAGTATTGGATACAGAGCATCTGTCAGTTTACTGAGCCTCCGAAAGGCAAGAGCTTGATTTCCTGACTTGTGAATAAACATTTACTCTACTAAGAAAAATTAAGGGACTCCACCTCATCCACTTAAGTCTAAGTCAGAGAACTGCAGGCATGGTCCTGCTCCAAAGCAAAGTGAGTCCATTTTTTGATCAGCTTAGGAATATTTTTATGTGTCAGGTGTTCCAGAATCAGCACATGAGAATATTGGTGCTGGGTATCTTGCTAACAGCTAGTAATATTTATATTAGACAACCACCTTAACAGAATAACATGTCTTGTGCAGAGATTTCTTCTTGTTAATCAATTCATCAAAATACAAGGGTCTTAGCTAAAGACTTAAAATATCCTAGCTGAAACATCTCCACTATTAACCTTCCTGAAAGAGTGAAATAGATTCATATGAAGTAGGAATGCCTCCGTTTAAGAAATGAAGTACATCTGCTACTAATGAAAGGAAAATGGCCTTATTTCTTCTGGGGATCCGCAGTGCCTAGGAATGTCCTGAGCACAGAAGTGTTAAGTACAGTGTTGCCCTTGGGAGTCTCATGATCAACCTGGTGAAAGATGGCTTGTGTTGAAAGACAGTCACCTTCATCTGGAACTTGTAAATTTGAGCTGGGGACACATTTGTCACATAGCAACCTTGAAATAAACAAGGTGGTTCTCCCCCAGAAATAAGATCTTTATTTGCCGAGGGGGTTGGACAGATAATCTCTCTGGTCTGGTAGGGCTCTAGTCCTCTGCGGCCCTTTCTCTGCCTTTTCCATTTGCCGGTGGTGAGGGATTCTCAACTCGTCTTGGTGGTGGTATAAACCAAAGCAGTATCTTTCAGGGGGGCAGTCAGGGAGTATGTATGAACAACCCACTTACATGAGTAAATCCTTTGGCCAAGCAGTTCTACTTCTAGAACTTTAACTTGTACGCTCAGTTCCACAGGTGCACCAATATACACACACAAGATTCATCGCAGTGATGTTTGTAAGAAAAAAAGTAGGTAAACCCTACACACCCATCAGTAGGAGACGAATGAATACATTATGATTACTCATTCAGTGGAATACTGATCAATATTTAAAAATATGAGCTTAATCTGTTATGTGTTCATATATATGTATTCTTATCTCTGTGAGAGCATGTATTTTTTTGTCTTTTTTCCTCTCCAGCACTTAAAACAGTACCTGGAACATAATAGATGCTAATAAATTTTTTAACTGAGTAAAGGAATGATGAGTGAATTTTAAAAATGAGTTTAAAGATGCCTATTTTAAATGCCCAAAAAGCGCTTTGTCTTTCCCAGGGCACTTCATAATTGGATCCTCGGTCGTTCCCAGTTGCAACTGTAGGAGATAGGAAGACTTTACGCCACCCTGCACTTGAAGAGTAGATGGTTTTGTTTAGAAGCGGTAACGCTTACTCCCCAGTCCAGATGACATCCCTGGGTTGCGGAGGCGGGGGTGGGAAAAGTCACCACAGGCACTGTTCCCCATTCAGAGCACTCCACAAACTGTTCTCATGGCTGCAGGCAGCTTCGACCGTACTTGAAAACTGAGTAGGAAAGAAATTGCCAGCATTTTACTTGATTCCTTCTTCGTTTTACCACAAACTCTTTAGCTCAGCAAAATTTACTCCTTAAACGAGAGAAAATATTTCAAAAGAATGCATGTTTGCAATGAGCGTGATGGAGTTATACTACATATCAAGGAGTTTGAAGCTATATTCTTAGCGAAATGAGAGTAACTTTGAAAATGTTCTTTTCCTGAACTGATAACGTAAGAGACAAAAATCCTAACATTAACCTTAATGGTAACCTGTATTTTGACCGGTCAGAAAGCATGGATTTCACTTCCCCTTTGCTATTTTATTTCTTTGCCTCATGGTTTTTTGTTTTGTTTTGTTATGTTTAATTTCCGTTCTGTCCATTTCAGTCAAACACCTGGGGATGTGCTCTTAAAGGAACACGTCCTAGTCCTCACACCCCCTAGTCCTTTATAGAAGAAATCAGAAAGCCTAATAAATATAACCACACCTGTTGGTTAAAGATACATGTTACAGAAAATAAAACTGCCGCTCATTTTCCTTTTTGTGTTTGCAAGATTACTTAAGGATTTGCTTCAAAAGAACTGCTGAGAATATGGGAACTTGATATCATCATTAAACTTGCTGAGATGCTAGGTGCGGGATTTACAAGTACACTCCCTCAGCACTGGTCTTGCAGTGGATAAGCCGGGTCTTGGCAACTTGTTTGTAGCCACTGAAATGTGTATGACTCTCATGTCAGAAACTCAGTATAGCTTCTGATGGACAGCTATATGGCTTTCAGAACCACGGTATTGAAGCCGTACAACCTTCTTATTTGGGGGCATAGGATTGAAGATTAGCCTTTGTTGCTTACCATTAGCAAGATCCTGCTTCTGTCTCTATACTGTCTTAATAGATTCCAGAACGAATGTGAAGAAATGTATTGAAAATTGGGCCCATTTGTCAGTTTATTCTATGGCAACAGTTCTTACAGTTCTTTTTTTCTTTTTCTTTCTCTCTCTCTCTTTTTTTTTTTTTTGGCTTTCAATCTGACACATTTTATCTTTTCAGTTTTTAAACGTTTTTTAAAATTTCATTTTTAGAAGCTTTACATCTACAGAAAAACTGAGAAGATAGAGTTCCCACACACCCATGCCCAGTTTCCCTGTTATTAACATCTTATGTTAGTATAAAACATTTGTCACAATTAATAAAGCAATATGGATACATTATTATTAAGTAAAGCCCATAGGTTATTCAGATTTCCTCAGTTTTTACCTAATCTTCATTTTCTGTGCCAAGATCCCATCCAGGACACCATGTGACATTGAGTTGCCATTTCTCCTTAGGCTCCTTTTGGCTGTGACAGTTTGTCATGCATCCTTTGCTTTTGATGACCTTGACAGTTTTTTATTTTATTTATTTATTTGTCACAGAGAAAGAGAGGTAGAGAGAGAGCACGAGCAGGGGGAGCGGCAGGCAGGGGGAGAATCAGGCTCCCCATTGAGCGAGGAGTCCCATGTGGGGCTCGATCCCAGGACCCTGGAATTATGACCCCAGCCGAAGGCAGACACTTAACTGACTGAGCCACCCAGGCATCCGGCCTTAATGGTTTTGAGGAGTACCGTTCTGGTACTTTATAGGATACCCCTCTATTTTCTGATGTTTTCCTTATGATTGGACTGGGGTTCTTGGTTTGGGGGATTGAGATCACAGAGGTAAAATGTAATTTCTTGTTAATGTTGAGTTTGATCACCTGGCAGACGTTGTTTTTGTTAGGTTCTCTAAAGTTACTCTTTTTTCCCCCTTTCCACCTTGTATTTTTTTTTCGAAGGAAGTTACTAAGGCAGCCCATACTCAAGGAGTGGGGAGTTATGTTCCCCCTTCTCAAGGGCTGAGTATCTACATGAGTTACTTGGAATTTTTCTGCATGAGAAATTTATCTCTTTTCCCCCACTTATTAATTTCACCAAGTATTTATGTCAGTATGGATATTTATTTTATACTTTGAGTTATAATCCAATACTACTTTATTTATTTTGTGGCTCAAATCATTCTAATTTTGGCCATTGGAAACTGTTTTAGTTGGCTCCTATGTCCCTTTGACATACTCCTATTATTGTGTGTGCGGGTATTTTGTTTGTTTTGTGTTAGCACTGCCTTACTTTCTGACACTATAAGATACTCTGGGCTCATCTATATTTCCCTCTCTTATCCTTCATTCAACTCTTTCTTCAAGGAACCTGCTTCCTTTTATTGGGGAATGGTATTAGAAACCAATATCTGGGCTTTAAGTGTGCTTGTTGCTAGTGGGGTATCATTACTTTAAGTCTTTTCTGTGGACAGACCAAAGAAATATACGTGTGCATCTTCACCTGTGTATATATACATGTCAATATATATAACCATCTGTCTATTAAGTTAATCCTGGTGAACTTTAATCTATTACCACATGGATCATTCTAGCCTCCTTCCTTTGCTTATCTATAAACTCCCACTCCAGGAGTGAGAAATCTGGGTCCCAACATTGGCCATTCACTTAATTGTTCAATTTCAGTATATATGTACAGCAGTATCGGACTTCTTACCCTGTATCCCCCATGGGAAACAACTTCATCAACTAGAGTACAGAAGGTATGTGTAGGCCCTTTTGCTTTTAATCTTACAGATTCTATTCATTCCTGAAGTTACTTAGGTCATAACCTCTTTTCCCCTCTCCCCCTCAGTGTAATTGTTTCATACATTTGTAATATAGTTATGTTCCTTTGTTATAGTCTGCATTCCTTATTGGGATCCTCTGGCCTCCTAAAGATTTTTTAAAATTTGCATACCTTAAGGTTCACTCTTTGTATTTTGACAAAGCCATATGTCATTTATCTATCATTGGAATATCATACAGAATAGTTTTACTGGCCTCAAAATCCCCTGTGCTCTACCCATTCATGCTGCCCCTTTTCTGTAAAGAAGTTAACCTGGAAATAGAATATCTATCTCTAACTTCCTGACAATGACACCATTTAACTTTTTAAATAATTGTTAGTATTACCAAATATACCTACAAAAGAGCATATCTAAGATGTGTGTATGGTTTAACTAATAGTAATAAAGGTTTTCCCCACCTTACAGTTGTGGTCTTTCAGAATGTGAAGGGACCTCATTCCCTTTCACACCAGGGCTGTAGAAGCTTCCTGACTCTCTAAGGTGACCCCTTGGCAAGATTGGTGCTTGGTTCTACTGATTCTTGGTCTAGTGGGCTTTTCATTGTTCAGCCGTAAAATGCTGCTATATCTTTAAAAGCAAATATTTGACATTCATTTTGAACAAGGACCATCTTTCAAGTAAAAATAGACACCTAATGATTATTATGTACATCCATTCTCTATTACTTTTTGGTTGATACAAACATTCCTTTTTCTAGACCCTTGGTGGAGCAAAGGCCCAAAGATTTCTATTTCATTACATAATGAAGAAAGTAAGGGAGTAGAAGTGATTTTTAAATACTGGATATTATGACCCGTGGCTTTTAAATAGCAACAGATTATAACAAAGGGCTACCAAGAATCCTCTGCATCCTGGTGCTACTCAGAAATGGTCCACAGGCCAGCAGCATCAGCATCACCTGGGAACTTGTTAGAAATCCAGAATCTCTGGCTCTGCCACAGGATGCTGAATCAGAATCTGCATTTAATGAGATTCTCAGGAGATTTATATGCATCCTTCAGAGTCCAGTGTCCAGGATGCATAATTAGATGTCTACCCAGCTTACATTTAGGGCACAGAAAATCATTTTCCAAATTCTAGAGTTTCATAAAGAAAGAAAAATAGAGTTTTCTAGAATGCTTTTTTCATCTCTTAAAATACTGCTTCTTATATACACACAATTAATGCACCCCTTAGAGGCATTGGTCAAGATACATCTCTGTATATCTTTGTCACCCTTTTGCTTGCCACTGGAAGCTGACCTGGGGTAAATGCCCAAGAATGGGAGGCGGTCCTGTCTCACCTCTGCAGGATCTGGAGGAATCAGCAGCTTATGAAATTGCAGATTACACCAAATGAGCTCGAGTTGACTTTATTCAGTGTCATTGTTTTTTTTTTTTTTTTAAGATTTTTTATTTATTTCCTTGACAGAGAGAGACACAGCGAGAGAGGGAACACAAGCAGGGGGAGTAGGAGAGGGAGAAGCAGGCTTCCCGCCGAGCAGGGAGCCCGATGTGAGGCTCGATCCCAGGACCCTGAGATCATGACCTGAGCCGAAGGCAGACGCTTAACGACTGAGCCACCCAGGCGCCCTTCAGTGTCATTGTTAAATGACGGTTTTGAGACATAGTGAATAAAATAAGGAAGTCTATTGAGTCAGCAGTGCAAGTCTCAAAAATGAAATGCTGTAGGGTAACCAAAAGTATGGATCCCAGATTAATTCCTGTGTCTGGGTTTTTGATTGCCAATTATATGTCAACTCCTACAAGCTGTAAATTATGAATTTGATGGATAATGGCCTGTCAGCAGATGGACTTGAAGTAACAATTGAAATACATTTCAATGTATTTTAAATACATTTTGAACAAGATGCTACAGCAGGATAAAATCCCTGTTCCGGGGTTTCTCACCCTCCACAATGACAAGGTGATTCTTTGTTGTAGGGGTAGACCTCTGCATTGTAGGGTGTTCAGCAGCATCCCTGGCCTTTTCCCACTAGGTACCAAGAGCATGTCCCCTCCCCTGAGATGTGATCATCAAAAATGTCCCTAGGTATTGCCAAATGTCACCAGGAGGGGCAAAATAGCCCCCAGCTGAGAACCACTGCCCTATGCCAATGTAAATATTCACACCCCCAAAAAATGTCTGTTCCTTGGCAATATGCTGAGATCGTAGCCACAATGTATCAGACAATGAAGCTTCTCCACACTGGCTGGAAATAGCTAGAAGGTTGAATTTTAAGGATGAGGGCACTCAGTTAATAGGCTTGGTGTCTGATAACATCGGCAGTCACTGGTGTTCTATTCTACTTCTGACATGCGGTTATGGTTTATAGGACAGTGTCTTGCAGAAGTGGTAGCTTCTACTGACTTTGGAATTAGGAGATCCTGGGAAACACGGTCATGAGCCAATCCTGAGCACTGTTGGGATAGGTAGAGCAGCCAGTTCTCAAGAACAAAATGGTGACTTTTTCAGAGCTTCATAAGCACGGTGACTCTTGGTCTTGTTCTCCTTGACCATAGCCCTGGACTCCTGGGGACCCTTATAGGGAGTGTCTTAGTCAGTTTTGGCCACTGTAACAAAATACCATAGACAGGTAGGAAACAGAAATTTATTTCTCCAGTTCTGGCAGCTGGGAAGTCCAAGGTCAAGGCATGATGAGAGCCTACTTCCTGTTTGATAGACAACCACCATTTCCTCTGTCCTCACGTGGTGGAAGGGCCCGGGAGCCCTCTGGGGGCTCTTCTATAAGGGCACTAATCATTTCTGAGGGCTCCACCCTCATGACCTTTTTGTCTTTCAAAGGCTCCACCTCCAAATGCCATTACGTTGGGGATAGGTTTCAACATAAGAATTTGGGGGAGACATACACATTTTGTGTATAGCAGGGAGATAGAGTCAGAAAGCTAACTCCTTCCCAGCTATGTTTAAGCAAAGCCCTCCTAGCAGGTGCTCTAGAAAGAGGACAGTGTTAGATTAGAATCAAATCCAGTCATTATTCTAAAATCCTCCAGACTCTAAGATTTTTCTTCCAATACAGATGCCTTCTTTCACAGAGCTAGGTTGACTGAAAATAGCAACAGCCCCTAAAATGGCCTCTGGAAACTTTGCCTTCCTTAAATCAGGGCGGCCGTGGCCCCTGGAATTCATGTAAGCATCAGCTCAGACGCAGTTCCTCCTGTCCTGTAAGCAGCCCAAGCTTTGAATGTTTTTGCATGACAAATAATGTCTAAACTTGAAGGTTTTTTGTTTTTGTTTTTTACAGACACTAGTTGGATCACTAAGGTCATCCCTCTACCCCTCTGCTCCACCACGGGTCCCTCCAGTTCTTCTGAGTTCACAGCTATGCCTTCCTTCATTTCCCTGCCTGCTGCTTCTACCCAAGCCCAGTCCTGGTCTTCGTTTGCCAGACTGCTCTCCCTTTGACATTGAAGGCCCACTCCTTCCCAAGCTACCTGGGTGGAAGGAGGCACTAGGACCACCACGGCCGCATCCTCCCATCCTGGTGGTGCAGCCAGCCTCCTGGTAGTCCACCTGTGAACACTGATGTCCCCTCCCTGGAACTCTGTGCCTCAGGGTGGGGACCGCTCCTCACCGCATCTCTTCCCCATCACGCCACTTATCTCCCCTACCATGGCTCTTACCATTTGCATGAAAATAGGGGAAAATTCTATCTTCTAATGTCTGATCTGCGCAGTCGATCCTCGTTATTCAGTGGTTCCATATTTGCTAACTTGTTGCTAAAATGTATTTGTAACCCCCAAATCAGTCCTCATGAACTTTTGTGGTCACCGTGGACATGCTCAGCATGGTGAAAAATTTGAGTTCCCAGCTGAGGGTGAACAAGGTGACACTCTGCCTTCAGCTCACATATTGTTGAGCAACGCCCTTTTCCTGGTCTATTAGGTGCCCCATTTTTTTGCATTTGTGTGCTTTTTCATTGTTTCAAGCCCAAGGGTAATGATAACATTCTGTTCAGTGTTCCGAAGTGCAAGAAGGCCATGATGTGCCTTATGGAGAAGATACTCATACTCGCTAAGTTTCATTCAGGCAGGAGTTATGCTGTTGGCCATGAGTTCAGTGCTAATGAATCAACAATGTATATTAAATAAGGTGTTTTTAAACAGAATGACACATAAAACAAGATGATGTATTGATCAATTGACGCAAATGTTGTGACCAGAGGCTCACAGGAACGGAACCCTATGTTTCCCCTAGTTGCAGTCACTCAGTATGTGCTAATTTATTTTTAATCATGTGTAATTATATATAAATAGGTGCTCCGTTGAAACTGAGAATGCTGATTGCCCAGAGGGCAAAACTAGGTGCTGAGTGACAGGGGTGGGAGGGGACTTTTTACTGTAATACCTTTTGTTTTTTGTGCCATACAGTCATACCCATCAAAAAATTAAATTTAATTATTTAAAAGCAAACAATAAAATGAAAAAATGCAGTTAAATCATATTCCTCTTCAATTTCAGCGAAACAAAGCAACTGCTGCTAAAAATCCAGTCTATCAGGTGACACCGAAACTTGCTCTCTGGTCTTTAATGTCCTGCACCAGCTCCCCCGTGCTCTGCCTCCTCCCCCCTGCTTTTCAGCACCCCTTCATGAATGAGTCAGGTCTACTCGTTGCTCCTTCAAGTGCCTTCAGTGATGTTGTCACTTACTCCACATTCCTTATGAGAAACACTCCTCTCCTCTATACCTGCAGTCTGTTTTTCCTTCAAAGTCTTTGAAGGTGTCCCTGACCGCTTTCTCCTCTCTCTGTTGGAACTACTTAGAAGAGTTCACTGTCACTCAGCATCCGCACCTGATTTTGTCAGTTGTCTTTAAGTTTCAAGTCTCCCCAAACTCACTACCAGTTCTCGAGGATGAGATTGGGGTCTTACTAACCTTTGAATTCCTTCAGTGCCTGGCATGTAACAGACAATAATATTGATGGATTGATTGTCCTTTATCATTCAGTACTAAAAAATATTTTTATTGAAGCCTTTATTTCTAAGTAAATTCATACCCAATTATATAAAATTGAAGCAGGCTTTAGGAGTAGCATGAGGATTTTGTTTGGAGCCCTGGGATTGACTTGTAATTGCTCTACAAGATGCATGGAGGGAGGTAGGGTTGTTCCATCTGTGAGGAGGGAGTCTGGAAACCAGATTTTTTATCTCAAATAAGTCACAAAGTGGGAAGGAATCCCAGTGTGGTTTTGTTGAGTTCTTACTGTGCTGGGCACCATCCTGGCACCTAACATTTTATTTATGTAAGCCTGTCAAGTAGCTATAATGAAGCCCGTTTCATCGATGAGCAAACAGAAGCTTAGTACTAATCTAAGCATTATGTAGCTGGTGAACTGCAGAACTGAGATAAGAACTCGGGTCTGAATGTCTACCACATTGGATTGCCCCTGAGCAGAACAAATAAGCAACATTTTGAACAAATATGAGTGAAAGTATTATTTTTGCTGTAAATTCACAGTATGGTGCCTTTGGGTAAAACACAGGGCAAGAGCATATGAGATGGTCCCGAGCAAATCACTGTATAACTATGATATATGCTCTAACGTGGGGGAATAGGATGAAGGATTTTGCCCTCCTTCAAAGTACTGGTATCACCTGACAAAAGTTGTCAATCCTGGCTGAACATCAAACTCACCTGGTGACTTAAAACAAATACATATAAGAAATAAAATAAAAAATACGGACAGGGAGGGCATTCTGTCCTAATTAATCTGGGTGGGACTCAGGCGCTGGTACTTTTATAAAGCTCTCCAGATGAGTCCACTGTGCAACCAGGGTTGAGAATCACTGGGATGGAACAACAGAGAGGAACAGGAACCAGGACATTTCTCTAGTGTCGTAGCTTTAAAATCTGGCCCCCCCAGGGGCGCCTGGGTGGCTCAGTTGGTGAAGCGTATGCCTTTGGCTCAGGTCATGATCCCAGGGTCCTGGGATCGAGTCCCACGTCGGGCTCCCTGCTCAGAGGGGAACTTGCTTCTCCCTCTGCCTCTGCCACTCCCCCTGCTTGTGCTGTCTTTCTCTCAAATAAGTAAATAAAATATTTAAAAAAATAAAAATTAAAAAAAATAAAATCTGGTCCCCAGCTCAGCAGGATTAGCATCCCCTGGGACCATGTCAGACATGCATATTCACATTCACTCACTGAATCAGAAACTCTGGGGGTCGGGCCCCGCAATCGGATTTTAAGTCTTCAGGATGGTTCTGATGTGTGGTAGAGTGTAAGAAGCCCTTCTCTTCAAACAGGCAGTTCAGTGGAAAGGGAATATAGAAAGTCAATAAACATATGGAAAGATATTGAACCTCACAACTAGGGAAATACACATGAAAATAAAAGGAGGTATACTTTTTATCTTTCAGATTGGTAGCAATTTAAAGGGTTGATTATCTGGTGTGGCAGTTGGATACAAGAAACAGATACTCTCAGATTTGACTAGTGGAAGGTAAACCAATGCAACATCTTCTACTAGAGCAGAGTTTGGCAGATTAATTTAAAATTAAAAGTAAACCTATATACATGACCAAGCCATTTCCCCTCTTAGCCTCTCTGCTAGAGAAACATTTGTACCAGGGCAGAAACAGACACATATGAAGATATTCGTAGTGCTGTCGTTGGCCATGAAGGGAAACTGGAAACAACCTAAATGTTCATCAATAGAGAAATGGCTGAGTAGTCTGAGTAGCCAGCAGGTAAAAAGGAAGAGGTGGCTCCAAATATACGCCTGTGGAGCTCTCCCTGAGACATTGTGGAGGGCAGAGGCAAGTTGCAGAAATATATATAAAACATAGTACCATTTAAGTTTCGTAAATCACACCCAAATGCTTTAAATTTTCTCTGTGACTGCAAAATTATGAAAATGCATAGAACGACCATCATCTCTGTAGGGAGCAACAGTAAGGGGAACAGATAGAAGGCAGGTATGGAAGAGGCTTCAGACTTATCTCTAATTTCTCAATTTCTTGTAAGATTTATGTAATCAAGTAATTCTTGTGCAGTGAAAAACAATTTTTGAGAGTGCACAAAATACCCATGGAAATGTTGTCCTAACTTGATGATTCTTAGTCATTTTTTGGTCATGACTTCTGGGAATTTGATGAAAATTTCCCCCCAGCCCCAAATCCCACAAAGGCATGAAAGTTTTTGTTCAATTTCAGGGAATTTCTAGATACTCTAATGCCTCTTAGGGCTTTTGGAACCTGGGTCAAGGGTTTCTGGCCTGCCTGATCTGAATAGCTTTGCTTTTCCACCCTGGGCTCTGTGACCCCTTCACCATACATGTCCCCGAGGAGTCATAATGTCTGACAGCTATTTTTATGAGCGTCAGCAGCCCTTCTCCAGCAGATTAAATTTCCCCAGAAGGTAGATTTTCGCTGACATCTTAATACTTGGAAAGGAGCGGATGATCCTTGAGGAGTGAGTGAATATAGCATATGGTTTGCTGAGCTGCAAACAGAAGCTGATCTGTGTCAAGGAAGCTTCAAGTGTTATGCATTTGCTTTTAGACATCATCAGGTTCTTTTTTTAAGTTTTGCAGTGTCATTCTCCCTTCACATGCACACAGAACCTTTTTCAGACCCCTTCGGCTGTAAAAAGAGATTTTTTTCTTTTATGTTTTTAAAGAAGAAAGGGGCAAGGAAACGGTATCTTTTCACTTATACAATTTTAATCAGGTTCCCTTCTGCTATCCCAAAATGGTTTTGCAAGAATGAAGGCTTTTAATGGTCCTTTTTTAGTCTACTTTAAACTGTCTTAAATGGCAAACTCATTCCTCATAAATGTGAAGTTCCTTGGTAACCTACTTCTTATTAAGTCCCTGAGCTGCCAATAGATTTATGGTCCTTGTGCACTGAGTCTCATCTTCAATGTGCTGTGTGTGCCTTCCACACCATCTCCTGGGGGTTGGGGGAGCACTTTGGACCCTTTCGCTGTGCCTACCTCAGTTCCCCAATGCTTTTCACACCATGTCAGGTTTGGGAGAGCCCTGGAGAGGTTGGCTCTGAGTGGATTTATTTATCCTTCCTCTAGCTTCTCATTGACTTGCTTACATTTGAAGTAGGAGATGAGAGGTCTAAGTATTGGATGGCATTAAACTGGTGCAGCCAAAGTGTAGAAGAGTATGGAGGTTCCCCCAAAATTTAAAAATAGAACTACCCTATGACAAACAATTGCGTTATTCGGTATTTACCCAAAGAATACAGGAACACTAATTCAAAGGGATACATGCACCCCAATGTTTATAGCAGCCTTATTTATAACAGCCAAGATACAGAAGCAGCTCAAGTGTCCATCAACTGATGAATGGATAAAGAAGATGTGGTATATCGATACAATGGACTATTATTCAGTCCTAAAAAAGGATGAAATCTTGCCATTTGCAATGACAGCGATGGAGCTAGAGAGTATAATGCTAAGTGGATTAAGTCAGAGAAAGACAAACACCATGTGATTTCACTCTTGTGGAATTTAAGAAACGAAAGAAGTAAAGGGGAAAATAAGAGAGAGAGGCAGACAAAGCAAGAAACAGACTCTTAATTATAGAGAACAAACTGATGGTTACCAGAGAGGAGGGGAGTTGGGGGATGGGAATTAAGGAGTGCACTTGTGGAGATGAGCACCAGGTGTATGGAAGGGTTGAATCACTATATTGTACACCGAAAACTAATATAACACTGTGTGTTAACTAACTAGAATTAAAAATAAAAACTTGAAAAAATACTGTATGGTATTTTCTAAGAAATGTCAATGGTCATTCCTTCAAAACAACAACAAACTATGGGCTTTATTCAGTAGGAATGCAACCGAATATTCTTTTTTTTTTTTTTAAAGATTTTATTTATTTATTCATGAGAGACAGAGAGAGAGAGAGGCAGAGGGAGAAGCAGGCTCCCAAGGAGCAGGGAGCCCAATGCGGGACTTGATCCCAGAACTCTGGGATCATGACCTGAGCCGAAGGCAGACGCTTAACCATCTGAGCCACCCAGGCGCCTGCAACCGAATATTCTTGAGTCCTTTTTCCTCTTGGAGAATATTTTCTGCCGCCAGCGCTGGGGCTGTCCACGGGCTGGTCCAGGCTGTCTTTTCAGGCTCACTGCTTGCTTCCACAAACTCTTGGGTTCAGCCACTCTAACGACTCCTTCCTGCTTCCACGTCCTTCGCTCATGCCCTTCTGGCCCACCCTCACATGGCCCCAGCCGCATTAATATTTTCTTTGTTCATCATGATCTAGATTCCATTCTGAATTTTGCAGATAGCATTTGCTGATCAACCCAGTTCACCATACTCATTCCCCTTACACTGTGCAAAACTTTGTCTCTTCTACTTATAAGGTACTTCTCTGTGGAATACTGTACTGACCGAGCCCTCAACAAATGTGTGTTGAGTACTCACTACATTCCAGGTGCTCTTTGGGTTCTGGGGATACAAATGAGATCCTGTTGCCACGGAGCCACCTTCAACCGTGTGAAACAGAATCAAGAGGCACGCAGATGAATGCAGTCATTTCAGAGTGAAGCAAATGAAGCAGTGTTATAGTAAAGTGAATAAGAGAGAGGGATACCATTAAATGAGCTGCTCGGGGAAGGTTTCTACGAGGAGAAAGCATTTGAGTTGAAATCTGTCTGGTCAGAAAAAGAGCATTAGGCAGAAGGATCAGTACATACAAAGGCCTTGAGGCAGGAAGGAGCTTGGCATGTGGGCGATCATGGGTTTCCTTTAAAAAAGGGATTTTATAAGACGACTATGTCTCCCCTGCAGCATCTAGCCCATAATAAGGCAATCAAATGCTAGACTGTTCTCGCCATAAGAGTAGATTCCATGCCTATCTCACTTTCCGTGACTACTAGCATGGTGATTGGCAGATACTAGACACTCAAATTGATGAATGAATGCTCATTGAGTAACTGAGTGACTCCTGTGTGGTCCGAGAGCAATTTTGCTGCAGAGCCAGAATGGACAAAAGAACTCCTTCGTTTCCTAAATATTAGTTCTTGCTGAAGCCAGCTCCCTTCAAATCTCTGTTACTGTTCATTCAATGAAGTAAGAACAGGGCACTTAACTTCGTTTTTGGAGGAACACTGTACTCATGAGAGATCTCATATATAAAATGTTTGGAACTTTTGGAAGCTGCTCAATAAATTCAGGCAATTCCTACAGCATGGCTCAGCAGGTGGGAAGCCGGAAGTCATTGTACATTAAATTTTCCCTGAGCAGCAGTAGGAATGCAGTGTGACCAGTCCCTGCCCTTACTGCTGTAGGATTCCAAAGCTGGCACCTCTTTTAAGCTTTTGGAATGTGGATAAAGCATTCCATCATGTTAGCAGGACACTATTTTACCTTCCCTGCTGCTGAGTTTATTGTTGTAGTAATCCTGGGGCACCCGTCTGGCCCTTCTCTTGCATTCTCTCATGGAGAAGGCTGTGCTACAATCATTCATAGTAATCCCTAGTGGAGTGGTGTTTTTAGCGAGCGTATCGAGGAGCCTGTCCATTCATAGAAGCAATAATGTAGTAAGATCAGTTTTCAGGAACCTCAAGTCTAATAAAGAATATAATCAAGAACTTGATTAAAATAGTGAACCTCCATGAAACCTCCCCCCTCCAAACAACAGTAGTTGAAACTAGGCCTGCTTCAGCTTTCAACAGAAGTATAAGAAACACAAACTGCTCTGAACATCTTTGAAATGCCTAAGGATAATTTACTCTTTCAGTGTTATGCTTCTTTCCAGTATTACTATTTAGGATTATAAAATGGTAGAGAGGGGCACCTGGGTGGCTCGGTCAGTTGGGCATCTGACTCTTGGTTTTGGCTCAGGTCATGATCTCAGGGTCGTGAGATCAAGCCCTGCATTGGGCTCTATGCTCAGTGGGGAGTCTGCTTAAGAATTCTCTCTCTCCCTCTGCCCCTTCCCCCTGCCCACCGCTCATGCATGCATGCGCTCTCTCTCTCTTTAAAATAAATAAATAAATCTTTAAGTAAAATAAAATGATCGAGATAGTGGCTATTAGGTCAAATAGGGAAGTGGATGAAGCACTCTGGTGCTCTTCCTCCAGTGAAACCAAGACACATCCCAGGTCACTCTACCAAGGGGTCAACTTTTTTCTAAACAATAAAAAGCGAGTGCTTTAGGAGTGATATTTCCTAGAAAGAATCCTTAGCCCACACCTATTTCCAGACCCACTCTGCTGCTAAGCATGACTGCTGCTGATGGCAGTCTACACCTGAGCACAGGTGCAGAGAACACCCATATGCTAATCCCCTGTCATGTGACTCAAGAGCCAAGCCGAACTCATAGCTAAGCTTTAGTTTTGCACTGCAATGGAGAATCTGGGCTGAGTATTTCTTAGCACACGACCTAGTTGTTGTCACCACTCAACTTGAAATGTCAAGTCCGACAGTGACCTGGTATAGTGCCTAGAGTTCACTATCGTGTGTGTAATAATAATGTGTGATGGATGAGGGTGGGAAGAGGAGATGGAGGATGAAATCGTAGAGCCCATACTCTTGGCTTAGCCCCTTTTTACCACTTCACAGCTCCTCTTGGAGAAGGCAGTGCATGGACTACAGCTGGAGCTTAGACACAGACACATGTTAGGACTGGTCCTAATCATTTGATTGATTGACTGATGGATTGAATTGAGTTGGGGGCCAGTTTGGCAGCTGAGTTCCCTAAGTATTCCCTGCTGCACCAGATACATCTTCAAAGCATTGTCCAACCTCTAACATAAGAGGGCCTCTCACCTCCCAGGACCCGTAGTCCAGGTGGCTGCTAGGCCAGGCGACCAAGGTGCCCCGGTGTAAGCACACTCTGTGGTCTCTCTGACTGATGTTGAACCCAGTTTGGGATGAACTTGAAAGTCCCCCTAACAGCATGGAAGCACATCATGAAGGATTATTATTTGGCGCACAGTTACAATAAAACTTTTTTCTAGTTGGTGTCTACTTATTTCCAGAAGAAGCAATTTCCCCTCTTTTCCAGAGGTCTCAGGAAGGAGGTTTGACCCTTAGAAGTCAATAAATGAGGAAAATCTCCTTGAATCTTTATGAATAAAAAATGTTCCCATTAGATCCTTATGTGTCATCAAATAAGTCCAGTTTTCAGAACATACTTTCCATCTTGGACTACTTTTCATAAAAACAAAATGTACAGGTAGTAGGTTACCAGCTAAGACTGAGGTTTGCTCAGTGGATTGACACTGGTTCTGATTTAGCTTTTGCCTTTAATTCTTTTGTAATTTGGGTAATATGACTTTGACCCAATCATTGTGAGCCTCAGTGTCTGCACATGTAAATGCGAAACAGTGACCCCTAAAGTCCTAATTATGTCTTCTAATTAAACTCGCTTTTTTTCCCAATTTAACTCACTTTATACATTCACTTATACTACAGATATTTTAAGTACCCAGCATGCACTTGGTACAATAGCACTAGTGTTTACTATAAAGGCCACCCAGCATGCACTGGGTACAATAATACTAGTACTAACTCATTTTGGAGGTTAGTAAGATAAGGCAAGAGATGAACAACATTTGCTTGCACAGCGTCTAGTGGAAAAGACAGGCATGCACACAAATAATCAAGAGCAATATGCTAGAGGCTAGATTTGAGGGTGACACAATGTGGAGAACACAGTGAGGGGAGGAAAAGTAAATTCTCTCAAGGCTAGGAAAGGTTTCACTGAGGAGGGGACAACACTGGCATTTATTCTTTAAAAGTTTTTTTAAATTAAATTTAATTTTTAAGTAAGCTCCATACCCAACATGGGGCTTGAACTCATGACCCTGAGATTAAGAGTTACATGCTCCGTGGACTGAGCCAGCCAGGTACCCCAACATTGATATTTATTCTCGAAAGGAGGCTTTGCCAGACAGAGAATAGAGAACGTGCATCCCCAGCTGGTGGAACCACATGGAGATATAGGGAAGCCTGACAAGTCTGAGAAAAGTAATTGTCCCGGTAGCTACTGTATGGGGTATGGCAGGGCATGCAAGAGCACAGGAGAATCTGGAGAGCCATGCAGAGGCGAGAGACGAAGGGGCTTCGATCAGTTCGGGTCTGGGCACTATGAAACAGCTTGCAACCACCGATAAAACCCTCTTTTTGAGCAGAAGGGCTCTTTTGCTCATGCCATAATATTACTGAGACTTGGAGAACAGGACTTAGGAGGCAAGAGTGTGTGCTTTGGTGTGCGACGGACTTGAGTGGTTTTCTGGGCTGCAAAACTTGCTGTAACTGTGGGTTTAGAAAATTATTAACCCTCCCTAAACCTCCGTTGTATTACCAGTAAAACAGCACCAAGACTAGTACTTTCTTCCTAACTAGGAACAAAAGGAACTAGTGAGAGAATAGATGTGACGCACTCAACAAATGTTGACTGGTACACAGGAAGTACTCAAAAAATGTTGAGTTCATAATAATACGTGATTCGTATTAATATCTGATGAATAACATATGATTGATAATAACATTTCCTTGGTCAGGGTCAGTAGAGAAGCCCAGGGTCCGGTAGATCAAGTGAGGTCAGATAATCCCATCACTTGGTTTCTGAGAACAGCCCTGGTGGGATTTACAGCTTGGGCCCCATGTCCCAGCCAGATTTGCCGTGTTGGGAGGACATGCCCAGCAGGCTCACTCTGTCCTCAGATTTCTTTCCCCCTAGGGATCAAGGAGGGGGAGCCCAAGCCTTGGATTATGAAGACTTGCATCTCCCTGTGTAAAATGATAATGCCAAAGGTTCTTGGCACTAAGCAAGGGAATGTGTCCCCCATCCAAGGCTCCTTGTCCCCACATGGTTACTAGGTGCCTGCTGATATTGGGCCCTAGGGACTATCTATAAAGTTCTTGTTTCTTTCCCCTTTTGTCTTTGTGTGCTTAACAGTTGCCTCATATAGGTGGGTACAGAGAGTGTGTCTACTTCCTGGCAGTGTTTCTTGACTTTAAAAGAGATTCTTTACTAGATTTTATTTTTTAAGAGCAATATTAGGTTCACTGCAAAACTGAGCAGAAAGTCATAGTGTTGTCATACTCCCTACCCCCCTGCCCTGCCACACACAGCCTCCCCAACTATCAGCGTCCCCCAGCAGAATGGTACGTTAGTTACATTCAATGAACCTACACTGATGCATCATCTTACCCAAATTCCTTAATATACACGAGGGTTCACTCTTGTTGTTGTACCTTCTATGGGAGTTGTCAACTTTTTAGACCAGCAACTATCTCAGGAAGGTCTATCCAAATAATTTGGGGTAATGCTGGTGATGCTATTTCCCAGTAACCTGTTTTGGAGCATAGCATTTAAGATTGAGTTGAAGTACAAAAGAAAGGGAGAAAGGCATGAAGGAAGGAAGGAAAGAGAGAGAAGACAAAGGACCATCGGCTCACCCAGACAAGTCCCACCCCCAATCTCAGAAGCTCTTATGAAAGGTTAGTGATAGTTCTTGCCTAAAATGTCCCTGTTCTTCTCCTGTTTCCTAAATCTGTCCTGCATCTGCCTCTGGGCCTTCCTCTTCCTGGAGAGATAACTCTTTGAGGCTTTTCCTTGCAGCTTTTTTCCCCACATAGTTTCTAGGGCTACCTGGTGGGGTCACCAAACTGTGATAGGGGCAAGTTTTTTGAACCAGAATTCTCAGAAAGGGACGGGGGCAACTCTGGAGAGATTTCTCTCAGCACCTAACATAACTTATCTTAACTGCTCTTGCAAAGATCTTGTAAGGAAACCTAAGTCAGCCTCTTGCTCTGACAGATGAAGCCTTGTGGGAAGTTGGCTGCTTCAGGCGCCCCAGGCAATGCTGAGATGTCCTTCCAAACAGGGACCCAAACAGCTGAAGGGCTCCAGTTACCTAAGAGGTGAGTGACATGGACACTTTGCCAGGTGGAGAAAGGGAAGGAGTGGGGTAAGGGAGGCGGTGGAGAGTGGGACAGAGGAGAAAGGAAGGACAAGGTGGCGGGGAGTGAAACCAAGATGATGAGCCACAGCCAGCAAGCAGCCTGGGGAAGGGAGTGGGGCGTCCTGTCCCCAACCGTGGTTCTTGCTGCACTTTGGGGGGATGGAGGCGGTGCCCCACCTTGAACCTCAGGTGTGATCAGTGATTTACCAACCCAAATTACACCCTGCCTCAGGTGGAAACCATTCTGGGTGACTCACCCAGGGTCATTAATGTCCTCTCGTGGCAAGTGACTGTTGCAAATGAACAAAGCCAGCCATCTGTGAGCTGGCTACTGGAGTTCATCCTGAACCTTGGATTCGGGATTTAAATGTGTGTTAGGCTTTTTTCAAACAGCAAATTAAAATGCACACTCAGGGGCGCCTGGGTGGCTCAGTTGGTTGGGTGACTGCCTTCGGCTCAGGTCGTGATCCTGGAGTCCCGGGATCGAGTCCCGCATCGGGTTCCCTGCTCGGCGGGGAGTCTGCGTCTCCCTCTGACCCTCCCCCTTCTTGTGCTCTCTCTCTCTCTCATTCTATCTCAAATAAATAAATTAATTAATCTCAAAAAAAATAAAATGCACACTCATTTAAATGCTTTTAGTTTCCCTTGTTTTGACTCATGGGCATGTTCTGTATTTCTCTAAAATGAATATGGGTTGTGTTAGCAATGATAAAAATAAATTATCTGCAATTATAAAAATCGAATTGGTTTGAAAAAATTCAAAAACAATTTTGTAAAATTTTACAGAGAATAGGGTAAAGGTGTACATCTCAAATCATTGGCCTTGTTTAACTTGTGGGATGGAGGTAGAATTGAAACGACATAGGTGCTTGCCAGCTTTTAACTGTCTCTATATTGCTTAGATCATTCAAATGAGTATATGTTACTTTTGCCATTTTTTAAGGAAATTCAAGAAAGCAAGAAAAATTAAAAAAATTTTTTTTTTGCCATGTGTTTTTCAAAAGCAGATCTGTCTCATTAAGGGCAACTCTTAATTCGCTTTTTTAAATTGTATAAAATGTTGTGAATTAAATGTTATTTTCTTAACTCTTCAGCAGATCCTTTCTGCCAATATTACATGTGTCAGCCCACCTGGCAAAAGTTGAGTTTTGCATTCGTCCCTCAATATGGACCGTACAGGCCTTTCTGCCACAAGCAAATGTCTGTGCCAAATGGATTCAATATGTGCATTTAACTCAGAGCTTCAATAGCTCAAGTGACGTTTTTTTGACTATGAAGTTTCCAGCTGACAAAAAAGTCTGGGAAATCATTTAACAAATATCCATGACTCACCATCTTGGTTTCGCAACTGTCATTTTCCCATATTTGCTTTAGAGCTTTAAAAATCATTGCAATTAATAATAATAATAGTAATTATTTATCGCCTGCCTTTATTGCAGTAGCAACTGTGTCCCTGAAATTGATGTGTATCTTACTGTCCAGTGTTTTAGACTTTTGTTTTACGTGTGTATCCATGAACAATATGCACTGTTATTTTATATTTTACCAAACTATACCAAAATGGTATGGCTCTGTATATATGATTACTTTTTGTTGTTTTTCATCAACTTTTTTTATAGAGAGGTGTGGGGAGGAACAGAGGGAGAGAGAGAATCTCTAGCAGACTCCCTGCTGAGCGTGGAGCCCAATGTGGGGCTTGATTTCACGACCCTGAGATCAATGACCTGAGCCAAAATCGAGTTGGATGCTTAACCGATTGAGCCACCCAGGTGCCCTGTCAACTTTCTTTTCTTTTGTGGTTTATCCACGTTGATACATGTAGCTATGGTTCGTCATTTTCATTGCTATATACATCTCACTGTATAGCTCTTTGCAGTTTATTTATCCATTCTTTTACTCATGGACATAGTTTTTTACTCAGACCAAGACATGTCTGGTTTTCTCTATTATAACAACTGCTGCACTGAACATCCTTGTCTGTGTGGTCTTGTACATTTGAACCAGAGTCCATCCTAGGGGTTGTCCTTGCGGGGGAACCACTGGGCCATAGAAACATCTGCTAAATTTTAAGAGAGTGGGAGACGCGCACACGAAGTCTTGGTCTTCTTTGGGAAGTGGGGTTAGTTAGGACACTGGGTCATTTCATTCCATGTGAGGGTGTGCTCCCCACTTCTTTTTACTATGTTTTTCTCAAATTTGAAAACTGGGAGCCTTCCTCATTAAAGCCCAGATTGCAAAGAATTTTTTGGTCAGATCTCAGAGAACTGACTCTTCCTGAAGCAGAACTTCCTTTACTTTCTCTTGGAATATTGCATATTGATTTAGAACATGTTAAACAAGATATCCAGTCCAATGAGCTTATTTAAGAAAGAAAATGTCTTGCTAAGTGGAATGGTAAATTCAAGATCCTGAATTGTTATGAGCCAGACTGAAGGATGTCCCTGGGTGTTACTTGGCGAGCATGCTGTGATGGTATTTTTCCCTCCTTCTAGATCAATTTCAGCATGTTTCCATCAGCAGATTCCAGGTGATGGATAGGTGGCTTCATTTTAAGAGTCTGTTGGTCACAGGAGTGACCTATGTCCTTTACAGAAGAGGTAAAATAAGCCCTCCTGACATTGCCCCCTCCTGCCTCACTCCAACTTTGTCGTAAATCAGTCCTCCCAACCTGAGTACTTCCCAGGACTGACAGACGCCATGCAGTTGCTGCCTAGTACCTGTGGTCACCTGAAGTTTCTTCAGCCCCACGTGTGGGCACATGCTGCAAAAGTGTGCAACACCTGGCCCAGACCTTCCCAAGCTTCCCACTGCTGTCGGGTCCCAGGCCCTGTGGCTGCAAAGTGTGCCACATGCACGAGGCATTATAGGCAGCATGAACTAAGGTAGCCTCCTGCTAAATCTGTTGCATTTTAGCTTGTTAAGTTTTAGGCATATTTCACAAATTTTATTGCAGAGGGCAAGGCTAAAATAAGCATTGAAATTCAATCATTAGGTCATTAGTTTTAAAGGAAAATATTAAATATGTAAAGATGCATGTGTCTGTGGCAAATATTGTGAAGATATGCAAAGGACCACATTTAGGAGCCATTGCCTGAGCCAAAGCGTAGTCCGGCCAAGTGTATGATGAGTTGCTGAACTCACCTGAGCATTACACCTAGTGAGTGTTGCTTTGGGCACACCTCTTCAGTTCAGTTCAGAGTCTCAGCTTACCTACCTGGAAAATATCGGGGGGTTGGACTAGGTCAGTGATTCTCGGCCCCGCCTTCACCTTTGAGTCAGTTGGGCAAATTTTAAAATTACTGATGCGTGACATCCTGCAGACCGACTCAGTGAATGTCTCTAGGGGTTGGGCCAGACATCGGAATTTTTTTTTAATTTTTTAATTGTTATGTTAATCACCATACATTACATCATTAGTTTTTGATGTAGTGATCCATGATTCATTGTTTGTGCATAACACCCAGTGCTCCATGCAGAACGTGCCCTCTTTAATACCCATCACCAGGCTAACCATCCTCCCACCCCCCTCCCCTCTAGAACCCTCAGTTTGTTTTTCAGAGTCCATCGTCTCTCATGGTTCGTCTCCCCCTCCGATTTCCCCCCTTCATTCTTCCCCTCCTGCTATCTTCTTCTTTTTTTTTTTTTCTTAACATATATTGCATTATTTGTTTCAGAGGTACACATCTGAGATTCAACAGTCTTGCACAATTCACAGCACTCACCAGAGCACATACCCTCCCCAGTGTCTATCACCCAGCCACCCCATCGCTCCCACCCCACCCCCCACTCCAGCAACCCTCAGTTTGTTTCCTGAGATTAAGAATTCCTCATATCAGTGAGGTCATATGATACATGTCTTTCTCGGTTTGACTTATTTCGCTCAGCATAACACCCTCCAGTTCTATCCACATCGTTGCAAATGGCAAGATCTCATTCCTTTTGATGGCTACATAATATTCCATTGTATATATATACCACATCTTCTTTATCCATTCATCTGTCGATGGACATCGTGGCTCTTTCCACAGTTTGGCTACTGTGGACATTGCTGCTATAAACATCGGGGTGCACGTACCCCTTCGGATCCCTACATTTGTATCTTTGGGGTAAATACCCAGTAGTGCAATTGCTGGATCGTATGGTAGCTCTATTTTCAACTTTTTGAGGAACCTCCATACTGTTTTCCAGAGTGGCTGCACCAGCTTGCATTCCCACCAACAGTGTAGGAGGGTTCCCCTTTCTCCGCATCCCCGCCAACATCTGTCGTTTCCCGACTTGTTAATTTTAGCCATTCTGACTGGTGTGAGGTGGTATCTCATTGAGGTTTTGATTTGGATTTCCCTGATGCTGAGCGATGTTGAGCACTTTTTCATGTGTCTGTTGGCCGTTTGGATGTCTTCTTTGGAAAAACAGACATTGGAATTTTTAAAAAGCTTCTTCGAATGATTATGTGCAGGCAGGATTGAGAACCAGCAGATATAATGATGTCTGAACTTCCTCGCAGATCTAGGATGAATTAATTTTCTGATCCCAGGGGTAAACTATAAAGTACTGATTCAGTGATGGTGGAGAAGACTCATTGCCCTCTCCAGGCTCAGCCATAACAAGTGTGATATTTAACTACCATGCAGGCCTGGTCAGCACTGGTGTCTGGAAGCTCCCCGAGGAGCTTTATGTGGGTCTTACCTGTTCCTATCATGATGCGTGGTATAGAGTAGGTGCTTAATAAATGTTGGGTGAAATAATGGTAGATTGAAGTTTAAGAACATGTTTTCTGAAGACATCTAGGATTAATCAGGTCATCAGAAATTAGTAATCAAACTTGCAAGAGTCTATTTGCATGCCTGAATTCCAGTTTATTTGTTTCTAAAAGGAACTCTCAGGGTCCAAGGAGTAGAACCAGTCTTTGTCCCAGTGCAGTCTGTTCCTGGCGAATGAGATCAGAAGGTTACTCAGTGAGCACAGAACAGATGTTGGATCTTCTTATGTGCCCCTGTTACCAAGTTCTGGTGATCCAATGGCCTGGCCTCCATTTTTTTAAGGCTCTTTCAATGTAAAGGGTCAGGATCAACCATCCAGAACCAGAGTGCCTTTCGGACCTCCCAGTGATGCACTGACAGATAATGGTTGTGCCGTTTTCCCTTGTTAAACATTCATGCAGATTCCCACCGTGCCGTTCACACTTGTTACCACAACAGTCTCCCAAGTGTTGGACTGGCTCACGTTGAGTTTGGCTGCTGGCTCATGACATACTCAGGCCAGGCACTTTAATCTCCTCGGTAAGGTCACTCCCAAGTCATTCTGCAAGATGGGTTACTTCTGGAAGCTGTCCTGTAGACAGCTAATCCCATCCTTCTTGCAGCTTGACTTACAGGGATGGCATCTGCTGACCTTTCGTTTCGGGAGCCATCTTATTTTGAGGGTAGCGCTTTGTCCACCGTCTACAGTTACCTCAACTAAAAATACTTTGGTGTGTGAATAATCTTCAAGGGGACTTGGCAACCTGGGCTGTGTTCCTGATAGCTTGCTACCATATTTCAAGGCAGTAGCCTTTTTATTGTACTAAGCTGCATGCTACCTGCTAGACCAATAGTTCATGTTGTAGTTGTTTAGAAGCCAATCCATATGCTGAGCCTTACGATAATGTTGCCTTTTCCCCGTGAATACACCCAATAATCATGTTGCCTGTGATTTCCCGTATAACACCATGACCGTTTAGCCTCAGCATAGAGAAGTAGCCACCTTCCACGAGCACCATGCCAATGCTTCACTTTCCTCCTGCCGATGTAAGTTTCCATCCTTCTGCGTCAGCCGTAATCCTCCTACGTGCCACCACTGCCTCCCGACCCAGTTGTATAGTTGGTGAGCTCCCACATAGACCTGAGATCAGAGGAACAGAGATGTGCTTGTGTTGCCCAGATGCTGGTGTTTGTCTACAGAAAAGCATGGAGTGTGATGCTGAGGGTCCAAACTGAACGGTGGATATATTTCTACATCTTTGTACATTTTTGATTTAATGAGCTGTGTGTGTCACTCAGATTCAATCCTGATTTCAGGCATAAATTTAGTAGACTCTAGCACTTGCTGCCCCCTGTTTCTCAGCATGCTTGAATAATAAAAGGAAGTGCTTCTTCCATATAGAAATGTTAGAGTAACTCTGAGGACTTGCTCTTAGGTTAAGGAAACCGTTCCTTAAAATTAATGTGCATTTTTCCTCTTAGTCTAATTGGACCAGGGGAGGTGTGTGTATGTCCTTGCACACCAATAGAACATTTATGGAAGGATATACAAGAAACTGGAAACAGTGATTACTTTAGAGAAGGTGACTTGATGAACTGAAGTAGGAAAGAGACATTTTTTATTTTAAAACCTTTTGTGCTGTTTTGGACTGCTTTTTCATCCATTAAACAAGAGATTATATCTGAAGGATCATATGGTCCTCTGAACCCCTTTTCTGAGAGTCTGTAATTCTCTTGAATTGAGGGTATGTTTTGCATTTCCTTCTCTAATCTTTTTAACAGAATTCAACTCTGCTGGCTATATTAGAAACACCTCCTTTTTCCAGCATAACCTGAGAATGGTATTTTCCACGCTGTGAATTCTCTAGGTAAATGAGTCTAATCCCTTTAGATTAGAAGTTGAAGTTTGGAATAACTTCTAATGGAATATTTATAAGTTATTTATATTTATCACATACCTTCCTATCTCCCTTGTTTTCTCGCAGCTTTATTGGGACATAGTTCACATATCCCAACATTCACCTATCCAAAGTTCAGAGGCATTTAGTATATTCGCCAAGATGTATAAACATCACCACAGTCTAATATTAGAACATTTCAACACCCCAGAAGAAAGCCCATCCCATTAAGCCGTCACTCACTAACCTATTTCTGTCTCTTTGGATTTACCTATTCTGAATATTTTACACAAATGGAATCATATAACATGTGGTCTTTTGTTTCTGTCCTCTCAGAATAAATAGTAGTTTACCATTTGCTGATAGTTTAGGCTTATTATTGACAGTGTGCTCATGAGAACCTCAAGACTGCTGAGGCAGGGAGGCTGTTGGCCTCTAGATTCCGTGGTCCATTGTGATGAATGGGACTTTGTCAATGCTCTGCAGCTCAGGCCATCAGGTGACCTCTCAAACACCTTGTCGTATGACCTTTGACTCTCATTTTAACAATCATGTCCTTTCTGATCCTCCCACTTGTGCAGATCAGTCCTCCATTAGTGCATAAATTGGATGAGGCCCCAGGTCCAGGCTTATGATGGAGCTCAACTGTGAACCTCTTTGGTGCATTTCTGTCCTTCTGGAGTGACTAAAAAGGCTGAAATCTTCCCTTTTTTATTGCTATCTTGAGTATCTCGTATCATTCAGTCAGCTAAATTCCATCTTAGAGATAAATCCCCCACAAGTATTTTATGATCTGTCTGCTTTAAGTGGCACTAAACCCTTTGATTCCTTGTATCCTTCCTCTCACCTTTCTTAAAATAGTCTGTAGTTCTCATGTCAAGGACTCTACTGACTCCCCTTTTTCTAAAGTTGTATAATTGTGATAGAACACTTTCTGTTATTTCCCTTGAAGAGCAGTGCATAATCAAAACATTCTCGAATGCAAACCTCCAAGCAGGGTGGGGCCGGGCAGCCCCTAAGTCAACAGGGCAGGTGTCTGCCAAGTCCAAGAGCATTTGAATGTCTGACTCAGAGAGAGGCTATTTGACATCTAAACTGTCCTGGAAAGTAGAATCTCTGTAAGTGTTTCCTTTACCTTTTGGTAGGAATGGAGCGAAGGCAGAAGAACCTCGGGCCTGGGTGAGACTCTCATAGGGGTTGTTTGAGGTTTGAGTTGTTTTGGCAGGGCGGGATTGTCACTATTCTGAATTTAGCTAGAGGAACATGGCAGGGTCTGACCAGGAGTGTGTCTTGGCAATTTGACATTTCCGGGCTTCTCTTATGCTCAGTGTCAGGATAAGCCCACAAGTTTGGGGCACCCTTGCGTCGAGCAGCTCCAAGATGTGGATCTGGAGACCCAAGAAAATTCACTCTGTGTAGGGGAAACCACCCCTTCTTGGCCTGCCTTGGGCAGGGAGGATGTGCCTGACACAGAGCAGACGCTAAATATCTGCTGAGTGACCAGATCTCTGGTGTGGAGTCTGACTCCACGGCTCTCTGACACGAGAGGCTGCGGAAGAGCTTCAGCGTAGGCTCGGCAGGAAATGCTGTAACTTAGGATTGATAGGCCACAGATGCAGGTGAGTGAGTGGAGAGGAGCAAAATGGACAAATGGACAAATGGACGGGCAAGTTCTGCTGGGGGAGGTGAGAACAGAGTCTGAGCTCCAAGACACTAAAGCGGCCCCAAATTGCAGTTGGGCACCAGAGAAGAGTTTGGGTGCACCCTGCTCTGGATGCCCTGGTATCAGGGGGCTAGGCTGAGTGCAGATCTGGACAGACTAGCAGACAGGGTACCCCCAGGCTTACTCAGAGGTGGCCAGAATTGAGGCGGGGGCCCCAGCTGCTCTGCTCTGTGGGCCTGCCTCCCACTGACCAGGAAGCAAGCCCTCATAAGTGGCCCGGCAGTGCCCTCTGGTGGTCAAGTCGGTCAAATGCTGCCTGGCTTAGCCGGAGCCTCCTTTGCTTACAACTTCTTGGCAGATGCCCTCGGCATTTGGGCTTTGGGACTAATTTAACTAATCTACATGAACCCAGTCCTGCTGTGTTGTGAGTATAATAAGTAGGGGAGAACGTACTTGGTGCGTCTGTCTGGTTCCAGACAGTTCAGTTAGCCTTTAAGAACTACCACGCTAACACAGTATGTGGCGGGCATTGTGCTAGGCCCTGTATTCTGTCTTACTACTGATCTCTAGGACAGGTGCTGTAATTACTCAGGTTACAGATGAAGAATCCGGCTCAGAGAGGAAGTTGCCCTCTTGCTGCAAGAATATGACATTCGGTTCTGGGTGCAACTAACCTGTTAACAATGGTGTTGTCCCCCCCCAGCTCCTGCCTTGGACCATGGGAATGAGAGGGGAGTGGAGTGGGCAGGGGCACTTCTATTTTATTTTATGCTTTACAGATATATTTTCATAATGAATATATATTATTGAGAGAGAGAGAGAGAGAGAGAGAGAGAGAGCCAGCAGGGAGGGGGAGAGGGAGAGAGAGAATCTCAAGCAGATTCCCACTGAGCACAGAGCCTGGGCTGGGGCTCAATCTCACGACCCAGAGATCATGACCTGAGCCGAAATCAGGAGTCAGACACCCACTCAACCGAGCCACCCAGGCGCCCTCCCGCCCCTATTTTTAAATTTAGACTAAGTTCTCGATGTGGCAGGTGAGGAAGGGATATTACCAGTCAAGCACATTCGGAGGAGGGTAACCGGGAAGGAAGGGCAGGGGCCAGGAACCGGGGCTCTTCTCCTTTGGTAGACGTGGTGTTGTAGGACTATGGTAGCTGTTTTATGATCCCCACAGAACAGGGGGAGCAGGTTAATTCTGTTTCTCCAGCGTGCAGACCTGGGGCCAGGAGAGCGGATTTCTCAAGGCAGATTTCAGCTGCATGTCAAAGCGGTTTGCTAGCCACTGGGGGCTGCCCCACCCGTGAAAGTGGTGACGTGGAGATGCAGCCTCTCCGGAAGGGCTTAGGTTGGAGGTCACTGGGAAGTTTGTACAGGGGACGCACTGTTCTAAGTCCTTAGAGCCTCTGATGTCCCTCCGTCCCCCAGCCTGTGAACCTACCCCCGGAAGCAGTACCGGCTCTCGCCTGCAGGTGGCAGCCCTCGCTGAGTCGGGCCGGAGCCTGGTGGGGCCTGGGTTCCCACTGTTGGCCAGGTGTCTTTCCACCCGAGGGGACTTACAAACTACTGAGGACTGAGGGGAGGGGCAGGACTGCTCCCCCAGCGGTTCGGGTGTCACTGGTCGTGGGTGCGGCCCGGGCCTGGGGATGTTTAGACCTCCCAGTGCTTCTAGAGGGAGTGGCTGACGTTCCTGTTGGTTTAGTGGGCAGCTTGTTTCACTTTTTCTTTCCCTGAACCCTGCAGGGGGAGCCTGGGGGTGCCCCCAGACGCTGTAAAGAACACTGGCTCACCCAGGGGGAGGAAATGAAAAGGTTGCTCCCAAAACAAGAGGGAGACAAGACACAAGAGCCTAGCCAGCGTGCAGGAGGGAGTGGTAGGCCGTGATTCCCTCAGGAAACAAATTAAATCAAGCCATGCAGGGAGCAGGGGAATATTCTAGAAGGCAGGGTGATACACGGGCTTGCTGTTCCAGAACGGCAGAAACAGCTATTTCCATCAGCCTATGACCCTGGAGCACAAACCACGTTGCCATGGCCTGGGTGGGGACCCGGGTGAGGCAAGTGAGCGCAGAATTTGAGGGGACAACAAAACACTTGGTAATGAATACGATTAATGATATTGCAACGCAATATATTTTCAATCGAAATGAAGGCACAAGAATCCATGATGAGCAAAATATCAACATTTTAAACTAAGATTGGGTTGGTATTGGCGTGTTCTCCTTTTGCCTCGGCTTCCATACGTAGCACAGGGCCCTGCTCTGGACTTCTCGAGCAAAGTGCAGGCAAAGGACAGAGGGGGTCTTCTCCCCTCCCCGCCCCCCCCCCAAGCCCTCCGCCTGAGCCACACGGCTGCACCTGGAGAGCTTTGGTCCCTTCCCCGGGGGCCTGCGGCGGCTGGCAGAGCAGTAGTGCCACCTAGTGGAGACTCTTGCACCAACGTGTGGAAGGCGATGCCCCGCCGCTGTCCAGGGCAGAGCTGGGGCCAGGGACTGTGTGAACAGATGGGCCAGGAGATAGGAGGTGTGAGGTGGTGTCGCTGGGGCTCTGTTAGTTCCCGCGGGGGCAGAAAGTCCCCATGACACAGTCACCCGGGCCGGACCTGTGGGGTGGCCTCAAAGCAGTCACGACCCTGTCGTCGTTTATGATTATGAAGGAAACTGGAGCAAAGCTCACACTGGACCTCGGATTTTGTCACTGCTGGTCTGGCGTTCCTGCAGTGACGAGGCTCTGTGTGTGAGTGTGTGTGTGAGTGTGAGTGTGTGTGAGTGTGTGTGAGTGTGTGTGTGAGTGTGTGTGTGTGTGTAAATTTGAAAACACAGGGTACTGGGGTAGGAACTAAGGTACAAAGGTAGGTAAGGCAGTAACTTACAACTCCTACTTAGAGGGGGTCAAGGGAACAAGAACGTGTCCCCAGAGATGTGTACAGAGGATCAGGGGGTGACCAGTGGTGGATGCGGGGGACCAGCTCGGGCATGTGCAGTGTCAGGTGGGTGTCAGTCTGGGGCCTGTGCGCTCAGCCCAGGGGCAGAGGGGGCCATGGATGGTGTCTGGGCAGAGCAGTGACAGATCGGAGTCATGTTTCAAATAGGCCTAAGGAGGGCTGAGCTGTATGAGCCAATTTGAATGAACTCAGCGTGATGTTGGTTACCTTGAACACAATACTCTTGGCCAAATGGCTTGTGATCTGCGTGTACCCCAGCTCACCACGTCTTCAAATCACTGACCTTTAACATCCAAAAAGTGGTTTCAGTCCAACCACACACGGCAGGAAGAGCCTGGCAAATTTGCTTCTTCCTTCTGCGGTGGAGCAAAGATGGATATCCACACTGTCTTTGTCTCAGGAGCTCAGAATGATTTAAAACAGAACTACTAATATTGCCTTACAGAGATGGCTAGGGCCACACACACACACACACACATGCACACACACAGCCCGTGTTCACCTTCAGCCCCAAGTTTCAGGCAATGAATCGAAGCCAGTAGATCACTCAGGATTACAAGGCAAAATAGAGCTTTAAGGAAGAAGCGGGGGTGGGACCTGGGCCGAGGGAGCCCTGACTGAGTGCCCAGCACCTGGTCCCTCGGGAGGCAGAAATGCCCCTGGGACTAGTCAGGAATTCAAACCCCAGCCTGTGGAGCTGTCTGGGGTTCCGAAGTTTGGGGGCCCCTCATCGATGACAGGACTGATTCCTGGCTTGGAGGGCAGCCCAGCTGGTGTTGCTGCTCTGAGCCCTCCCTAAGGGGGCACGGAGGCAGGGGGAAGAAGGACGGGGCGGGAGACACTCTCTTTAAGGCTCCCCCTGAGTACAAAGGCCCTGCTGAGGTCACAGCTGCAGTGCTGCTTTTCCGGAGGGGATGGCCTTCTGCCATGTCCCGCAGAACCAGCTTCTCAGAAGGTGAGAATGAGCCTCCTGGGGCCCACACACTCCTGGCCGTGGGAGATTATTTGTGGCCACAGATCTTATCAGGTGCATTTACTGATCACCCATTACACTACACTTAAGACCCTGTTACAGTCTGGGTTTACTGTGGGACTGAAAGCAAGTCACTTATCAGGTAAAAACTCCTGTCATTTTAACTCTCTGACGAGCGATCATCACGTATGTCTGCAGGCTGACGGCCTTTGCTGCCTCCTGGGGCAGTGGTGGAAACAATCCAGATAGTGTACGTCAGGATGGTGCATTCCTTCATCAGCCCGCTCAGGTGCCAGGTGCCAGGCCTCAGCGTGGGGGGCGAGAGGGGCGCCCAGTTCTCTCTGCCTCCTGCCTTGCTCCTGGGGCGGGTTGTGACTGTAAGCAGAGCGTGTACTCCACCCTCTACAGCCCAGAGAGGGGCGCACATCCCAAACCTACTCTCCTCCCAGAAACCTGCAGGCCCTCCAGGGCAAGGCTGAGGGTGGCTCAGACGGCCATGAGCTGGCGGGCCCACTGGGGAGACAAAAAAGGAGGAAATATGAAGTTCCTAGCCGAGGACGATTATTTGAAAAGCTGGCTTTTGCCCCGGGAATGTTGCCAGGATGCCCTCAAAATAGGCACTCACGGGTATGCCTTGCTCTTCAGGCCTCAACACCTGTTGCCCATGGGACAGAGACCCCAAGCCCTAAATAGGCACAGCTGCTGCGGAGGCTAATCTCACCCAGAGCCATATTTGGAAATGTATGCCCCCCTTCCCCGCCTCCCCACTCTGAGCCTTGAGGTCTCAAGACTGGAGTTCTCGCTCGCTCTCCTGTTCCTGGTCTAGCCTTCTTGGAGACTTCTGCTTCTCCCATTCCCCATCCCTGGGCCCATAGTAGGCAGTTGGTAAATGATAGACGAATGAATGAGCATATAAAGAAACTTCTAGCAGCAAAGCATGGGGCAGTTGGATGCTCTGGCCCTGGGGCTCAGGAGCCGCTGGTCTCCAGCCTTCACACGGCAACACCTCGCCCTCAAGGGCCTCCTCTTTGATACTTGATTCTCTCCGAAGGCTTGGGAGCTGGTGTGAACTGCAAACACCCATTGTTTCAGAAAGCCAAGAAAATCAAGTTCATAGTTAGGATGGCTCACAGATTTGTAAAGATCCCCCCTCTGGGGTATTACTCTTTATTCCTGATACTGGGAGGCAGAGAGTCAGTATAGAAAGAACACGTTTTCCCCAAGGGCACACAGAGTCCCACCACTTTACTTACGCCGCTGGGAACTCAGTTCCGCAGAGGCCCTGAGCTCCTGCTGTGCACAGAGCTCTGTGCTCACTGCTAATGGGACGGACTTTCTTACGATCCATGAAAGCATGTCATGGCCTCACCTTCCTCCGTGGCCCATTACTTCTGGGTTTTGTGTTGTTTCTCATCGCTATTGTTTGAGTACTTCTATTTCCTTTCCTGTCCTTGGGGTCCGAGGTTCTGTCTTACTTTGATCTTTCTGTGCCTGGGGCACTGGGTCACCCGTGTTGGTGACAACTGTCCACTTTGTAAGCTGCCCCTACTTTCAGCAAGCTAGTGTCGGGTTTCTGGATGAAGGTGGTCTAAGGGTGTCTGTCACCTGCTGTCCTGTGAGGGCCACGTCTAATGTGATAAAATACCGAGAAGGCCCACAAATGCCCAGGCGGTGGGGCTTCTTGCTCCTCGCTGCCATGGAAAGCCTGAAACATCTTAGCTAAAAATAATCGGTGCCACCCTGGGCCCCTGGCTGCTGGTGGCCTGCCTCCAGGGGCAGGAGAGCCTCCAGAATGTCTCGGCATTGCTCAGGGTAACTGGATCCCGGCTCGGCGCCAGCAGGCACCCTTAGACACTCTCAGCCTCAGCTGTTGTAACAGTGGGATTATTGGTAGGGGCAGAAATAGACCGCCCGTGTTCTGGTGGCTTCCTCACCCCACATTCCTAGGCGCACCTTGCTTTATTAAGGCTCTCAGCTGTCACGGTGATCCAGGCATGGAGAAAGGAAAAGCAGCCCTTACCAGCTGCTGGGAGGCTGCAAAGCAACCAGTGTGCCCGCATAAGGACATGTTACTCATATTAGAAGCTGTGTCCCTCACATGTCCTTAAGAAGAGGGCCATCTGCCAATCATAAATCAAGATCTCATCTGTTCCAAATAAAGAAGGAGTCTACCGTCTTAGTTGGCAGTCCCTTTATAGTTGATGGAGATTTTTTTTTAATCCTGTGCTGGAGCATGTATGTCTTGTATAATTAAAAATTATAAAAGGTAATAAGAAATAGAAATCTGCTAAGAGATTTGAGGCTCAGTAAAGAATCCAGAGAGTCTGAGGTTTCTGGATAGTGTAAGGATTATGGGGGGGGGGACATAAATAAATTCTATGCCCAGATCCCAGAAAAAAAATAATGAAAGAGTGAGGCCATTTAGCAAAAGGAAAAGTAATTTGAAATGGCCCTTAATTTGGAGGTAGCGGGGTTCCACCTAAAGAAGTGAGCCAGAAGCGGAGGGACCCTGCACCCTTTGTTGTCATCTGGTTTGGGGGCTCATGTGCAGAAGAACCAGGAGATATTGCGAATGAGCTGAAGATCACCCAAGTTCCTGCTGGACGGTCATATGGCCTGAGGGAAGGCTGTCTGAGGATGGGGTGGGTGAGTTGGTGGGCAAGAGAAGGGTTTCGGGGTGACGCCTGGAGGAGTTAACACACACGGTCAGCAGTCAGAAAGACAAAAAAAATGCACCCTTTGGGTTTCATCAGCCCAATCCTAACACACCTCTGCCCCACACCCCCTCCTCCCAGTGTTTCTCAAGTCCGTTTTGCCAGATGCTCAGGTAGGCAGTGCTTTGTGGTCTAAGAGTCTTGGGATCTAGAGAGATTCCCAGCTCTGCCATTTTGACCTGGAGCAAGTTACTCTACTTCGGTGTCTTCATCTGTAACCCAGGGGGCATGGCCCAGCTTGTCCTCACTGTGCTGGTCTGTGGATGACGTGGGGTGGTGCGTGCTGAGAGCCCATGGTAAGATTCAGTAAATAGCGCCTGAGATCATCTTCCTCCTCTCCATCCTGGGCTTCCCTTCTCCTGCATGTGCGGCCCCATCAAGTCCTTATTTGGAATTTGGAAGGAGATCGTATTTCATTTTCTAGAATAACCAAGCTTGTGTTTTCTATAGTCAGGACCGTCCCTCGCTTCATGGAGCAGACACACTGGCAACGTTGGGCATAACATGAACTCTTAGAAAATTAGTTTTTCCATTTTGTCCTTCACAAAATGGGAGCTACTACAGATAGTCACGATAGCTTCCAGAACCAACGGCTCACCTTCTCCTTTGTGAGAAACACCACGCTTTGCTGGTAGGAGGACATTATCGGGTCCCACAGCTCTAGAGGTTTTTATGTTTGTGGCCCCCGGTCTGCATAAAATGCATCAGGGCCTCATCTATCAGTTCTTTAAGTCTGGAGTTGTATAGAATAAGTTTACTTCCAAGATGGTCCTTCCTTCCTCCCTTTCTCCCTTCTGTCTTCCTTTCTTATCTGTATTTTAGTATGTATTTTTATAAGGACTATTTTGGAAAACGTAATCATAACATCACATTATACCTTGAAGATGAACAAGTGTGTGTGTGTGTGTGTGAGTGTGTGTGTATGTGAGTGTGTGCTCATGTGCACACGCGTGTGCCCTCACAAGGCCCATGCAGAGCAGTTGGTGGGCAGGTCTGTTAAATATCTTTTAATCTATAATTTCTCCTTCCATTTCTTTTGTATATTTTTCCTTGCAATTTATTTATTGAGGAAACTGGATTTTTTTTTTTTTCCGGTTGACTTCCCCACATCCTGGAGTTTATTAGTTGACTCTCGGGTCTCTGTCTCCTGCGTTTCCTCTGAGTGGTCACCAGATCACCAGACCCAGGTCAGACTGTGGGGCAGGAAATCTTCGCGGGCAACGGTGCGTACTTCTGTCAGGAGGCGTACGATGTCTGGTGGTCTATATTTTTGTGGTCCTAGGAGCCAGAATTCATCAGGGGCTCGTAATTCATACCCCAATTGTGATGTTCCAGTTATTTCATTTCTATATTTACCAGTCTGAGGACCCCTGTAACAAGGGACCGTTTGCTTTCTGTGTCGCCCACTTCCCACGGAAGGCAGTCCGTGGCAGTCCTTGTCATTCTGAGCGGCGCTGAGCCACCGCCGCCCTTTTGGTCCAGCGTCACGCCTGGGTCCTGGTCAGGCTTGTTCTCACCATGACTCCTCTCAACAGCAGCTGCCCCAGAGAGACATGCCACTGTTTAGTGCCAGTGTGGCCACAAAGTACTGAAAGAAGGCCGAAGAGACAGAATTCTCTGAAACCATTGACACACCAAATCTGACATCAACATTGGCCTCCTTTCTAGTGACAGATCCCAGGAGGCTTGAAACTCCCCCTCCCCTCCCCGGGTCTTTGATGCTCACTGAGTGTCTCCTCATCTTCTAGAATCGGACAAAGAAGGGAACCTGGCGACTATTTATGATAAGTTTAATTATGACAAGAAACGGATGATGCCAGGTTAGAAGATGCTCTTTCCAATAGCAGATCAGCCAGAGAGTTACTGTGACTTCCTGCCATTTTTTTCTCTTACGGGAAAGACAGGTTTACCCTGAGTAAAGGGTAAGATTTTCTGTTGTGCGGCTTTGGAATAGTGCAGACTGAGCCTGGGGCTCAGTGGTAGATCCTGACAGAGCTCTTGAAGGACCCGACAGTACCTCACTCATTTGTGTATGTTTAATAGTTACCACAGTACTTGCACGGAGGGCTGCCCGACAAATCCTTGCTGGACTCCAGGGGTCCTTCCTGACAAAATGTGGAGGAGGGGGATCTGTCCCTTGCCCTATAACCCTGTTCAACTTGACCCAGGGTTTTCCCCGACCTGAGCCTATGTGTTTCCCTCACACCACACTGAGAGGCAACTCTTCTGACAAATTCCCCCACCCTCCTCCCTCTGCTGAAGCAGTGGTTAATCTAAGAGTATTTTGCTTTATGATCTAATCTCACATTTAAAAGAAATCTCTCGGGGCACCTGGGTGGTGCAGTCGGTTAAGGGTTCAACTCTCGCTTTTGGCTCAGGTCATGATCTCAGGGTCATGAGGTCGAGCCCCGTGTTGGGCTCAGCGCTGAATGTGGACCCTGCTTAAGATTCTTTCTCTCCCTCTCCCTCTACTCCTCCCCGCTTGCTCTCTCTCTCTCTAAAAAAAACAAAAACAAAAACAAACTTTAAAAATAAATAAAAGCAATCTCTCCCTGTCCCCAAATACACACACCAGAGGAATTTATCAAGCCATCTGCTGATGGAGATTTCAACATCAGGCACAAAAATCACTGAGCAGTGAGCCATTTCCACCCAGGGAAGAGAAAAGAGATACAGTGAAACAGCCTCGAGTTGAAAACGAAGCAAAGTTTAATTCGTATGAAGGAGTCGCATGGAAATTCGTGGAAATGGCCAGGAACCATGAAAATAAACATTTTGCATATTTTCCGTCCTGCTCAGAAGAGGATCGCTCACTCTTCACTCTCATGGACGACCATCTGGAAAGAAAGTAGGCGTTTTTAGTTACGTCAGATGGCAGAGACCCATTTTCTCCTGTCCCCTGTTGCCGCAAGCATCGGGGAGTTGCTCGCTTGTGTTTTTCAGTAGGACACAGGATATTTTTTGGACCTCAGGAGAATACACGATTGCTTACGTGGAGGGAGTCACCCCAGAGCCTGAGAAACTGACCCCCAGAGAGCAAGCCCCACCCTCGGGGACTTCCTACCTCTGGTTATCGGTTACCTACACGGACAGTGACTGAAGACTTAGCGCCAGCAGAGGGCGCCTGAACGATCGCAGCCAGAAAATGCGCCTTCCTTTTCAGGATGTTGTTTGCTTTATCGCAACTTGCATTTTGGTGGGGCTCTTCTCAGCTAAGTGACTTGAAGCAAATCCCTTCCTTTCCTGAGCCTGAGACTGACCAAGTCCTAAGGCACGGGGATCTCCAAGGTTCCTTCCAGCTCAAAGGTGTCTGCATCACTGTGGGCTCTTCCCAGCTGGCCCCGGAGCGACAACCCTGGCATGCACTTGCTGTTCTCCATCTGGGGCCTCTAGTGCCCACGGGAACCACCTACCCTGCTGGAGGTGAAGTCGCGGGTCTTAGCGCGAAGCTTATTGACTTGAGATTCCGCAATATCAGCACGTTCTTCTGCCTCTTCGAGCTCATGCTGAGCTTTGCGGAATTTGGTGAGGTGAGCGTTGGCTTGCTCGTCCTAAAACCAAAGAGCCCAGGCGGGTAAGGGGAGCGTGCACCTGTCTCAGAGCTCCCAGTGAGAGACAGCCCAGGCTGCTGTTCAAAAATCCCAAGCTGTCTGACTTACAGCCTCCTCAGCCTGCCTCTTGTAGGACTTGACTTTCACTTGAAGCTTATCCACCAGGTCCTGTAACCTCAGCACGTTCTTCCTGTCCTCTTCACTCTAAAAGCAAGAACACGGCTTGTAGCTAGAGGAGGGGGCAGAGTTGCACGAGGTCTGGCCAGTTTTCTGGGCCACGGCTTTCTTCCCGTATTCTGGAGAGAGAACCCAGGGCGGTGTTTGTGCTCTGCAGAGAAAATGCCTACGGGGCTTTCCTTCTCTCACCTGGTAAGTTAACTCCTTGACCCGCCGCTCATATTTCCTCAGGCCCTTGACAGACTCCGTGTTCTTCTTCTGCTCCCCTTCAAGCTCAAACTCCAGCTCCCGGATCTGGGGAAACAGTTGGGAAGTTGGTCTGGGGCTGGAGAAGGAGCGGCTGTGGCCGGAGACCCTGCTTATGCCGGGGGTTCATCCTGCCAGTACCCGCGTCTCCAGCTTCTGGATCTGCTTCTTCCCGCCCTTCAGGGCCAGCTGCTCAGCCTCGTCCAGACGGTGCTGCAGGTCCTTCACCGTCTGCTCCATGTTCTTCTTCATGCGCTCCAGGTGGGCGCTGGTGTCCTGCTCCTTCTTCAGCTCCTCGGCCATCATGGCCGCCTGTAAATGCAGACAAAGATCAGGTGCCTCGGAGCTCTCAAAACCTGGGCCCCCCGAGGACCAGAGCCATGCTAGAGAAGAAGGACAACAGGGAAGGCAATGACTGAGCCCACCCTTCCACAATGGAACACGAGAAGAGCTACGCCGGGTACATAACAGAACCTCAGAAATGCAATGTCCAGGGGCTAGATGGAGAATGGTTTCTTCCCCTTCTCAAACTGGCCTCTCTGGGACCTTACCCGCCCCCACCCCCCTACAGCCCCAGGAAGTTCTTCATTATCACCAACATGTTTTCAAAGGAACCTAAGGCCTGGGGAAGACCGGTTGGTACCCCACAGGGCAGGTGTGGGGATAGTGAGTTACGGGAAGGCGGGCAGGGCACTGAGGCAGGCGCAGACGCGAGAGCAGAAGAGCTGCAGTGGTCCCCACCAGGCGGCAGGTGGCGCTGTGGGAGCTGTGGCCGCTGGGACCAGGCTGCTCAGGCCCAGGTGGGTCAGGTGCAGGTGGGAGGGAAGCCAACTTCACGCCAGGTGACATTGGGTGAAACATCGACATCTAAGGGTCTTGTTTTCATGTTTGCAATAAGTCAGATGTTGAAGAAAAGAGCATACCTCTCTGTGGGCCTTAGAAACGGACTATAATCCTTTCCAGTCTTTTTTTTTTTCCTATGCTCCATTATTTATCATATTGGCCTTTTAAAGTGCGGGAGAGGACGTGCTGAGTCTGATGCAGGAGAGATGGATTGCAGTTTGGGAGCAGAATGCAACAACCCCCGTGTGCCCCGGGGGAGGCCCCGACCTGTCTAGGGGGAACGATCTCAGGGTCGGGAGGAGGAGGGGCTTCAATGCAGTACGAATTTGGCCACCACAGAGGCACAGGAGGTGGGGGCGGTGGGGGAGGGAAGCCTTACATCTGTGATGGCCTTCTTTGCCTTCTCTTCAGCGTTCCTTGCGTCCCTGCTGGCATCTTCCACCTCGCTCTGGAGCTGCGTCAGGTCCGTCTCCAGCTTCTTCTTGGTGTGGATGAGGCTGGTGTTCTAGGGCCGGAGGAGCGGTGTTAACCGGGCGTGCATCGGGCCCAGGGCTCTCCCCGCTGCCTGCCCGCCCCTCACCTGGGTGTGCAGCAACTGCACTCTCTCGTTGGCATCCAGGAGCTCCTGCTCGGCCAGCTTCCGAGCCCTCTCCGTCTGCTCCAGTGACGCCCGCAGCTCCTCCACCTCGGCCTGCAGCAGGTTGGCTCTGCGCTCTACAATGGCCAGCTGTTCCTTCAGGTCCTCCTGGCCCCGGAGAGCATCGTCCAGGTGTAGCTGGGTGTCCTAGCCAGACAAGCAAGGAGAAGCCGAGTTGGCGTGGGGCCGGGAGGGCCGTGAGGTGAGTCAGCCTCTTTGAGTGTTCCCGCCAAGGAGCCGTCTCAAACCTTCAGCTGTCCCTGGACACTCCGGAGGTGCTTGAGGGTCTCCGCGGCCTGGCGGTTGGCGTGGCTCAGCTGGATCTCAATTTCATTCAGGTCACCTTCCATCTTCTTCTTGATCCTGATGGCCTCGTTCCGGCTCCGCACTTCGGCGTCCAGGGCGCTCTGCATGGTCTCTACTGTTCGCTGGTAGTTCCTCTTCAGCTGCTCGATCTCTTCATCCTTCTCGGCGATCTTTCTGTCGATTTCTGACTTCACCTGGGTCAGTTCAAGCTGGATTCGGAGGATCTTGGCCTCTTCATGCTCAAGGGCAGCCTTTAGAGAACAAAAGCAAAACAGAAATGGTGCCAGTGAAGGGACAGAACCTGCTAAACCACCACCCTCTGTGGTGATAAAGCTTCAGTGGGATATTCATGACTGTGACTATACAATATTCAAAACGATCTTCTTTTTTTTTTTTTAAATCCCTAACTTACCTTCAGGGCAGAAATAACCCCTCTTGCATTGCTGTTTGTTTTTTATTATACTATTGAACAATAATCACATTTAAATCATCCTATTGCATAGGAGCATATAGCACCTTATAGATACTTTAAGTTCATCTAAGGTTTGGTAAAATCTCATTTTTAGACCTATTTTAATGTAATGATTTTTCTTCACTAAGTCCAAGATAATCCACAGGTGTTATTTCATGCCATTTGATAGGAAAGGAGCCGGCCTCGGGATTGTGGCTTGACAGAGACGGGAAGGCAGGAAGGGAGACAGAGGGAGGCCAGCTAGCCCCCTCCCCACTCCCCTGACGGGCTGCAGCTCCACCCGGGTGGGGGGGGCAGTGCCCAACCCCCCCTCCCGCCGATGCCTGCTTGCATTCTGCCCACCTCTGCTTCCTCAAGAGCCAGCTGGATATCTGCCTTTTCCAGCTCGATCTGCTTTCTTGATTTCTCCAGTTCATGGATGGTTTTACCATTCTCAGCAATTTGTTCCGTGAGATCTGCAATCTCCTCTGCAAAGACATAAGTTTGGAAACCTCCTCTGCACAGGTTTCCGGGCACGGTAAACACCTACCGAATGCTTTGTAACTAGTTCCCCGTCATTCTAAGGTGGCTGTTCCCTAGAGATAAGATTGTGTCTGGACAGAGGCTCTGCAGTCCCCCCTCGGCTGATGGCACCTTCCGTGCATGCCCTGACGGAGTTGCGCGCAGGGATTTGCGTCCCGAAGCCATGCCCAACAGTGCCAAGGGGGACGTCAGGCTGTCGCAAACCGCTTACGCTCCAGATTCTTATTTTCTCGTTTCACAGTTTCGAGTTGATCTAAGGCTTCCTCGTAGGCATTTTTCAGCTTGAAGAGCTCGGTGCTCAAGGAGCGGGACTCCTTCAGAGATGCCTCGAGCTCTGCCTGGCTCTCCTCACACTTGGTTTTCCATTCGGCCAGCACCTGGAACACGGGCATGAGAGGCGTGCCCTTGATTAGCTCTGCTCCAAGCTCCTAACTAAGCATAAGCATTAACGGAAATACTCCTAGAATTGGGGTATTCCCTCAGCAGTGGCTCTTGCCTGGCGCCTTGATCTTGATGATTTGAGGAGCTCAAGATCAGTAACATATCAGCAACAGTTGCCATCTCTAAAAACCTCGTGGATCCTCTGAGAAGGTAGTCTCTGGGTGTAACTGCCCTTTTCTTAATATGAGAATGGCCCTGCCCTTCTAAATATTTCCTTAAAACTTGGGTTCAAATCAACCTTAATGTACTAAAAGGGAGGCTTTCAGAGAGCCTTCCAATGGGGCTCGAGTTAGATTCCCACATGTCAGCCACCAGACAGGCCCCCAGCAGTGTGCGGGAACAAAAATATTTGGAGCTGAACACATGCTAGCAATTGGTTCATCTCCTCTGATAATGCTTGAAGGGGACCTCCACCCCCATCCCACGCCCGTTTCGTTTTACACCAGAGGAAACGACAGCCCAGTGAAGCTCAGGACTTGCCCAAGGCCACACGGCTGGTGGGGCAGAGGCAGGACTGGGACCCAGTCTCCTCCTTCCATGACTACTGGGGAGCCCCAATGAGCTTGTGTGGACCTGACCCCACACCTTGTCAAAGTTCCTCTGCTTCTTGTCCAGAGCGGCAGCCAGAGAGTTGGCTCTTTCAACATCAACCATCAGATCCTCGACCTCCCCTTGCAGCCTCTGCTTGGTCTTCTCCAAGGAAGCACACTTAGCATTCACTGCCTCAACCTGTTCCTCCGAATCCTGAAGGCGCTGAGCGAGTTTTTTCCTTAAAGCATATGAAAGAGAAGCAGGCGCTATTCAAATCTCAATCCTCTTGAACGTCACTGTTCATCAAGTTGGAATCACTCATCTGTGTGACTCAAACACTCATTTGCTCTCTGAAGCCCAGGAGAACTTCCTGTCTGCTAAAAACCAGTGATCAATAACCTGCCTTGTCTCTAACCGAGATCAAAGTTGTTTGTCTTAATGGAGTGTGGTAACGCCAGGTCCCTCTCATGGCGCGCGCAGCACTGCATTAAGAGAGATGAAGTGAGGAAACACCTCGTAACATAACAAAACCATTCCCAAGTAGCTCTAAAGCCAGTGCCCTCTATCATCTCATCATCTGAGACCTCTCGTTCTTCTACTGGCAAATGGACTTGCATACTTGGCCTCCTCCAGCTCCTCCGTGCGCTGGATGGCGTCCGTCTCGTATTTGGTCCTCCACTGGGCCACCTCGCTGTTGGCCTTGGACAGCGCCCTCTGCAGCTCGGCCTTGCCCTCCTGCTCCTCCTCATACTGTTCCCGCAGCAGGTCACAGTCGTGGCGGGAGGACTGCAGGGCGTGGGCCAGGGCGTTCTTGGCCTGCGGGAGTCCAGAAAGAGGAGAGCCCCCAGTGGATGAGCATTTTGGTGTCATGTGCATGATACAGTCCAAGCGTGTTCCTGCTATCATCACCTACTGAATAAAGTTGCCCTGTTTTCCTGCAGGTGGTAATTGAAGGTTAGACCAGGAAAGCAGTCCCTCAAATGACTTACCTTGCTTTCTTCCTCTAACTGCCTCTTGAGCTCTTCTATTTGCTGGGTAAATGCTTGCTTGCTCCTGGAAAGTTGGGACACTATGCTTTCCTTTTCTTCCAGTTGACGACTCAGCTCCCCTGTGTCCAGAAGGAAATATTTTCATTTTATTCACGCACTCATCCATTCATCAAGTTCCTACTGTGTGTAAGGCACCATGCTAAGATCCAGGGAGAGAGTAAATGACAAGGTGTGGTCCTTTCTTGGGGGAGAGGAGAGAGATCCGTGAAAAAGAAACCAAAGACTCAACTGATAAGGTATTGTTCTAAACTACTAGAAGCTTGGAGTGACTTTGGTCAGTAAAACCCACTGAGAACAATTGTAAATTTAAACATTACCACCTAAAAACACCCATCAGATCTTCCAGGGCTGGTGTGTCCAGCTGCTTGTTGATTTGTCATTAAGAGAAATAGTGCCTTCCTTAGGACTTTATAGCTCGTAATTTGAAGTTAGACTCTTGGGTAAATGTGGTGGGTTCAGGTTTATATGCTCATGCAGAAGTAAGAGGGAAAAGGTGGAGGGAGAGAGCTTATGACTCCAGAGGTGAATCCCCAAGATGATTATAGAAGAGGAAACTAGACCTCTTTTCTTTGTTGTTTTGGTTGTGGCTGCCAGCAAAGGATTGATTGATTCCCTGGGATGATGGGCTGGAGGACCAGGGCTAGGTGGGGCCACGTTTTCTAGGTGAAAGCCCCAGATAATGTTCCCTATATATATATTTTTTAAGATTTATTTGTTTGAGAGAGAGAGAGAGAGAGCGAGCACTGTGAGCAGGGGGAGGGGCAGAGGGAGAGGGAGAGAGAGAGAGAAGCAGACTCCCTACTGAGTGTGGTTCCAGCCATGGGGCTCAATCCTACAACCCTGAGATCATGACCTGAGCCAAAATCAAGAGTCAGGTGCTTAACCGACTGAGCCACCCAGGCGCCCCTTTGTTCCCCTATATTTCTACTACATACCAGAAACCTATACAAATTGGCTGTGTTTCTTTATCTCTTTTCTTAAAACATTTGATTGCAGACCACAAATCTGAATTCGTGTGCAGCAACAAATAGAAGAGCCTTGGGAATTCATTTCTAGTATCATTTCTGCCATTTAGATTCTTTCTGATATAAGGTATTATTAATGTTGAAAGAGCTTGAACCAAGTGATATTCTGACTCCCCTCTTGTTCCAATCTGCTTTTCTCGCTCCTGTTTTTACTGAACTCTCAATGTTGCCTCCTTCACAATATTTTGAACTACTCTTTTTTGAGTTATTCTGATAGCTTCTCTCCGAAAAGATGCTTTCCTAGAGATTCTCCCCCACACGGTGCTGCCCTTTGGTGTTGACCAGTTGCCCCCCCATCCCCCCGGAGGCGACCACAAGGTGTGGCCCCTCCCATCCAATCGCTCACCAGCCTCTGTCTGCAGACGGGACTTCTGTGTCGCCAGCTCACTCATGCTCCTCTGAATTTCCTCGTTCTTGCCCCTGGCCTCGCTCAACTGATCCTCCAGAGTTCGGCATATTTTCTCCAGGTTGGCCTAAAGGATTGAGAAGCGGGAGAACATTATAGTCCATATTCAGACTGGAATGACCCAGAGGTGTCTCTCCGCAAAAGCACTGGGTCCCATCCTCCTGAGCACCTTGGATTTCGACACGCTCTCCACGTTGCTAGACAGATCGTCTATCTCCAGCTTGAACTCGCTCTTCTCTTTCTCCAGCTTCTGCTTGACCCTCTGCAGGTTGTCTATCTGCTCCCCGAGCTCTGCCACGCTGTCCGCGTGCTTCTTCCGCAGGGTGGCCAGCATAGCTTCGTGCTGTAAGGTGGCCTCCTCCAGGTCCCTGCGCATTTTCTGGAACTCGGCCTCACGCTTCTTGTTCAGCTCGATCTGGGTGGAGGTGACGCCTCCTGCCTCTTCCAGCCTCTCGCTCAGCTCCTCCAGTTCCCGGGCATAGTCACTGCGCTGTTTCTCTGTCTTTGCACGGGTTGCCCGCTCCGCCTCAATCTCCTCTTCCAGTTCCTCAATCCGAGCCTGTGGAGGGCGGCCATTCACCCATGGGCAGTAGGTCCCCAGGGTGAGTCACTCTGAACGTCAAGTACAGGCTAGTTTCCATTCTCATTAAACAAACCAGTGGTTGGGCTTCTCCCAGGGAAATAGGACTGTTGTTAATTTCCTTTACTATGAATTTTTCCTGCCCCAACATGGTCATTACCCCTGCAGTGACCAACCCAGGACATTGTCCATTCAACTTAGTGTTGACCCCCCAATACCTTCATTATGTATTTTAAGTTATGGAAAAATTGTTCACCGTTGCTATGTCAGCCTAGGAGAAAGGAAACTGATGAGGCAGGCAGACCCGTGCTCCTGCCCACTTGCTCGAAGTGGCTTACAGCAGACAGCACCCAGCCCACATGCAGGACCTTCACGTGAAAGAAGAATCCGGGATGCCTCCTACCTGTAGCTCTTTGATCTTCTTCTGAAACTGGAGGCCCAGAGTCTGCTCATCTTCCACTTTGCTTTGCAGCTGACTGTATTCAAAATCCTTCCTGTGGAGGGAAATGCTGACTGTGAAGACAGAATAGCCAGAGACTCAGAAGATTGAGGTCAGTGGCTTTAGGACATACTTCTTGAGCCTTTCATCCAGCTGCTGCTTGTCGTTCTCCAGATCTAATATGGATTCTTGGGCAAGCTTCAAATCTCCCTCAAGCTTCCTTTTATTCCTTTCCAGATCAACACGGAGCTTCTTTTCTTGTTCTAGGGAGCTTTCCAGCTGAAAAGGGCACCATATCCTTTTGAGAACAAATTCTTTGCACCCGAGGGTTCCTGGGGAGGGCTCTTCCCACCCTTAAGTTCTAGGACTCCCATTAGCATTATTTACTTACATCATCGACTTGCTGTTCCAGTTTGCTCTTGATTTTGCTCAAAGAATTGACTTTGTCTTCTTCAGCTTGGAGGTCATCCAGGGCCTGCTGGTGGGCCTCTTGGAGGGCCTTCTTCTCCCTGGTGAGCTTTGCGATGGTTTCATCCAACCCTGCGAGTTCCTCGGTAAGGTTTTTAACCTAAGAAGAGGACACAAGCAAATTATAAGAAGAAATAAAGTCTGGTTCGCAATAACTACATGAAACTGGAGAGACCCACAGAGAGAGTACCTTGTTCTCCGTGGCATGCTTCTCCTTTTCAACCTTGGCCAGGGTCAGCTCAAGGTCGTCAATGTCTTTCTTGAGCTCTGAACACTCGTCCTCCAGTTTTCTCTTCTTGGCCGTCAGCTCGGCGTTGATCTCCTCCTCATCCTCTGCTCTCTCAGTCACCTCCTTGATCTTGGCCTCCAGCTGGAATTTGGCTTTGATCAGCTGGTCACACCTCTCCTCTGCGTCCAACAAGTTTTCACTTTCCTTTAAAACAAAAAACAACAACAAAAAAAGAAGAATCACGATTTCCTTTAATGAGATAAGGCTTGTGACATTCCAGTACCTTGGTATAAATGAAGTCCTTTAGGAAGCATCCCAACTGCAAAGCAAAAATCCCCACCCCAAATCCTGTCTTTCTCAATAATGAAATCCACAAGCAAAGGTAAACAATCCTAAACACATACGGCTTGCACTTGGAGCTGCAGGTCATTCTTCTCTTGTACTAGAGTCACCAGTTTTTCCTCCAGTTCCTTCCTTTTTGCCTCTGACTTGGCGAGCTCGTCTTTGGTTTTCTGAAACTCTTCCTTCATGGTGGCCATCTCCTTCTCAGTCTCTGCGCTCTTGAGGAGAGGCTTGATCTTGAAGAAGAGTTTCATCCAGGGCCAGTGCTTGACGTTCATGAAGGCACGGATGTTGTACTGGATGCAGAAGATGGACTCCCTGAAAACAAAATATGAGTTCTTTCCAGGAGAGACCCCCCCGTGCTCCCCAAAGAGCTCATGTTTGAACAGAGACCCTGCTCAACCTTCTTTGCACCATCTTCTGGAATTCCACACGCATGAGGAACCCTCTGCACACTGCTTGTGTCCGGGTGATCAGTTTGGCCAGGCGGTCATCCCTCATTTCCTCCAGGGTTCCCAGCAAGCCAGCCTTGAAGAACACCTTCCAGGGGAGAAGGATGATATGAGTCCCTGTGATGGAGAAGTCCAGAAGGGACTGCAGGCCAGCATCTGTCAGAACCGAGGCATTACCTTGGTATGTCCAAATTTGTACTGAGTGTGGTCAATGTCGATGGAGGCCAACAGCTTCTCGCAAGCTTTCTTGCTGTCAATGAACTGTCCCTCAGGGATGGCACTGGCATTCAGCACTCGGTATCTGCCATTGTAGACACAGAAACAATCGCAGACCATTAGCAAAGACGTTAACCTTGGAGACCAACTAGTTCAGGCCTCTCTTCTATCTAACAGGCAAGAAGGCCAAGGTCCAGAGAGGGAAAGAAACTTGCCCATCATCACACTGCTAGGTGGTGGCCTGGAATCCAAGCCTCCTGAAGCTTAGGGCAGGCCTTTTCCTGCCGTATCATATATCAGACACGCCCTTGAGAAAACGTGGAAGAAAAAAGCTATATACCTTGGTTGGGAGGTAGGTCAATCATTTGACATGAAAGTCTACAACTGCTCTGTTGAAGTGGGCCTTTTCATATCGGTATTTCTCCCTCTCAAATTCCAGCATCTACACACCACAGCAAGAAGCATATAGAACGTTTTTGTAACACACCTTTGTTTAAAATCCCCATAGAGAATCCTGTTTGGGAATCCCTTCCTGCAGATGCGGATGCCCTCCAGAACACCGTTACACCGAAGCTGGTGCAGGACAAGGCTGTGTTCCATAGCCCCTGAGAAGAGAAGCGAGAGACATCAGCTTCACGAGGGATTTCGCAGAAACTGAGCACCATCTACAGCAAGCATCAGCAGGGATCTTACCTGGGGTTTTGGTCTCATTGGGAATTATACAGCGCACAAAGTGAGGATGAGTCGTTCTTAGATTTGACATCAGCTTGTTCAGGTTTTCCTAAAAGATGAAATTTGACAGTCTACTGTAGGCTTTTACAAAGACGGAGATATACCGTGATGAAAAATAAGATCTATATTTTCAACGTATCATGAATTCTAAAGAATGAAATTATTTAACTCTTTTTTAAAATAACCCAATGACTAGAGGTACAGGCACATAACTGATATAATGGTCTTTTGCCTCACGGTGAGCCAGAGACTAACCACGTAAAAATGCTCTTTGAAACCAATTCCAGAAATGTGTCTGGCTCTGCTGGGAGCTTGAGATGCTATTGCCTGGGTCCCTCAGGCAAGTGGGAAAGTTTGTGCTGAGGACTCATCCCCCAGGCCAGCCAACTCAACTACCAGCAGTACAAAATAACTGAATCCTGGGCCAACATTTGTTAAATCTCGTTTATATATTATATATATTTATATAGTTACTATATATTATATGATTATATATTTGTATATGTATATTTTATCATATTGCCATTCAGCTTCACCAAGTAACAGCAGATTAAGACCAGAGTAAGACCAGAGTAAGACCACGTTACTATTCTTAAATAAACCAAGGTCAGAATCTCTACATTGCTCATTTTGAGATCACTTAAACCAATTACAAGCCAATAAGCCTGTATTTTTCTTACCCTGAAAAGGGCAGAGACAGTCTGGAAAGAAGAACCCTTCTTCTTGGCGACTTTCTTCTTTCCGCTGTCAGCTGAAAGACAAAGATGGCGCGCGCTGTTTTCAGATCTCCCGGGGTTTCTCGGGCCTGTGAACTGAGTGGCAGGAGAGAGCATGAATACAAGGCAGTCTGTGGAGTCTGTTACCATCTGCTGTCGCGAAGGTGGCGTAGAGATGCGCCAGGAGCCTGTTGGAGGACTTCTGGTACAGCCCCACCACGGTCTCGTTCAGCGGGTCCTTGTTCTTCTCCAGCCAGCCCGAGACACTGTAGTCCACAGTGCCTGCGTAGTGGATCAGTGAGAAGTGCGCTTCAGCCCTGCCCTTGACCACTTTGGGCTTTTGGAAGTTGCTGGACTTGCCCAGGTGCTGGTCATACAGCTTGTTCTTGAAGGAGGTGTCTGTGGCCTTGGGGAACATGCACTCCTCTTCCAGGATAGAGAAGATGCCCATGGGCTGGATTAAAGCAAAGCAAAATGCATATAGGGTAAATATGAGCTGTAGGATAAGCCACAGAGTTTATGAGAAGACGTTACTGAGTGGACAGATCAGGAGACCTTCTCGATGAGCTCGATGCAGGCAGCCAGGTCCATCCCGAAGTCGATGAAGGTCCACTCGATGCCCTCCTTCTTGTACTCCTCCTGCTCCAGCACGAACATGTGGTGGTTGAAGAACTGTTGCAGCTTCTCGTTGGTGAAGTTGATGCACAGCTGCTCCAGGCTGTTATACTAATACCAAAATAGAGTGTTCACATGCAAAGTCAGACTTCCTTCAAAATCAAAGACCCATCAACCTTGCCTCCTCTTTGCCTCTTTGCCAGCTCATTTAACCCTTCAGATATGGGCACGTTCTTTAACGTCTAGCCCAGATCACATCTCTTCCTTGGAGACTTCTCTGAACTTCCAGCTAGAAGGTGTTTCTCTGTCTCCTGAGTCCCTGTGGTTGGGATCTCTCCTGTGCACCAACCATGGTCTGCCTTATTTTATAGTTACTCTTCCATGTACCATATATACCTTCTGTTTTCCTCTATAAACTACAAACTCATCTTCCGTTCGCCAGCATGTCTTGTGTCTGGTAGACACAAAATATATGCTCTCAAGAACGGCTATATGCTTCTAACCCAGAACCAGCAGGATATTTATGTAAAGGTCACGTGATTGGCTTATCAAATCCTCTATATGCCTGGCTCTACCTATGTCAATGATTGCATTTGAGTGCTTTCTTTTATCCATTTAACAATGTCCTTTATAAAATTCCACTTGTCCCAAGTCTTCTGCTCTCTTGAAATTATACAACCCCCCTCCCCACAAGGTGTTTCTCTTCTACCTTATCTGCCCTACAGTTTCCTACACGATGTAATGCTCTGACATGTTGCTCACCTTGATATCTTCCTATGGGATCATGATGACCAATCCCACCCCACATGAAAACACGATCCTAAGGAACCCAGACCTCAAAGATCTCAAAGCCGGCAATGTCCAAAACACCAATGAAGTGTTGTCTTGGCAGCTTTGTATCCAGTTGTTGGTTGATGCGAGTGACCATCCACAAGAACAGCTTTTCATAAACTGATTTGGAAAGGGCATTCACAGCATGGTGAACCTGTTGGGGGAAAGATCACAGGAGTTGGAAGGCAGTGGCCATCGGAAGCCTGCGTCTCTCGCAGCCTCGAAGCAGGAGCTTACCTGATCCACGGTTTGACCTTTGGTAACATACTCATTCCCGACTTTCACCCTGGGGAAGCACAAAGCTTTCAGGAGGTCCGACGAGTTCAGGCCCATCAGATAGGCTGTTTTGTCGGCCACTGCCAGGAAAAGAAAAACGATCACAAAGGGGCACCCCTGATACTTGGCAAAGTAGAAGAACAACTTTGAAAAATTCTGCAGACGTTTCAAAGCTTGGCGAAGCTTGTCTTGGCTGTTTTTACATCCCTTCTCTTTAAATGCTTGTATGTGGCCAGTGGAAGCTAAGTCACTCCGAGAATACAGTAGGTTTCATGGGAAGGCAGGACTGGGTTCCAGAAAGCCCTGGTCATGTCTCATTGCCTTTGAAACAGGCCCATTCCTGTGATTCAGCAAATGGGGGTGGTAACGGTAGGCATCGGAGCCCAGGAGAGGATTCATTGCTTTCAAAAGAGGCAGCAAATGATCTCCACTGACCCCTCACCCAGCTCTGGTGAATGGCCTGTTGTGGTTATTTCGTACCTTCGGTGCCGTCCGGCTCGGCCTGCTCCTCCCGCTGCTTCTGCTTGAACTTCATGTTCCCGTAATGCATCACGGCTCCCGTGAGCTTGTAGAGCCCAGACTTCTCTTCTGGGGTGAAGCCCAGGATGTCAATGGCACTCTGACAGCCAAAGAACAGCATGTTAGTCGGCTGACCCCAGTGATGGAGGAGGAGCACCCCACACCTTCCTCCTCATTCTACTTACGTCCGTAGCCAGCAGCTCCTCTGCATCGTCAATGCTGGCCACCAGGATTTCACCCTGGCTGATGAACGGGTAGTCGTAAGGGTTGGTTGTAATAAGCAGCAGCTCTGAAACAAGAAATTTCAAATAAAGAGGTCACACAGATGCAAAGGAAACATCCACCCGGTGGATCTGAGCTCCTAGATTCTGGGCTGAGACTTTCACCACTGGAGCTCAAATTGAATTTAGAGTCAGAAATTGCTTTCCTGCAGCGTGCCTGTGCCATGTGGATTAAGAGCCCCTGAGAGCACATTTAGGTTCTCTTGCTCTGCATGTGAATGGTGCATATCAGTGTAGGTTGGGGAAATTTAATATGGGAAGCTAGCTGAGCCTGGGTCAGGAGAGGAGCCCACACCGAGGGAAAGCACAGGTGCTTTGGTATTATCATAGCCTTTTCCAAAACCTGTTGAAGGGCTGCAGCCTGTTTCCAGGCTTTGGGACCAGAAGGTGGAGCAAGCACAGGGCGTGCACATAAGCCTGTGTTGGGTGTGGGACGAGGGGCTGTTGGTCTGGAGAGAGGCTGCTTCCTATGTCAGAACACCAGGGGGCACTGAAGGACAATTAAATGCTTAGTTGTTCAGAAGGTTTTCATGAGCCCTTGCTGAATTCGGTTGTGGTTTAAACTCCTTCCTGCCCAGGGGATTCAGTTTCTTTCAAACTGGCACATCGCTGTCAAAAATAGCCCCATCCCACTTCTAAAACAAACTTCCTCCGTTGGCTGCCGAGTCACCTATGTATAGGCAGGTGCAGCTCTCCTTGGTCTGGTGACGTCAGGGCCCAGATGCCTCACCTATGAGCTCAGGCTTCTTGTTGGAAAGGATCTGGTAGAAGATGTGGTAGCTTCTCTCAGCCTTTAGCTGGAAGGTCACTCTTGATTTTTCCAGCAGATCTGTGGACACAAACACAGTGCTGTTTTCCAAACTGCCCCACCCACCCTGAGACGCCATCTGCTCTGTAGTTGACTTACAAGTTTCAATATCCGCAGAGGCCAGCTTCCCAGTGGTCCCAAAGTGGATTCGGATGAACTTGCCCTGTGGGGGGAAAGGGACACCAGTGTCTACGTGGCTCCAGGTGTTCTGCTAGTCTCCTGGGCAACGTGAACAGGAGCTTTCTTCCCCTACCTAAAATTCAGTGTGTCTTCCTTCTTCTCCCTTCTCTGCCCAGTGTGATGTGTCCCCTCGCTTCTATGCCCTTCGCCCCACAATTTCTCCAAACCCCCGACCCCATCCAGTTGTAAAGTAACAGAGTGCCTTTTTTTTCTTTTAAGATTTTATTTATTTATTCATGAGAGACAGGCGGAGAGGCAGAGGGAGAAGCAGGCCCCCCGCAGAGCAGGGAACCCAATGCAGGACTCGATCCCAGGACCCCAAGATCATGACCTGAGCCGAAGGCAGACGCTTCACCGACTGAGCCACCCAGGCGCCCAGAGTGACTTTTTTCAAGATGCAAATGAACCCATATCATTTCCCAGCTTACAGAATTCCTCAGGCGCTTCCGGAATAAAATCCAGCCCCCTTCTCGTGGCCTCCACGCTCCTACATGACCAGACCTCTGTCTGCCTCTTCCCCCACCTTGTGGGACCCACCCCCTGTCCACAAGGGCTGCCGCCGCGCGTACTCTCGTGGGTCCCTTGACTATACCTGCCCTTCCCCCCCTCAGAGAGGGTGTGCTTGCTCTTCCCTTTGTCCCTCCCCATCCTACAGATCTTGGGGTTCACAGGCCGGCCCCCCTCGATGCCTTTTCTGCCAACCTTGTCTAAAGGAGACCCTGCCCCCAGTTACTCCCTGTTTATTGAGCTTTTCATGAAATTGTCTCGCTGCTGAGTTTCATTCTGTCATTGGCTATATGCCCTCCCCCCCACCTCCCCAACCCCCCACCCTTCCACCCCCCACCCTGCCCTGCCCCCAGCCCATAGCCTCTGTAGCTCTGTGAGGACAGGAAACTCGCCTGTCCTAAGGGCCCGAGAAACCCCAGCGGAACTGAACTCAGACTCACAAAGCGGGAGGAATTGTCATTCCTCACGGTCTTGGCGTTCCCGAAGGCCTCCAGCAATGGGTTGGCACTGATGATTTGGTCTTCCAGTGTCCCCTAAGGCAAGACATCAGGGGAGGAAGCAGCCGCAAGTGACACTGGGAATGCTCCCCAGCTCTGCCCGCCTACCCGCCCTTGCTGCCTGGAAGCCCATGGCAGAGCCCGTCTCCGTCCCCCTGGCTTTCCAGGACAAGTCTCAACCAAATCCTCTGCGTGGCTCAGCTGAAACGCTTCCGCTATTTTGTGACATATGGGTGTACTTGGGTGTCTTGATGTAAAATTCCCTTAATGCTTCAAAATGCCTTGCTTCTCTCCAGCGAGTTCGGGTGTCAGCATTCATTTCTTACGGGTCGTAACCGCTCTGTTTTGAAAAGTGAGTATTGCTACAATTCTCTTAAGTCGGTACATGTGATTCTGCCCTAAAAGAACAAGCTCTCTGAGCTTCTCCCAAAATGACCTTCCTTAGTTAAGCCTTCGAGCCTTGCCTTTTTAGAAAGTCACAGGATCTGGTCCTGGAAGATCAACCACACCCTGGGTTGTCTGCAGTAACTGGCTCTCTTAGGACTTCAAATCCTCGCCCGCCCGCGCCCCTCGCTGTGAAGTTAACACAGCAAGCCTTTCCCTCCCCTGTACCTTCATTTTGGAGTCCTTCTTCTTGGCGAGGTCTCCAGTGGCTGCAATTGTTGCAAAGTACTGGATGACCCGTTTGGTGTTCACAGTCTTTCCTGCCCCGGATTCTCCGCTATTTGGAGTGATCGAAAGAGAGAGGGAGAGAGAAATGTGTCCTGTTAGTGTAAACAGCCTCCCCAAGATGTCACACAGAGGCCTGGACATACGAGCCACAGCAGACACACCCCTACCAGGCAAATGTGAGAAACTACTTGGAGAGGCTGAGGCCCAAGGGAAGCCTCATCACAGCTGAGCTGCCCTGACAGTGGGTGATTCCAGTTTTCGAGACCTTATATATACCCTCCTGTGTGTGCATCCCCATCTCCGTCTTTTCATCACAGACTCTGCTCTAAGTACTTTTCTTTTCTTTTTTTTAAAGAGAGAGAGAGAGTGCCAGGGGAGGAGGGGCAGAGGGAGAGGGAGAGAGAGAATCTCAAGCAGGCTCCCCGCTGAGTGTGGAGCCCGACGAGGGGCTTGATCTCACGACCCTGAGACCAGGACCTGAGCTGCAATCAAGAGTTGGACGCTTCACCAACTGAGTCACCCAGGCGCCCCTGCTCTAAGTACTTTTTTTATTTTTTTAAAGATTTTATTTATTTATTTGACAGAGAGAGACACAGCGAGAGAGGGAACACAAGCAGGGGGAGTGGGAGAGGGAGAAGCAGGCTTCCCGCTGAGCAGGGAGCCCGACGCGGGGCTCGATCCCAGGACCCTGGGACCATGACCTGAGCCAAAGGCAGACACCCAGGTGCCCCTACTTTCTAATTAACAGAATAGAGCAAACGGTGCCTTAGGCTCCTGCCTTGGAGACAAAGAGCCATAGCTACGAAGCTGCTCTAGGTCTTGGATACTTACGTGATCAGAATGGACTGGTTCTCACGATCTGCCAAAGGAAAAAACGAAACAGAGTTGACAGCAATATGAAGAGCTTCCCCAGCCCTCTGCCCCTTGTCAAGCAGTCACGGTTCGCTACGCCAGGCCTCCTCCCTGTAGCATTTTGTGTCGTCCCGGGGGCGGCTGGAAGAGCCTCCTTCTTGACAGCGACACTCAGACGTGAAGCCTCTGCTTTGAACCCACCAGCGGCTCTTCATCCCACTGGGTTGAACTATGTGAAATTGTCAATCTTCATCTTCGCACCCCCAAAATGTCGGTTTCATATGGTTTAACCTATGCTTGTGTTTAATCCAAACTTCCTAGCAGAGCCTGCAAGTCCCTAAAAGATCTGGCCTCTTCCAGCCTCTTTAACTACCCCTCCCCTCCTCCCTTTGTGCGGGGCCCCTCCATGGCATTCGCCCTCCCAGAGACTCACCCGTCAGCATGAACTGATAGGCGTTGTCGGAGATGGAGAAGATGTGGGGCGGGGCCTCCTGGCGCTTCTTGCCTCGGTAGCCTTCCACCACCTCGGGGTTGTACACCGGCAGCCACTTGTAGGGGTTCACGGTGACGCAGAAGAGGCCCGAGTAGGTCTGTGGGAGTGGAAAAACCGCGTGCGCGTGTGCGAGTGTAAAGCTCTCTGCCGCTGTTATTCTGTCTCTTTACACTAAACTTGTAAAGGAGGGATGGATTTCTCTTTAGAGATGAGACACAGAGACGCAGAGGGGACCAGCCGGCCCTCCTGCGACTAGCAAGTGACCCTGCCCAGACCCAGCCCTCGGCTGGCTCTCCTGCCCTGCTCCCTGCTCCCTGCTTCCAGCCTCTCTTCTTCCTAATCCCACCTTCCTCCCTTACCCCCTGCCTTTCTCCTCCCCTCCTCCTCCTTTTCCTCCAGTCTCCCCTCTTTTGCTCGACAGCTGTGTCACACCTGGTCACCCCCATCTCCACCCCCCCGCCCCGACCGCCCCAGGGACCCTGGGCACTGACGTAGATCATCCAGGACGTGTAGCGGTCTTTGAGGTTGTACAGCACGGCCGGCTCGTTCAGGTGCGTCAGCATGGCCATGTCCTCGATCCGGTCGAACTTGGGGGGGTTCATCGCATACACGTCCTCTGGTTTGACCACCAGGGTCTGAGTGGGAAGAGGTACGGTGACTACCTCGTGTCCTCTGTGTGTCTTGCCCCTGTTTTCGTTTTTTTTATTTGTCTCACACTAAGAGCCTGGATCCCAAGGGGCAAGCCCTGGGGAGAAGGACCTTTGGACAGCGGAAGAAGACGGGGCCGGGGCGGCTCACAGGGGCACCGGGAGCGTGTGATTGTCTCCGTCACTCAGGGATTTAACCCTTTTCTCTCTACAGTGCTCCCATCTCTGGGCAAGGCAGGTGGGAAACCTGCCTTCTCCTGCCTTCAAGCAGGATTCACTTAAACCGCCCCATGCAACAAGCCCTTCTTGTGAAGGGTCTAGACCGCCTAGCTTTCCCCTTCCCTGCTGCTTTGCAAACCCACTCTCAGCCCCGACATCTGACATGTACAGAGAGCCCCCCTCTGGGAGCCTCGGGGTGGTGGCCTCGAAGGGCGAATCTCACTGCCTGCTTTCTTCACACCCAACCCAATGACACTATGCCCTCCTCCTTCAGATTTTCCTTTTTCTTCTTTTAATATTTTTTTAACTTTTCTCAGAACATTTCCAGATTCTTCTGGTCTCGATTTCAGAAGCTAGTGAAGTCCAGGATTTCACTACTGTGTTCTGGGACAGAACGTAGTAGGCTATGCTGCTCATGGCCTTCATGAAATAAGGAAGCTGCCATTTCACATGGAGCCTGTGGTCCACTAGGATCCCTTACTCACTTTCCCTTACTTCCTCAGCTAGACGGCTACTGCTAGAAGAAGTAGGGAAACCCAGGCTATCAAAGGAGAGTATTTTACTGAAGGATGTCTTCTCACTGTTGGGAAGCCCCACACCCTTGCGATGCCCAAAAGTGACGTGAACATTGGCAAAGAGCGGCCACAACCGGGTTGTCCTTCTACCCTTCAACCCGAGGCCAACTTTCACTCTGCTATCTCTGAGGGCACCTGGGAAGCCAAGGCAGGGAAGCCATGCGAGGCATCCAGGTGCCAGAGCCACCTCTGGAAGTGGCAGGGGTGGGCAGGTGCACAGACTTGGGGACCCTGCCGGGCAGACAGAGGGCCCCAGGGGCCTGCACAGGGCATGCAAGGGCTTACCCGGTTGTCTTCGGTTTCCACTGTGACCTTCCCATCCTGGCTACTCTTAATTCTCCCCTTGGCGTATTCCTCCTTTGAGTCGACCACAAAGCAGTAGGTCTTGGCGTCAAAGGGCTGGTTCTGAGCCTCAATCCTCTCCTTTTCCGACTTCCGGAGGAAAGGAGCGGCGATGCCGAACACTTCCATTTCAGTGTCGCTACTCATGGTGCCGCTGGAAGGCAGATGGGCAGGTGATGCCCCGCCCGCTCCGCCTGCCCGTGGCACCCCGTGAGCAGAGGTCCAGGAGCCGGGCCGCCCTCCATCCCCCGGGGCTCCACCCGCGGGACCCAAGTGCTGCAAAAATCACATGTGCACATATTTGCCCTGTGGCTTTTCTGTGCAAAGGGCACAGAGCACAGGTGATCCAAGGTTTGGATCTGACCGTGAAGGGCCCCCAGGGGTGAGTGCAGCTCCCAGGACCTCACTTTCCTGGTCTGCAAAACTCAGCGGTTGCCGAGGAAAGCTTTACAAGTAAACATTATAAAAAAATAACCATTCTTCAAAGAGAGTATGCTAAGGTGCAAATAGCTAAGGAATTTTTGGACCCTTCAGATTCAAGGTGGCTACCTCCTCACACAAGGAAACCAGCTTTGGCTTCCTTTAGTGGCTCAGACTGGAAGCAGCATCGGATGCCAGCATTGGTCTGGAAGTTTCCTCTTCCGCCAAAATTGTGCTTGTCTGAGCTCTCTTAGACTCCGCGCCCTCAAGGCCATTGGGAGGTGGGAGGAATGGGGAACCTGGGATTACCTGGAGACTTCCAACAGCCCAGGGACCTGATCGGCTTTCTCACCTGAATGGTCACACCCACAGGAAGGCAGCACAAAACAGCACCTGTGGAAAAATCAGACCTGCAATAAATAGGCAAAAGGCAGAGTCAGGACACGGGGGAGTGTCCGGTTCAGCTTTGAGCAGCTCTTGCTGGGATAACTACGTAAGGACCAAGGCTGATCACTTAAGAAGAGCCTTGCCCCAGACGCAAGCTGGAGGAGCAAGTGGGACACGACCCACAGGGAAGCCACTAAGGCAGGAAAACCCCAGCTGCCCCCACATCTGGCTCCAACCGGCAGTGCCTCCCAGGACTGCCCAGTACCAGGCAGTAAGGTCAGAATCCCCGAGAAGAAGCTTGGGGTTCCAGCCAGGGTCAGGTCTCCTAGTCTTCAGTGGACAGAGAGATGTCTCTGACAGTGGTCATTGCCGCACAGCCAGCGTGGTCTTGAGGGGACGGAGTGCTGGAGAGGCACACAGCCCAGGTGGGGCAGGGGAGAGGGCAGGGGAAAGCACGGAGTGCCCCCCTCCCCCGCCCTCTGCATGGGTCAGAGCGGCCAAGGGAGAACAGCAGGCCACGGTGGACAGGCCTCGGTCCATGGCATGCGCAGACGGATCCTACCCAAGCGGGCACCCAAAGACGAGGTCATAGGGAGTGTGGGGAGGTGGCAGGAGGGCCTGAAGGACCCCTACCTCGGTGGGGTGCTGGAGGCAGAGGGGAATGGCCATTTGGGCCAGAGAGATCCAGCCTCACATCTAAGTGATCCTTACCAAAGCCAGGCAGGGCCACGCGCCGCGTGCCCGGCCCCACCGAGCCGCTGTCCTCTGAAGCACAGAGACGGAAAACACGAGAGGGGCGCTGTGACTTACCTCCGCCCAGGAGAGAGGGAGCTACAGAGGGGCTGTGGCCGTCGGGGCTTTTATAGGCCCCCCTGCAACCCCACTGGCTCATTCCTTCTCTATATTTGGAAAGAGAGTGACCGACACCACAAGCTGAGAAGCAGCTCCTTCCTCACGTTTTTTGGTCGTTGCCAAGGGAAAGGTATATATAGAAATGAGCAGGGTCTGTAACCATTTTCCAGCTGTAGAAGTGGGAAGTTTGAGATGCCTTTCTCTGGACTTGGGGCTGGCACGGCCTCATTTGCCGTGCTGGGAGCAGCTGTCTGGCTGCCGAGGGCCTGATCCTGCGGGCGGCTGGGGCTTCGCAGTCAGTGCGAGTCCGGCCGCGGGCACAGAGCTCGGTCCGTCCCGCACACGGCACTGTGGATGCAACCCAGGAGGAAAGGCTAAAATCTCCTGGGGATGGTGAGCAAGACTGTTGTCCCAACACAGGGTTGTGTGCGTGTACAACTATGCCAGGAACAATAGCAACAACAACAACACTGATAATAGTAACACCTCCTCCTGCTCCCCGTTTACTGTGTAACTTTCTGTCTTACTAGTGTCATTATTAACTTAATCCTTCTTGAAGCCCCGGGAGGACCAACAAGTGCACGACTGCCAGGGAGCTATTCCGGCAGCCAGAGTTCTCCGCGACAGCTGCGTGAGGGCCGGCTGTGTTAAGATGTATTACCAATCGGGGAGGACCAGCTGCCGGCCCGGGTGGGGGGCCGGGGGGAGCGCTGGGGCGCGCAGGGGGAGCCCGCAGGGGGCTGTCTGACACCTGTGGCTGTTTTCCAAAGACTGGAAACATAAAACCTCAAGACCAGAGTAACGGTAGATTTGAAGCTTTCGCCCATTCTCGTTCGACTTTTTTGTTTGCCCCCCACTTTTTTCCTTGGCCACACCCTTGGGAGGGTGGCCGGGTGGGCATCCTGTGATTAACTGTAGCTAGAACTGTGGGTCAGCGTTCCCACTCGAGAACAGGAGCTGCGCCCTGATGACCCTCCCATCCCAAGCGCAGGCAAGGAGGCTGCACAGAGAGGCGTGGGGCAGGGAAGGGGGAGCGGGGCCGCAGTCCCCGGATGGAGGGACACTGATGAAACACCCTCTGGATGCTGGTCCCTGCGTGGGGCACTTCGAGAAGATACAAAGGAAATGAAGGGTAGCCTTACTCTGAATAGTATACACTCTAAATGATGAATCAGTTGTGTTCAAAATTTAGGCAATTTCAGATCGTAGTAACACATTTGTGAGCGACTACTGGGGCAGAAAGTTGCTACCCTGCCGGCATGCCCCTCCAGCCTGCTGGGATGGCTGTGTTTCCCTGCCCCTTCCTTTTTTTTTCCTTAAAGATTTTATTTATTTATTTATTTGAGAGAGAGAGTGAGCAAGAGAGAGAGAACACAAGCAGGGGGAGCGGCAGGCAGAGGGAGAAGCGACTTCCTGCTGAGCAGGGAGCCCAACTGGGATTCCATCCCAGGACCCCGGGATCATGACCTGAGCCGAAGGCAGATGTTTCACTGACTGAGCCCTCCAGGCGCCCCTTTCCCTGCCCCTTCTCTTCCAGTTTGGACTAGGACGCCCTCCTCATGCAGGGAAAGAGCACTGGTGCTCCTGGTCTCTGTCCGTGCCCCAAAATACAGTGGTCTCCCTGCAGCCTGTCCTGTCTGCTCGTCAGTCCAAACCGCTATGCTGTCGGCTGGCCATCTCTGGAGGCCTGGTTAGGATCGTGTCCCCTGGGAACAGGGGTGTTAGCAAGGCCCAGGGGCCGAGCCGCAGTGAGAGGGTCGTGGGTAGGCAGGGCAGGCCATGCTGGGGGTGGGTCCTTGTCCTTCCTTCTCAAACACCGAGACTGGCTGGGAGGGACTATGTGGGACTTTGGGGTTTCCGTTTTTTAGTCACCCGTGTACCCATCTCTCTGTCCAACCATATCCATACCCAGGAAATGGAGGGGACATAGTCAGTACAGGATTCCTCTGAGTGCCTTGTAAAAGAGCACTTGTCACACGGCTGCGTTTGGCACCAGCTTGGAAATGTCATCGGTCTCCGACCCCAGCTTTTCCAGAATCACCAGCCTCTCTCCCTTCTCTCCATCACGTTCGTGGTCGTAGGATCTGAAGTGTCACCCGAACGGTTGCACAGGCCATTTGCTAACTAAGCTCTGTCTGCATGTGAGGACATGGAAGGAGGGGCCTGGGGCTCACCCAAGGCCGGAAGGGAGAGGATCCAAGGTGGGGAAGGACTCCGCTCTCCAGAAGAAACGCCCAGGAAGACAGAAGAAGGGACAAGAACAACCTCCAGCGCAGAAAACAGCTTAAAAACTAGACATCAGGAATCCAAAGATCTGGTCCTCTGGTTTCAACGTGTTTTCAGGAGAGGGAAGAACCCCTTGTAAATCGCTTGGGGGGCGGGGCTTTGGCCTCCTCGGAGCCTCCATGTTCCCGCCTGTAAAATGGGGACGAGGCACCTGCCTCCCAGCCTACATGTGTGCATTCAGCGGGATCTTAAAGTGTCAGACACACCGTGCTAGGCTCCGTGTAGGGCACATCGTGGACGTTTAAATCTCCTGTGTCTGAAGCCTTGCCTGTGTCACAGTGTAGCATGACTGGTTTTCTTGATGCCCTGGACTAAATTACAGCGACTGTCTGTTTACTGAGATGAAGAGGGGGGAAAGGACACACATAATAGGAGTATTTTATTTTATTTATTTTATTTTTTTATTTTTTTAAAGATTTTATTTATTTGTTTGACAGAGAGAGACACAGCGAGAGAGGGAACACAAGCAGGGGGAGTGGGAGAGGGAGAAGCAGGCTTCCCGCGGAGCAGGGAGCCCAATGCGGGGCTCGATCCCAGGACCCTGGGATCATGACCTGAGCCGAAGGCAGACGCTTAACGACTGAGCCACCCAGGCGCCCCTAATATGAGTATTTTAAAGAGATGTCCAAAGAGAGAGAAACCTTAAAGGAGACAACCTCTTACCATGTGAAGGGGCTAAGCTAACGCTCTGCTGGTGTGGAATCTGTCCTCCAATCGGGCGGGGGGGCGGGGAACAGATGACTTATCAGTATATTATTAGCTGCCTTTTTGGGAACAGGGGGCACCCTTGTTCCTTCAGCCCTTGCCTGGCTAGAGTTAATCCCCACAGCGGGGCACAGAGCTGCCTTTATTCCTGGATGAGTTGGAGACAAAACCATAGGGTGTCTCAAGAATGCTCTCTGACTGGGGAGGCAGTAAAGGAGAGCGGCCGACTCCCCTCCCCAGAGCCCGGCCGCTCCCTCCCGAGCTGCTCCCCTCTGTTGCTGTCTCCAGCTTCACGGTGGCACTGGCGGGCTGCTCTCTGCCAGAGCATGAGGTCAGCGTTGAGAGCAGATGCCTCCTAGATCAAGGACCTTCTCCGTGTCCCGCTGTGAGGGGGATTAGGTGTCACTCGAAGCAAGGCACTTGGTTATGCTGAGCCAAGACCGCTCCTGGCACTGGGGCGGAGGGTGGGGGTCCTGTGACAGTGCCGGGAACCCCAGGTAGAACTTCAAGCAGAGAGGGCCCATAGCTGTCCTTTAGTCCAACAGACACCCACTTTTCCCAACTTTCTGTTACGGAAAAACTGCAAACGTACAGCTAAGTTCAAATTTCCTAGTAAAGGAACAGGCAGGACCACAATGCTGCTGGGTTTGAGGTCAAAGCCGTGCTGTGTATGAACCACCTCACTGTGCGCGTGGGAGGAGCTCAGGGAATGGACGGGTCAGGAACGAGGACGTGAGCCAGGAGTTTGTGAAGTCACCCAGAGCAAACTGCTTGAAAATGTCAAACCTGAATCCCTAAGGGAAAGCGGGAGCAGGTGCTAAAAGCTGAGCAGGTGAGGCGCTCCCCCCCCCCCCCACTGAAAGCCTTAGGAGAGGACCCACAGAGCTGAGCGAGGGCAGGATTGGCAGAGAGGGGGTGAGTCCTGTACCTGAGGTGGGGTGGCCGTGCTGCTGTCCCAGCCTGCTTTAGATGCAGGTGATTGATGGGCCCTTGTGCTTAGGAGCATGGAGCATGACTGAAGCCGGGAAGAATGCCTCGAGCTTGAGCTGGTCGGGAGAAGATGGGCATTCCAAGGGAAGGCACAGGCATGGCCCAGGGCCTTGCCAGGGGATCTGGGGACAGGAATGAACAGTAACACACGGGTCAGAACAACACCATAGAGAAGGAAGCAAGTACACCGGTCCCCGGGCTGCATGCGGGGCCTGGAAGGAAAAGGTCAGAGTTACCGGTGGGAGGACAAGGAGGACGAATGGCAGAGAACAGAGAATCTGGAAGAAAGGTGGCCAGTTTGGGCCGTGGTAGTTGGTTAAGATTTAAAGCATAACCTTTTTTTTTTTTTTTTTAAAGATTTTATTTATTTATTTAGAGCATGGGGGGCAGGGGCAGAGAGAGAATCTGAAGCAGACTCTGCGCTGAGGGGCTTGATCTTACGACCCTGAGATCATGAGCTGAGCCGAAATCAAGAGTCAGATGCTCAACTTCCTGAGATATCCAGGCACCCTAAAGCATAACCTTTAAATAGAAGGATAACAGTGAATTTTCATTTTGAATTGGAGTTTTCAAATTTAACTATACTTTAGAGTCACCCAAGGAGCTGTTAAAAAAAAAAAACAACAAAAAAACCTCTGCATAACCAATTGAAGACATGACCTCATATTGCAGAAGAGACTCCATGGCAACAAATAAGAGAAAATGCCGAAGCGTAAACTTAACAAGATATGTGCCAAAGCCTTGCTGTAATACGGAAAGACACAAAAGTAGATTTTCCTTGCTACTGGATAGGATGAGTCAACATCACAAAGACACTGATTATGTGCACATTAATATATAAATCCAGGGCAATCCCAATACAAATACCAATTTTTTTTTTTTCTGGAGCTAGGTAGTTAATTCTAGATTTCATGTATGCATAACCCTGAGAAGAGACGTCACAGGCAGGACATTCTACCAGATACTAAAACATACACTGTGAAGTCTACATATTGAAGACTGTCATCTTGGTGCTTGAAGAGGCAGACGGACCAAAGGAACATAGTAGAAAGGTCAGAGAAAGGCCCAGATATATATATGAAAATGTGGTTTAGGATGAAGGCGGCATCTCAAGTCAGTGGAGCAAAGATGGGGTCTCTAATAATAGTGTTGGAGGCCATTTGGGAAAAGATACATCCGGATCTCATCTTACCCACCAGATGAAGTAACAGATGTATGAGGTCCAAATGTAAAAATGAAACAAGCACCACGAAATCACAGGCGAAAATCCTTTACGGTCCAGGAATGGGAAAGGCCTACCATGCCTCAGGATTCAGAGTGGTAAAATAAAAAAAATATAGAGATTCAGCATCATAGTGGTTAAAGCTTGGTGAGTCAAAAGACAAAAAGTTATTCACTGGAGGAAGGTTAATAAATGCCTATTGAGGGCCCCAGATTTATACAATGAAAAAAAAAAGACAAAAAATTAACAGAGTCAAAAGAAAAATGTCAAATAAATAATTAAAAAAAAGACAAAAAAGACAAATGACAAACTGGAAGAAAATTTTTACAATTTAAATCGTGAAGGGCCGATCTTAATATATAAATTCTTAAAATTTGGGAAGAAAAGAAATTTTAAAACAACCCTCAGAAACAAATGGCAAACACACAAGCAGGCAATTCACAGAAAAAAATAAGCAGGTGGCATTTAAAGATAGGAAAAAACATCTGTCTGTAGTTTATATGAAAACTGCACTTTCTTACCAGTGAGGGTGGAGAAAATCCAAATGCTGGGCAACAGATTCCCTTGATGAGCTGGAACACGCACTCTCGTGCTTTTCTGGTGGGTGGAAAAGTGTGCACCTGCCATGAAGGAGAATTTCCAAAGATCCGCAACATTAAATATGCAGGTTCCCTTTGGCCCAGCAGAACCCCTTCTAGGAATCCACCCCGAAGATAGAAGTCCACAAATAGTAAAATGTAAACGCCCGGTTATTTATTGTGGCACCATATATAACAGTAAACAATTGAAAGTACCCCAACGATTTATTGATAGGATGCTTACTGATTAAATTATGCTAAATCCACATGAGGGACTCTGTGGATCTCTGGTTCTGCAACCATAAAAACAAAACAAAACAAAACAAAAAAACTAGAAAGATCTCTATGAACTGCTAGGGAGTAATTTCCAGGATACATTTTAAGTGAAAAAAGAAAGGTCCAGAACAGTGTGTATAGAAAGGAGATAGAAGAATATCTATCCATATTTGCTCATTTTTGCAAAAGGAAACGTAAGAAGGATGAATCAGAAACTAATAAAAATGGCTACTATGGCGGGGCAATAGGAATCCAGACAGCTGTGCCTCCGAATATGGTTTTGACTTTTGAGCCATGTCAGTGGTTTATATATTCAAAAGTCAATCTCAATTAAAAAGGAAGGAAAAAAAGCAATTCCCAAAATTGAATACAAACAAAACAAATAAACCTCATGTATATAAAATTCATAGCATACCCACACCTGGAAAAATCTTAATTCCTGCCAATTCTGAAAAATACTCTGTACATTCTTCAGGAGATGTATTCAAAGCATGAAAAGAACTGCAAAGAAATTGGGAACTCTTCTCAGTAGGCTTCTTATTAGTTGTAATACTGGATTACAATTCAAAACAATTTATGTGTTTTTGGATAATGCAAATAACTAAATTATAAAATATTCATAAAATATTCACTTTATGAGAAACCAAGATTTCACTCTAAGGGGAAAAAAAAGGCACAAGTATAAAATAAAAGAAGGTGAGAAAAATCCAGTGATGTTAATTTGAATTGGACCTATTAGTATGAATCGATTGGAGTATCTGGAAGAATGATGACTTTATTTGAGTATCAGCAGACTGAGTAGGAAATAATCCTTGAGTCCTAAAGTAAGACAGGGTGGAGGGGTGGGAGTATTTTTTTTTTTTAAAGATTTTTATTTATTTATTTGACAGAGAGAGACACAGCGAGAGAGAGAGCACGAGCAGGGGGAGTGGGAGAGGGAGAAGCAGGCTTCCCGCGGAGCAGGGAGCCCGATGCGGGGCTCGAGCCCAGGACCCTGGGATCATGACCTGAGCTGAAGGCAGACGCTTAACGACTGAGCCACCCAGGCGCCCTAGGGGTGGGAGTATTGAAGAAGTGAGCTCTTCCTCTTCTTCACAGAAGAATACCACCAACAGACCTGACAGAATGAGAAGATGAGAAATAGCATCATTTTGCCATCTCCATTATAGCTGGTCCAAGCAAGGATCATTAATGCTACTAAAACCACTGGGTGAAGGAAGGATAGTCACTGCCCTACCCAGATGATGAAACGTAGCCACAAATCACATCCCGCTAGGACAACCTGGCGTCCTAACAAGAGGATCCAGGACGCACTATAAATACCCTCTACCAACCCGAATCTAATCAAGCCTCCAGACACCACGTCATGCCTTTCAGAAAGTAGAGAGAGGAACAGATGAGTGATGCCATGGAGAAGAAGCCATCAGTCAAATCCAGAATGCGTTACATTCCACAAGAAAAAAACAAACAAACTGGCCAAGATAGTTCAAAATGAGTCGATGTTATTTTCTTTTAAATCTGGTTTAGGTTAAAAGAGACCACAGAGATAGAACCAGATGCAGCACATGAACCTCGGTGAGATCCTAGATTGAAGAAAAGAAACGAAGGGAAAGGGGGAAGAAAGAACAATCTGGAACCATCTGGAAAGGCATTTTGTGGACAATCTGAGGAAATCTGAGCATAACCTGGATATTAGATATTAGATACGAAATTATTGTGAATTTTCTTAGGCGTTATACGGGAGGCTCCAGCCAGAAACAAGTCCTCCATGCCAGGGACCATCTCTCTGGCAGAATAATTCATTCTAGAAAAGCAGGTTCTGGGGTCCTCAGGAAACTGGGAGTGACAATGAGCAAAGAGTTCATTTAGAAACGAGGTAGCAACCAGACCTTATGGGAAAAGGTTCCCTTTGTCAAGATTGTTTTCTGATAATAAAATCAACATTCATACACATATTTAAATTTTATAGGAAATTATAAGGTAATGAAGGTAAATCGTAGTTTCCCCACTGAGACTAACAACCGCTAGTATTATATATTACTTCCAAATATTTTTATATGCCTATCCATATTTTTCCTTTCAAAATAAACAGGGAGATGTGTACCTATTTTTTAGTAAGCAGCATATGCTCCCTGTAGAATTCAAATGATATCATGCAAAAATGTATTTGCAATCAACTTTATTTTTACATGATGTTATTGTGGACATCCTTCTATGTCAGGAACTTTAGATTTATGGTATCATTTGTAATGGTGCCATACAATTGCATTATGTAGATGTACCATAATTAATTTAATAAATCCCACTTTTTAAGATATCATAGTGACGAGCATCCTTGATCCCGAAGGATCACATCTACTCACTCTCCAACCCCCGCCCACCTTCCCCACCACCTAAAGGTTATTTCCCTACATCTTTGCCAACTCTGGGCCTCAATTGCTCTAACTTGTGCCAGTTTTATAGGTGAAAAATGTAACTTCCTGATGTCTTAGCGTGTTTTTCTTCTACTATGAGTGAGGTTGGACCTCATATGCTTCTGGTCATTTGTAGTTCTTCTATAAATAGTCTTCATGTCCTTTGTCTTTTTCCTCTTGAGAGGTTAATATGCTTCTATTTTAAGAACTTTCATAAGTCAAAGATTTTGGTAATCTCTTGTGTATATTGCAAATGTTTCCCTCATTTGTTCCTTATCTCATCTGAGCCTCACAACATTCCCGGGGTGGCGGGGGGAGGGTAGGCAGAGCAGGTGGAATTATCCCCACTTAATTGATGTGGAAACTGTGACTCAGTGGGGAATATTTGGGTTTCCTTGCTCGGAGCCTGGCGTGCCAAGCTGTCCTGCTGCCCCAACAGGGTCCTGGTGGCACCCTTCAGGATTCTGGGAGGAATGACTTTTCTCCTATGCAAATCAAAACGTCTTAACTCTTTGCTCCTCGGTTTCCTCTTCTGTAAAGAGAAAAAAAAATGGAGTAGAATCAAAGGATCCCTTACATTTCTTTAGCGCTATCTTTTGCTTCTGTGATTTGAAGCACCAGAGAGATCCACTTGGATGAGGGCGTTGGCTGTATCCTCAAAGCATGTACGTGGCGTGCGGGAGGCAGCTGGGTTGTCTTTCTCCATCCACGTCCCAAGTGCCCGTGACGGTGTGTTACCAAGAGCGGTTCCTTCCTAGACACCCCCGGGCTGGAACTGGGAACATGACTCTGGCTGGGTCTCTCCCCATTCAAAAGCAACCCAAAACACAAGGCCACATTGATAAACTGCATTTCTGTGTCACGGCTGGAGGGTACTAGGTCAAGGTAGCTTACTCCCACCTCCCACGATCCCTGCAGACATCATTAGCGGATCATTAGCACGCACCATCTGAGCCCGGCCACAGCTTCAGAGTCCTTGGCATTGTCTCCTAGGAAGCAATGACTATTTGATTAAAATTGACATGGAGATGAACCACCTGTCTTCCTGAAAGTAGGATATTTTTCCTAAAGATCACTGTCTTATTACGAAATTAAAATATGTTTGTTTAGGGGGGTTTAGGAAATAAATCCTCAAAAATAAGAAACTGAAAATAATCCATAAGACCATCGTTGTTAATATCACTTTGGTATGTATTTTGGGGGTTTATACAAAAAATGAGATCAAGCTTTTGCCGCTTACTTATTCACTTAAAGTATATACTGGATGTCTTTCCGTATCATTCAACATTAATCAACGGCTCCCTTTCAATGGTCCATGGGGGTCCCCTTCAGAATGGACCATGGTTTATTTATCCCTGGAGCTGGGCACCTTATAGATCCCCTAGAGTTGGTCCCCTAGGTTGCTTTCTGTTATTTACACTTTCTATTATCTACCATTATAAAAACGTTGCAGTGACCAAATCTTTGTGCATTCTCTACGGTTCTTTCTGTGGATAAATGCATAGGTGGACGAGCAGGCTTGCCATAAAATGACAAATTGCTGTCCAGAGAGCCTGCCACACTTTATATCCCCCTAGTTCCATGGGAAGGTCCATTTCTCCATACCCTCACACTCAGCGAGTAACATTCTTCTTAGCATTTTGTCAGCCCGAAAGAAATTCCACTCCTTAAATTTGCATTGTTTGATCACTAGTAATGTTTTTTTTTTTTTTTGGTATGGCTATTCACTCTTTGATATTCTGCTTTCCTGAGCTGCCTGTTTATATCCCTTGCTCAGCTTTCCCTTGGGGTGTTATCTTCTATTTCCTTAGGGATCCGTAAACATTCCTTATATATTAGTGATGGTAACTCTTTGTTACATATGTTTCTGATCAAGCCTAACGTGTGAGTCGTGTTTACAAAAGCTTTCTCTACTGTCTTAGTCGGACTTTTTATCATCCAGAGAAAAGAGGTGGGATGGGGAGGGCAGGCACTGTAAGAAGAGGTGGAGATTCGGTCTAAAACGGGAAGCCCCAGGCACTCTAAAGCGCTGGTTTCCAAGGTCAGGAGCACACACAGCAGTGGGATGTGGGAAGAAGATTTTAGCCCCTCTACTTAGATGTATATACGTTTTAAATTTTTATAGGAAAATAGGGCAAACATACATAAGATATACAAACATGCACATGTGCAGTTTATAAAATAATAACAAATACCCATGTATATATCACCCAGGCTAAAAATTCCATTTATTTGCTATTTCAGCCTCTCATTTTTCTGGCTTTTTTTTTTTTTTTTCTCTAATGTGTTACATCTGGCAACCACTTGCCAGGTGTATTCATGCAGTAATATGTGTATATAATTTATAAATAATAAATGTGTATATATTAGAGGATGCTTGTCACATTTTTTATTTTAAAAAAAATTGCTACTCAGAAAGGTTGGAGAATGCCGCTCAAGGAAATCTCTCTTTTGGGGTTCCGGCTTGTCTCCGTCTGCCTGCTCCTGGCTCTGCCCACAGACTCCGTTTGCTTACTGCTGTGCATGCATTGTTTCCATGTGCACGTGGCTCGGTGGCTCAGGGCGACCACCTCTGGCCTGGCTGGGGACCGTCTTCACTGAAGCCTTGTGGTAGCTGCCACTGCCGACCAGCTCAGCGTTCCTCTGTTCACGTTCCTGAGGGAGGAGCTGAGTGGTCCAGCCTGTCGGTCCATGCCATTAGGTGCATGTGGGCAGGATGCACGCCATGACACCTGGGGGAAACCTACCCCCAGTAGGGTAACTATTCACACGTATTTCCTGCCAGTGCTTATACTATTTTTTATACCTAAATCCTTAATCTACCTACGTCCATTTGAATGGAGGATATAGAGTAACAATCTCCCTTTTCTCATTTCATTAAGTTCACTGAGTCCCAATACTGTTACAAATCTTCACCAATCCGATATATATACCACCTTTGTTAGAGAGTTTTACAAGACATGTCTCTGTTTCCATACTTCTGTTTGTGATTTGATCTGGTAAATGCTGTATACTCACTACAATTAAAAAAAAAAAAATTACGGCTCAGCAATATATTTTAATATTGGCAAGGCAAGTCCTTCCTCCTTGCTCTTATTTTTACTCCCTTCTTGTATTTACTTATATCTTTCCTATAACTATTTTTCACATTTATTTTTGCCAGCTTCATTTCTGAATCTTTTTGTTGAGCCCCCCAAAAATGCCATTGCAATTTTTTAAAGTAAGGTTTATTGAGACATATATAGGTGAGATGTATGTCATGTGTATACCCAAATTATACACTAAATGCCGGGCCCTGTTGAGAATGAAAGTTGATCCTTGTAGGCTCCGTGGCTCTGCTGTCTTCTGTAACTATGAGTCTTACCAGAGCCTGAGGTGGGGCCAGGAGACAGGCAGATTCAGTCTCTGCCAGTCCCACTTAATTACATCAGCTATTCTCATCAGCCCCGGGGCAGACTGGAGGGCAAATGGTCCTCAGTCTTGTTTCAATCCAAGGCTCCGAAAGGCCCGAGTGGAAATACTGCACTTAGCCCTGATAAGGCCTCCCAGGCTAACCAAACAGCATATCTCTTCGCTTTTTGCTGTAATTCTATCAACCAAGAAACCCTTGGCATCCTGCACGGAAGAGAAGTTCTGACAGGGAGTGATCTATGTCTTTAATAAAATTTGAAAAATGGAGCGGTCAGACCATTACCAGAAAATGGAATTTGTTTACTTGAGAGACACTTTCAAGTTATGTGTGCCTTGGCAGCAAAATTAATGATAAAGAAAGAGCTTCCTGGCGGGGGGTGGGGCGGGAAGATGAATTGCTTTATTATTTTTTACTTTCTGTCTTCCCTGTTGGGGAAAAGTTAGTAGGGCTCCGAAGTCAGTGTGCCACAGAGCGGGGGTTCTCAGACCTTAACGTGTGTAGGAATCACCTGGGGATCTTGTTAAAATGCAGATTCTGATTCAGGAAGTCTGGGGTGGAGCCCGAGACCCTGCGTTTCTAGAAAGCCCCCGGGGACGCGAGGCTGCCGGCCCCTGGGGCCACGCTTGGGCAGAAGGCTGGAGCGGAGGTTCTAGGACGGGTTTTGCTACACACTTGCAGACGAGCTCCCCGTCGGGTCCTTGCTCCCCTCCCCGAGGGGTCCGTGCCACAGCTGACCGCGGCGTGATGGCAGAACAGGCTCAAGGCCGCCCCCGAGACCTCGCCGCCTAGCAGATGAGGAGCTCAAGGCTCTTAGTGCAACTTCTTGAGACCGGGCAGCCCTCCCGCGGCTGCAGAATTGAGCTTGGCCCCTGGCCCTGGAGCCATCTTCAGTGGAAAACGGGTAACGACCGCCAACTGCAGACCCGCCCAAGAATCCCTCAGATGGCTCAAGTATAACGGCAGTGTCCCTGGGTTAGTCCCTAAAAAGGGACTTGACCGGCACGGGCATCATCAGGGCGGCCTCCCGCTTGACTGACACCGGCCAGCTGCAGCTCATGGGGACAGCCAGCGAGGAACATGCCTGCCACATGCCACATGCCTGCTCCCTCCTTCCGCTTGCTGCCCGCTGCGTCCTGGGCTCAGAGAGCCTCCGAAGCCTCTGAGCAAGCTTCTCTGCCTCTCTGCCAGCTGCCGGGGGGGGGGTGGGGGTGGGGGGAGGTGTGCAGTCACCGAGCTCCTTCCCGTACCTTTGGTGGCAGAAGAAGAAGGACACTGTGTGCGCGAGCACAGCGCGATGGCCCTGCCTGCCTGCCCAGGAGGGCCCAGCCCTGCTGACATGGCTTGTCTGGGTTTGCTGAAGCTCTCGGGGGGCTGGGGGGGGTGCTTCACCTTCCGTGTGGTCTCTGTTCAGTCCGCCGCCTACCTGGGTCAGCTAGCTAGCGGTCAGCTCGTGTCACCGTCCCTGCGACAGCAAATTGCTTCTCCGCATCACGGTTTTCTCTTGAGCCCACCTTCGCGGGAACTCTCTTTCCCTCCCTCCGTGTTTTATTTTATTTTTTATTTCTTTAAAGATTTTATTTATTTATTTGACAGAGAGAGATACAGCGAGAGAGGGAACACAAGCAGGGGGAGTGGCAGAGGGAGAAGCAGGCTTCCCGCGGAGCAGGGAGCCCGACGTGGGGCTCGATCCCAGGACCCTGGGATCATGACCTGAGCTGAAGGCAGACACTTAACGACTGAGCCACCCAGGCGCCCCTCCCTCCGTGTTTTAAAACTGCAGATCATGTGCAATCACCTGCCTACACCTTAAGTTTATAGCTTCATACATTTTATTTATTTTTTAGTTTTAAAATTATTATTGTTATGTTAATCACCATACATTACATCATTAGTTTTTGATGTAGTGTTCCATGATTCATTGTTTGTGCATAACACCCAGTGCTCCATGCAGAACGTGCCCTCCTCAATACCCATCACCAGGCTAACCCATCCCCCCACCCCCTCCCCTCTAGAACCCTCAGTTTGTTTCTCAGAGTCCATCATCTCTCATGGTTCGTCTCCCCCTCCGATTTCCCCCCTTCATTTTTTCCTTCCTGCTATCTTCTTTTTTTTTTTTAACATATAATGTATTATTTGTTTCAGAGGTACAGATCTGAGATTCAACAGTCTTGCACAATTCACAGCGCTCACCATAGCACAGACCCTCCCCAGTGTCTATCACCCAGCCCCCCATCCCTCCCACCCCCCACCACTCCAGCAACCCTCAGTTTGTTTCCTGAGATTAAGAATTCCTCGTATCAGTGAGGTCATATGATACATGTCTTTCTCTGATTGACTTATTTCGCTCAGCATAATACCCTCCAGTTCCATCCACGTCACTGCAAATGGCAAGATCTCATTCCTTTTGATGGCTGCATAATATTCCATTGTATATATATACCACATCTTCTTTATCCATTCATCTGTCGATGAAGTTTGGCTATTGTGGACATTGCTGTAGCTTCATACATTTTAGATGCGTATGTCATCACCGGGATCAAGCTGTCCCCTCGTGCTTTGCAATCAATAACCGCCCAGGTCCCAGTGATGACTGTCCACTAGTCTTCCCTGTTCTCACAGCGCCTCACTTCGTGCTCACAGTTATTCCTGTCGTACAAATGAAACAACTAAGATGGGGGGGTGTCTTTCTAATCTGGTCCAACCCAAATACCGCCACTCCTGAGTGGGAACGGTGTGGGGGCGGGCTTGCAGGGGCCGTGGCCCTTGAAACCCCTCGTGTCGTCCTGACGCTGAGTGCAGACATGGGCCCAGAGTCTCATGTGCCACACGGACAGAACACGCCTCCGCGATGAATGGTGTCATGGCTTCTTGCAGCAAAGGATCCAGCGGTAAACCTGAGCTTTCACTGATGGGGTATTGGCTACTATTAAACAAGAAACAAGACACACAGCTTGTTGTGAGGTGATGATGGGATTGTGACTTTGTTTTGCGAAGACAGAGCTGGTATCTTTCAGAGAGGCATACACGTGGGATTGGGGTGGGTGGGAGTGGGTGCAGGTGTAGATGAAACATTGGCCCCATAGCAATCATTATCGAAGCTTGGCGGTGGGCATATCAAGTTCACTAAACGATTCTACACTTTGATTAGGTTTTAAAATTTCCACAGTGAAAAGAAAAAAGAAAACTTTGCTTTCGATTAAGTGGCCAGCGATTTCTCCTGGAAGATACACAGGGTGTGTGACTTTTAAGACCTCCCATGAGGGGAGACATTAGCCTCCTGACTCCTCTCATGAACCAAAGCAGCAATCACAGCGGGCGCCCTGCGCGCATGGGTCAGGCCAGGCTCTTGCTCTCAGCCCTTCCCGGGCTCCCCCTACCCCCCGACGCTCACAGTAGAGCCAGAGTCCCGGCCCTGCCCAGCGTGTGACCCCCAGCCCCTTCCCCAGCGTCTCCGTCCCATCCTCCCTGACTCAGCAGGCTGCTGTGGCATTGGCCTCCTTGCTGCTCTTACTGGGGTCACGGCCCTGGTGCTGGAAGACCCCCCCACCCCCAAGACACTCACATGGCTCACTCACACGGTTTCAGATGGTCACCCCCAGAAGGACCCTCCCATGACCAATTAATGCCCGTCCTCCCCATCACTCCCCAGACCTTGGTTTCTTCATAGCACTTACTACTCTCTGATGCCATTGAACCTATTTGTTTATAGTCTGTCTGCCTCACTAAAGGTAAGGGGGCTTCATGGGGCCTCTGTGCCTTGAGCAAGAACCCCAGTGGGCTGCCGGCTCCTACCATATGACCATGCCCTGGTGTTCTGTGTCAAGACCCAATGCCCCAGGTTTCTGGTTCGAACTTTACGGTTTTTCCAAGAAACTTGTCTCTACATTCGAATGCCATTTAACCAAGCAGGTGTGAACGGTTCATGAAGGCAACATGACCCCATGGGCGTGGGGGGCCGAATGGGTGGGAGCCTGTCAGGAGTCAGCATCCCCCCAGGCGGGCTGAAGCGGAGGGAGGGCAGGAAGCACTTATAACCGAACCCACTTGTCCACACCATCTGTCAAGCCCCAAATCGGCACCCGCACCGAGACCAAAATAATGGCAGCCCTCACCTGCTAGGCATGTGCTGGTGTTCTGCATGACTTTGCGGGGGGATCCGCCCGGCGGCCCTGCTGGTAGTATTCCCAGGCCACGGGCAAGAGAAGAGGCTTGGAAGGGTTAACTTAGCTTGCATTGTATTTTTTTTTTTAAGATTTTATTTATTTATTTGACAGAGAGAGAGAGCGAGAGCACAAGCAGGGGGAGCAGCAAGCAGAGGGAGAAGCAGGCTCCGTGCTGAGCAGGGAGCCCTATGCGGGACTCGATCCCAGGACCCTGGGATCATGACCTGAGCCGAAGGCAGACGCTTGTGTGTGTGTGTGTGTGTGTGTGTGTGTGTACGTGCTCGTGAGATGGGGTCAGGGGAGCACTGAGAGGACAAGTGAAGATCGCCCTGAAAACTATTTTTTCTCTGGCTAATCCACCACAGAATCTTGGCAGGAATACTGGGCTAATTTCAATATTTACCAAACTCAATAATAAAACCAATATGCAATAATATAACAAAAAAATAACAATTACCAGTCATATAAAAACCGGTAACATCTGTGCGAGTCACAGCAGTAACACGTTTAGCTTCGAGTTTGTAACTTGAGCCCGACTGGACCCTTGGGGCTCTGGGAAGATGCCCACCCAACACTAAGCCGCAGGTGCTTGTCAGGGGGGCAGGGAGAGGTGGGGAAGAGGGGCTCGAGCCTGCAGTGTCCTGACTCACTTTATAAAGGGGTACACTCGTGAGTTTCTGGCATAAGAAGAGATTTTAACATGATGATTCAAGGGAAATGCATCCCAATATTGTTTCCTGGTATTGGAATAATGGTGATTTCAAAATTACTTCAACTTTTCTGTATATTCCAAATTTTCTTTACTGAAGATATAATGAAATTGTGGAAGAACCAATCACCTTTAAAATACCTTTTAAAAATGAATAGCAAATGATGACCTCCTAAGTTCTAGAGGTGTTAAGGAATAAAAATGTCTGCATGGGTGACTGCTCTTTTAAAGGTAGCTCTCTCTCACACACACATGCAGAGATTTAAATTGTACTATATGAAACATTTTTAAGAAAGATATTATTTGAGGGATCATGGATGATTTGAGAAGTTTGATTTTTTACTCACACATTTAAAAGCAATTAAGTATTTTAAAATACCTCAGTGCAGATACATTTTTGACTTCAAATCACCTTACTGGGTTCACATCAGCCTCCCAACTCATGGGTGTTTTACTGCAGATGGACCGAATGGGTGGTTCAGTGAGTCTCAGCGCCTAGACCTCAGGTGATGGGCCGCCTCGTGGACAGCCGGATGCATTAAATACTTCCCAGCCTCCTGCATGGGCCGGACTCTTAGAATTTTCAAATGAACAACGGCCGTTTCTAGAAATATTAACTCTATGAAGAGTCCAGCGCGAGCACTCTAAGTGACCCAGGTAAAGATCTACAAGTGATAGTTTGTTGTAAGGCAGCCTTGATTCTGATTTCCCCAAATTCATGATTGAAAGGCTACCTGCCCAGCACACAGCACCCCCAGGTTTGGTTAGATTCCAAGGGTCACTGTAAGCCACCCCCCTCCCCCAAGGCAGGGAACACACTGGGGCTTGACTGGACACGGGGACCCGAGTTCTAATCTAGGTTCAGAACCCAGGGACTGTCCCCTCATGAGTGAAAAGAGATTTGGACTTCATCTCCGAGGCCCCTTTCCCTGCTGCTAACATCCTGACTCTAAGCCTTTGAACTTGACACTGGAATGAAGGGGAAGTATGTTTCTTCAAGAGCTGCTGGTCCCTTTCTGGATCATGACACCAGCTCTAACCTGCAACAGCTGAGAATGAGGACTGTGTTTTATCGGGAGCAAGCCGTCGGCAAAGCGATCCGCACAAATGTTCCGGGGCTTAAAACAGACCCTCTTTTCTGATGTCTGGCATTTTAGATATTTAGTACCTTTTTTTCTTTTCTCTTTTTCTTTTTAAAGTAAGCTCCACACCCAGGGTGGAGCCCAATGTGGGGCTTGGACTCACAATCCTGAGATCAAGACCTGAGCTCAGATCAAGAGTCAGAGACGCTCAATTGACAGAGCAACCCCCACCCCCACCCCCGGCGCCCCTATTTAGTATCTTTTTTGTCACATGAGACTGGCCCTTTGGTGAAGTCTCGCCTTCTTGACAAGGTTCCTAGCAAAGGTGTTCCAGCCTGGACTTGCCATGAACTTGATCTGTGGTTGTCTCTCAGGGAGCCTGCCCCTCGGGGAGCCCTGCACACCGGGGACTTAAACAGACACCCATCTTCCCACGGCGCTGGGGCCTCCGAGCCCGAGAGCAAGGGGTCGGCGGAGGTGGCTTCTCATGGAGCTGGGGTCTCCCCTTCTTCAGGGACGCCGGTCACACCGGCCAAGGGCCCACACTCATGGCCTCATTTACACTCAGTCACCTCTAAAGACCCTCTGCCCCCAATACCGCCACACTGTGAGGTGCTAGGGGCGATTTGAATCCTGGGGGGACACAATACAGCCCACAGAACCACTGCAAAGTTTACGATTTTTCTTTTTAGCATACTTTGTCGTATTTTTAGTAGGCTTGATGTAATTAGCGAGAGTTTAAAAAACCAAGACAGGCCTGGCTCACGTGCATGTGAAACCCAAGTGCTGTGTAAGAACCTGTCGTCTGACCAGAAAGGATACCCACGTGTTAGGATTTACTGAAGACCTTCCAGAGCTGCCCTGGGGAGCAGCTTCAGGGGGAAGAAAGGGACGGTCAAGCCCAGATGCCCAGGGAAGCGGAATTCACAAACGGAAGATTCGTCCCGCCACTCGACAGTCATTTTCCTGGACGGCTGTGTGCACAGCACTTTTGACGGTCACACCAAAAGCTGGTCACGTTTTCACCTGCCCATTTCAAAGCCTTGCTTCCCCACAGAAGTCTCACCAGGCACGGTCCCCAGGCTGCCAGCACCGGGCCACCTGCAGGTTGCTTACGAGCGCAGGGGTCCACATCCCACCCCGGACCCCGCGAATCCAGCTCTGGCCGGGAACCGGGGCTTTAACAAGCACCCAAGAGGCTCCCCGAGGCCGTGGGTCTCTGCTCCGAGGGCCGTGTGCTGCCGCGCGCGCACCCACAACTCACCCATGAGAAAAGTCATGCTTGCAAAACTCAACACACCTTTATTTCACACCCACGGCAACCCAGTCCGGGCAGACAAGTACCCTGTATTACAGCCACGATCAAGATGGCCTTCCTCCGTTTGGCAGGTCACTGAAAACCCCGCACATTTAAGTAACAATCACATAGAAGATTCCTAGAGAAACTGACCTAGCAATAGATTTCCTCTTCATTAGTAAACGCAGCAGGTACTTCCAGGGGAACACAATGCAAACCTGACCGTGAGATCTGCTAACCCGCGGGACTATAGACACATGCGCTTTCAGGTCTACAGATTACCACGACGTCCAAGAGCCTGATTTGACTGTCAGCAGCCACCAAGAACTCGAAGAGGAGAATCAAGGGCACTATGGAAATTTCACTCTTCCTGGAAATTCAGGCCCACACCGTGGACAAGGATCCAGGGCACCAGAGGGGCAGCAACGCTGATCTGAGGGCCCTGCTGACGTGGGGAAATGCAGCTGCCGTGCCTTTCCTGCTTCCCGAGGTCCCCTCCACCGGCCTCATGCTAACTTGGTCCTCTGGGCTCAAGTGACTGTTCGGTTGCAATCTTTACAGTTCCAAGAACTATCTTGGTGGAACCCAAGGGTAACATGCCCTGTCCACGGTTTGGGTCGGACAGCTCTCAGATAGTAGACAAGATGCTCTTGTGGTGCGAAGGCCATTCTGTAGGTTGCATGTGCGTGTGTGTGTGTGTGTGTGTGTGTGTGTGTATCTTGGCTCCTATGGGAGACAAAGCTTTTTTCCTCTTCCACAAGAGAACACGCGGCCGGCACCGTGGCTCTGGCTAGCTCTTCCTCCTGTGTTCCCTCATGTGCGCGGCAATGGAACCTGCAATTTCTGCATTCTTCTTGTTCTGGCCAAAATAATCTAGGAATTGACCATCTGGTCCAATCAAGTACATGATTATTGTATGATCCACCTGCAGAGAAAGGGGGGAGGAGGGAGAGAAAGGACAAAAAGATTACTGAAATACGCTGCTTATTCTACTGAGTAAATACTGCAGGAGAGAATTTCACATTAATGCTTAAATAGCCTTTGTAATAGTGGTCATTTACAGAATGGGTCTAAGCCTACTGTAATAAATTCACGGTGACAAGTATCTAAAATCTTGTGTGTTCCAGAACTCTGCACTGACTACTGCTTTAAACAGCAGGTAGAACTTGGACTTCTGGTGGTTCCATCCGTGACAGGCGCGTCCACACAATCCCCGAGAATCCACTTCCAACAACTGACTACTGCTTTAGGAATATGTGCATAAATGTGTGTGTGTGTGTGTGTGTGTGTATTATTCCTCATTATTCCCAAATGCTGCCTACCACCTTTTAGGAGAATCCAGAAAACCCACCACTACTGTTAAGTATGTAATTTATAAATTTCAGCACAATATTTAGTCCTGATTATCAGTGATGCAAACGGAAACGTGAAAACAAGGGTTGCCCCCCCAGGAAATTTGTATCTACTACGCTGAATGATCCTATCAGAAGCAGATGACCTGGTAACTCCTTAGGAGCCGGAAATGCTGCACCTCCAAGGAGTCACCTTCAATTTATTATCTGTTTTCCAGGCAAAGCTCTGAAAACATTCCTAGCTCTAACTTGGGCTTAGATTAGTCATCAATTTTTTTATTTATATGCTTCCACCAAATCCCAGTTTAAATGAGAAGACTTGGCGCCTAGAGTCCTTGGAATTTATTGCAGGCTTGATTGCTATTTGGCAAGACAAAAAGAAAGACAGAAATACGATCACACATACCAAACCGGAGCCACCCCCAAATGTACCCGCCACACATTATAGGTCTGTGAGGTTATTACTTCTTTATATACACACATTCACAAGGAGAGAGCAAATGGAAAGAGCCACTTGCCTGCGTGCATAAGGAAGGAATGTACGCCAAGAGCTCAAACAGCTGCTGATTTCATGTGTCTTGGAATAACCTACTGCAGGAGCAGGACACGGAGGACAGGGGAGCTGCACTTCTCCGCACATCCGACAGTCACAGCAGAGTCTCCGGCCTCCATCTTTCTCCCTACTTCTCCCTTTTTCCCACTCTATTCTCTCTCTCCCTTAAAAGACTAGAACTCCAGTGAATTTCTCTTACGAGTGTGCTTAATATAAGTTACTCTCTAATATGGAGTGAAAATATTGTTCCATCCGCATCTGCCAAACTGGTCAGTGGTCACGTCTCGACGTTCAGTGGCTTGTGGGCAGAGCGAATCGCCGTGTGTCTCTAACACAGAGTGCTTTAAAGTGTGAGTAGTTCCTAGGATAGAGAAAGGAAGCTGGTGTGGACTGACACGCTCTTCCTCACGCCGCCTTCGTCCCGGAGCCAGGTATCCTCCTCCTCTACAAGTGATCCAAAGGGCTCGAGAGTAAGTTAAATCATTAGTAAGTGCCAGACCTAAGCTTACATCCGGGTCTGTCCACTTTCACAGTCCACCCCTTCTACCAGCTCGTTGCCACAATCTCTGCGGCTTTTCTGACGGGTGAGTTTTCTGGACACATTATGTTTTGAAAAGGTAACGTGCACATAAAAATGCACATGGGAATATACAGTAAACGTATGCAGCAGAAATCTGCCACTTGTTCCAGACGCCCAGAGTCCCTCCATTGTGCTCAGAGGGAACCACTGTCACCAGTTCCTTCTGGATGCTTCCAGGGAAACTGCCTGCACTTATTACTGTGTGTCTACTTCTTTCACCACCAGCACTTCTTCCTGGGAGTAACAACACACTGTAGCTGCTTTCTCATTTGACAAGGGACTGGACACCGTTCTGAGTACCTACACAGTAGCCTTTAAAAATCGGTTGCTTGGTTTTCTGTCTTCTCTAAGAACAGTGCTGTAGGGTGCAGGCATAGAAAAATTCCCCAAAGCAGAATCTCTGAAGTAAAAGGTATTCCACTTTAAATGTGACAAACTGCCCCCCCAAAGAGGGTGTATCACTTAAATTCCTATCATCCACGCAGGGTGGGTGCCTGTTCTTCCAAATTCACTCCAACAGTGTATTCCCTCTTTTCCCAAACTAGATTTCAACAATATTTCAAACTTTTGACCTCTGCTGATCTAACAGGTAGAAAGTGGCATTACACTGTGTAATTCCCATTCTTTCATTTTGAGTGGAACTGAACATCTTTTCTTGGGTTTGAAAGCCTGTTGTAGTATTTTTCTTTCTTATTTTTTTTTTTTAGAGAGCAAGAGCATGGGGGCGGGCAGAGGGAGAGGGAGAGAGAATCTTAAGCAGACTCCCCGCTGAGCACAGAGCCTGACGCAGGGCTTCATCTCACGACCCTGAGACCATGACCTGAGCCGCAATCAAGAGTCGGATGCTTAATGGACTGAGCCACCCAGGCGCCCCAAGTTGTAGTGTTTTTCAAAACCACTTCCTATGTAACACAGACTAAGGTAATACCATATATACATAGCAGTGATGTACACGCTTAGCTTCCGACGGAATCCTAAGTGTCTGGCTTGCCCACTTGACAAGTACTATCTGTCTGAAGACTCCACGGGCGCTCGAGAGTCAGAAGCTTCCCTTCTGTGGCTCCTGAGATTAAGAAAACCTCACTCGGTTAAGACACTCCCTCACTCCCTGCAGGCCCTTAAGTCTTGACAGAAGCTTCCCATACCATCCTGTGGATGAAGATCTGTGGCCTCAAGGCACAGACGGCGTACCAATGAAAGACCCAACAAGCTGGAGAGCGCCTCCCCCTACTGGTTGATTTAGCAAATGTATAGCAACGACCTCACTGGTTCTTTTTTTGTGCTTACTTTAATTCCAGTGCAGTTAATAATATCCAGCGTTATATTAGCTTCAGATGTACAACTCACTGGTTCTGATCAAAAGGTCAAATTCTTAGTGCAGCAGACTAGTATGTCTCAAAATGGGGTCTAGCATGAATTCCAGAGGGTCCAAGAAGTCTCTATGAGACTTACATATTTTATCTGCAGGGGCACCTGGTGGTTCAGTCGGGTATGCGTCTGCCTTCGGCTCAGGTCATGATCCCTTGGGTCATGATCTCTTGGTCCTGGAAGAGAGCCGCGAGTCAGGCTCCTTGCTCGGCGGGGAGTCTGCTTTACTCCTCTCTCTCTCCGCCCCTCCCCAGTGCTCACGCACTCTTGCTCTCTCTCTCTCAAATAAATAAATAAAAATCTATAAAAAAAAAAAAAAGACTTAAATTTATCTGTATTCTAATTTTTAAAATGAAAAAAGTTACCATTCACATTCTGGATTCTGTGCAGGACTACCTTATGACTGAATACAAATCTCAGCACCCAAAGGCACGTTTATGTTTATGATCTGCAGGGCACGCAGCTGTCCCTACTGGTTACAGTATCAGGAAAATGATGTGTTCTTGCTGAGTCAAGACCAACCAGTCAAAGCAGACCACACAACCCGATGTTCCCAAGTATTTTACGTAAGACACGAAGGCCAGCTGATGGTATAGTTGGGCATCAATCTGAGAGCGCCCCGACCCAAACCATGGTTTGTAGATAGACTCTTAACGACTAATCGCTTTGCTCAACCAATGTTACAGAGAAGCCAGGGCACGGGGGGAAATCTGAACTGCTACCACAAGGTCAACTATTAACAGACAGGAAGAAACGTCCAGTTTGAGAAGAAACCTGGGTGGGCAGGCGGTGCGGGTGCCCTTCGTGGTGTTTCACTGTGACGGCACAGCTGAGAGAAGGAACGAGGCAACATGGACACCCGCCCCGGGCTGGTGGGGCAGCGTCGCGGAATATGCCAATGCAGAGCTGCACCAGCGCTGCCCCGTCTGTCCTTCAACAGCAGGAAGCAAATACAAACATGTAGTTGTGCAAAGCATATAGTTGCTAGGAAAATAAACCTTCCAGAAAGTCAACCTTCTCATGGCTTTCGCTCTTTTCTCTTGCTTTTCAGAACTCTGATGCATTCCAAAAATGCACGTCCCCAGGGCCTTGCACCGCTTCTTACGCTCTTCCCTGGGGACATGGGGAGAACCTATACAATGTTCTGAATTCAAACAAGCGTTGCCCCCAAATGATGGCTTCTCTTTATTTCCAATGTGGTATCCAAGCATCACGTTCTACTGAATCTAAAATACCACTCACTGTGTATCCTCCCATAATTTTATGGGCCACTAAGAAGGAAAACAGGCAATGAAGTTATGAGAACAGTGAATATACATTAAACCAGCATTCTTGAAAAAGCGATACTTCTACTGTCCTTTCAAATATCCCCAATTTCTGAGGAATTTGTGCTGATCTCAGCCTTTCTTTTATTTTTTTTTAAAGATTTTATTTATTTATTTGAGAGAGAGAGAGAGAGCACAAGCAGGGTGAGGGGCAGAGGGAGAAGCAGACTCCCCGCTATGCAGGGAGCCTGATGCAGGGCTCGATCCCAGGACCCTGGGATCATGACCTGAACCGAAGGCAGATGCTTAACGACTGAGCCACCCAGGCGCCCCTTTCTTTCATTTCTGAAGCCAGTCGTTCGAGCTGTAGGACCGTGCGGGGCCTGAGAGCCAGCCTGTGGGTGACACCCAAGCATTTACTTACTATGTAGTCCTCATCCTCGTCCTTGGGGCCAGGGCTGTAATACACCCTGTATGCTCGGGCCACTTGATCAATCTCTTCTTTGCTGCCAGTCAGGCCAACCAGTTTGGGAGAAAATTCTGAATAAAAAATTAGAAATGCAGTGAAAAATGAGCAGCAAGTGAGTCCCCCCCCCCCCGACCTGGACTTTAAAAACCAGTCTCAGTTATAAGGCAGCTCTCCTGCCACTGTCTTCTGGGGGTCCCTGAACACTCCCTCGTGATTCACAGGAAAAGAAATGCATCCAGAACATATGCAAATTCTCCTCCATAATAAAGAAGTCACATTCACCAAGACAGGCCATGTTCTGGGCCATCAAATGCACCCCAACAGATTTAAAAGAACAGAAACCGTATGACGTGCTCTCAGACCACAGTGCAGTTAAAAGAGAAGTCAGTAACGGAAAGATAAGTGGAAAAGCCCAAGACACATGGAGATGAAAACTTCTGAATAATACACGGGTCAAAGAAGGAATCTCAAGAGAAACTGAAAAGTATTTTGAACTAAGTGAAAATGAAAACACAACTTATCGAAATTTGTGGGATGCAGCCAAAGCAGTGCTTTGAGGGATATTTGTGGCACTGAATTCGTACACTGAAGAGACCTAAAATCGGGACTCTAAATATCCCCCTTAGGAAGCTAGAGAAAGAAAAGCAAATTAAATCCAAAGTGAACAGAGAAAGGAATGAGAGCAGAAATCAATGAAACTGAAAACAGGAAATCGGTAGAGGAAAAGCAACGAAACCCAAAGCTGGTTCTTTATAAATATGTAAGTCAGATCCTTTCAAAATGATCTTGTAAAGATCTGAAGGGAATGGATTCTAATTATTTAAATCACATTTTTTGTTAACATAGTTGCTTTTTTTTTTAAAAAAGATTTTATTTATTTATTTGACAGAGAGAGAGATAGCGAGAGCAGGAACACAAGCAGGGGGAGTGGGAGAGGGAGAAGCAGGCTTCCTGCTGAGCAGGGAGCCCGATGCGGGGCTCGATCCCAGGACCCTGGGATCATGACCTGAGCCGAAGGCAGACGCTTAACGACTGAGCCACCCAGGTGCCCAATTTAGTTGCTTTTAAATACTTAAATATATTCTGAGACATGTGAAGTTTATAGATAGATATTGTCATGAATTAAGCAGTACAGTTTTTCATTGTGTCCTGAAAAAAAGGTTTGCTTCCCGATTCAGTCATCCCAGGCCAACAGCTGTATCTCATTTTCCAGCAAACAATCTCACTGCATGCATCTGCTGCTCGGTTTTTGGGATTCATGGGAGTGAGCTGGTAGAAGTCACTTAAAACACCTGGATTCATCAGACTACAGAGATGACAGTCCAACACCTAACAGCAGGACCGTCTTCCAAAGGTAGAGAAAAAAAACCTACTGTCATTTCTAATTCATCCTGAATTGAAAAACTGTTCAGATACTGAAAAAGCAGGATGGCTTGTTTTTCTTTTCCATTCTGAGAGAAGAGTGAATGAAGTCTACATTGGTTGCATGTCCAAACCTTTTTAAAAAAACTGTTGAAATCGCAGTAATTTTCTACACATGAACTTCAATATTTTTAAATTCCCCCCGGTTCCAATTCAACTGGTAAAGAATTTTGAAAGAACGGATCTTTCAAAAACTCTAAGAGCTTAAACAGATGTACGTATGTGCCGGTGAAGAGTATTACTGTACAGTTTTTGCATTTCAGTTATGAGAACTCGCATCTCCCCTCATCTGGGGACATTTAGGATTTGGTTAACCTGCGGTAACAAACTGGTGACAACATAACACACTTACACTAGAGATCGTTTGTCACCCAAGGAGTCACACCTGCTTTAGGAAATAACTATGTCATTGTTCAAATTCCTGCTGAATCTGTACACTGTAAACATACATTCGCCTTAAATATCTAATAAAAACTCTAAAACTTCAAGAAAAAATAAACCTTTCTAACCTTCGGCTGGGTAAAGATTTCTTACAAATGAAACCAAAAGATTTATCTATAAAAGAATATGCTAATAAACTGGATTTCATCAAAACTGAAAACTGCTTGGGGCGCCTGGGTGGCTCAGTCGTTAAGCATCTGCCTTCAGCTCAGGTCATGGTCCCGGGGTCCTGGGATCGAGCCCCGCATCGGGCTCCCTGCTCCGCGAGAAGCCTGCTTCTCCCTCTCCCACTCCCCCTGCTTGTGTTCCCTCTCTCGCTGTGTCTCTGTCAAATAAATAAATAAAATCTTAAAAAAACAAACACAAAAACTGAAAACTGCTCTTTAAACCACATTAAGAGACTGAAATGACAAGCCACAGACTGGGAGAAAATGTCTGTGAATCATACACCCGATAAAAGACTCGTATTGGGAATATATGTGATAAACAAATACAAGTAAAATGAACAGCCCCATAGAATTGAGCGAAAGATATGAAAAGACACTTCACCAAAGAAGACATACAGGTGGTAAGAACACGAAAAGATGCTTAATATTTTTTTATTTTTAAAGATTTTATTTATTTGACAGAGAGCTAGAGAGAGAGCATAAGTAGGCAGAGCAGCAGGTAGAGGGAGAGGGAGAAGCAGGCTCTCCGCTGAGCAGGGAGCCCGATGAGGGGCTTGATCCCAGGACCCTGGGCATGACCTGAGCTGAAGGCAGATGCTTAACCGATTGAACCACCCAGGCGCCCCTAGTATTTTTTTTTTTCTGAAGATTTATTTGAGAGAGAGAACGAGCGAGTGAGGGGAGGGGCAGTGGGAGATGGAAAGAGAATCCCAAGCAGACCCTACTGAGCATGGAGCCTGACAGAGGGCTTGATCTCATCACCCCAAGATCAGGCTGGGGCTGAAACCAAGACTGGATACTTTAACCAACTGAGCCACCCAGGCGTCCCAGATGCTTACTATCAAGGGTCATTAGGGCGAAGCATAGCAAATGCACGATGAGCGGCCAGCGAACACCTAGTGAAGTGGCTACAGTCAAAGGCCGGCCATATCAAGTGTGGTGAGGATGGGCAGGAGCTAGAGCTCTCTCACACGCGGCTGGTGGGAATGTAAAAATGTACAACCACTCTGGAAAACTGTTTATCAGTTTCTTAAAAAGATGAACGTGCACCTACCACATGATCCAACAACATACTCGTATGCTTTTACTCAAGAGAAATGGAAGTACGTGTCCGTACAAAGACTTGGACTTGAATGCCCTGTAGCAGCCCCGAACTGGAAGTAACTCTAATGTCCATCACCAGAACACTGCTCAGCAATAAAAGAGTGAACTGCTGACACAGGCGAAAACGTGGATGAGTCTCAAAAGCATTATGCTGAAAGAAGCCATAAAAAGAAAAAAGAGTATACAGTGTATAATTCTGTTCGCATAAACTTCTAGAAAATGCAAACTAACCTACATCGACAGAAAGCAGATCAGTGGGTGCCCGGAGACAGGAGGGGGGCATAGGGGAGGGAGGAGCAAGGGTGCAAGGAAACCGCTGGGGGTGACGGTAACGTCCAGTTTTGCTTGATGATTTCACAAGTGCAGACATACGACTGAAGGTAACAAACTGTAGACTTTATATATTTACGTGTTAGTGTATGTCGATTATATCTCAGTAAATATGTTAAATAACAAGGTACAGCAGGGCCTTCACAAAATACTTTTAAATAACCTCAAAGCTTTAGACGATATGCGTTACAATGTGTCATATGTAAAATTAAATGTAAAACTATTCATCGGTCCCCTTGACCAATAGCCTAAACCAATTTCACCATAATTAAAATTAAAATTCCAATTCCTGATTTTTCAGCACCCACGTTCCCGTCACTCCTATAACAACAAAACAGATTTTTATTGTCATCATTTTTCAGCTGAGGAAACCTGAGTCCCGAGAAATTCTGCAACTTGCCCAAGCTCCTAAGGACCTAAGCATTCATCTTTAATTCTACCATAACCTAGTCTGTAAAAATGCCTTCTCATAGGTTTTAACTTGCACGTGGAGATGTTTCAACTTTCCCATGAAAAGTTATACATGTGTCTCTGTCATAATAAATGTTCTGGATTTATAAAATATGTGTTAGGACCTCAAACTGTATATAAAGTCTCTAATCTCCCAACCTACACACTCCCAGGATTTAGGTTTGTCCTAATTTTACAGAGAGAATGAGGTACAGAGCTGGAATTAGAAGCAATGTGTCTTCACTCTCTACTTAACGTTCTGTCAGCTTTGTTGATGTATGAAGGCCAAGTTCAGTCTTTCCTGTGACAAAATAAACAGAGCTGTGCATTGGGAATTGAGAAACTTGTTTATTTGCTTATCAGCCAAAGTCACAACTGAGCCGCACCTTTTCATCCTCTCTAAACCTGATGATAATATCATTTGTCCTATTTCATGAGGCATGTAAGGTCAAATGAGTTGATCTTTCAAAAACTCTAAAAGCTTAAACAAATGTAAAGTATTATTATTCTTTTAGTATTTTAATTTTATTTATTTGAGAGAGAGAGAGAAAACCTGTGTGTGAGCGGGTGGGGGGGGTGCAGAGGGAGAAAGAATCTCCAGCAGACTCCCCACTAAGCAGAGAGCCTGACGCAGGGCTCAATCCCAGGACCCTGAGATCATGACCTGAGCTGAAGTTGAGGGTTGGATGCTTAACTGACTGATCCACCCAGGTGCCCCGAGATGTAAATATTATTAATAAGACATACCTTTCACATAATTTGCGATGGCTTCTTTTGTGTCCCTTTCTGGGTCAATAGTGATGAAAAGTGGAGTTAAATTCGGCAGAGTTGGAATATTATCTGAAAGAAAGTTCTCACTGATCAGTATTCACACTCTAGGGGAGAAGAGGAACCCCGGCAATAGTAAGTGCTTCAGCAAGGCGTTCAGGAAGCAGAGGGACACCGAACATTCGCGTGCAGAGGGCAGGGCGGGGCAGGGGATGGGACGGCCTGCAGAGGAGCAGAAGTCCACAGTATCTGTGCAGGAACCAGATAATTATCCTACCGAACACCTGCACCAGTTTGTGCACGTTACCCAGATCACATCGTGTGGCTATCTCGCGTCCTGATCCAACCTGATGTTTGCAGTCTGCCCCCCGCAATAATCATCAGGGCGATAATCATCAATAAAGGCTGGATCCCCTGAAACAATCTATTTTAAGAAGGACATACCCGCTTCCTCATTGGTCATAAATGCAGCTGACTGCACAGCACAGACCATACCAGTGACTTTCCAGTCTGTGTGTCACGTGCACGAAGGCAGGGTCAGTGATGGGCGTCTACGATCAAGGAAGGGGCACAATGCAGAGCTACGGGAAACCAGACCTCCCGGCATTTACAAGCTCCCTCTGGTAGAGGATACGGTCACAGGAATCAAAGCAGTGAACAAGCGCGATGCTGAGATTTTATGTTCTCACAATGAACCCAAATGATCACGACACCCGACCCGACAGTAATACGAGAACGTGAAAAGCGTGGTAACGTTAAGGACATTAAGTAAACGTACTTTTTATACTCAGTGATGGCTTACCTATCTCATCCACGACTTGAATCATTTTTTCTAGTTCTTCTGGACAGACATCAGGGCAATGAGTGAAACCAAAATAAATCAATACCCACTGACCCACGTAGTCTTTGTCAGTTTTGGGCTCTCCGGTATGTGTTGTGAGGGAAAACGGGCCCCCCAGCAAAGGCTTCCCCAGGCTTCGCTGCCGTTCCTTCTCCAGCTCTTGAAGAGATACAAACACGCACGTTACACAAGTCCATCTAACCGCAGGCACCGAAATGCCTGATGTACGGTCAGTTCTGTACTCGTGACTGTGGGGGCACAGACTGTGGAGAACAGTCTGCTTCCAATCAGCTTAAAAATCTTTTAAGAAAATTAAGTATCCAACAATGAACAAAATCAAATCAAATGCTATGGTGTGTAGTAAGGACCAAGAAGAAAAAGCAGTAAAGATGCTGCTGTCTCTTCTGAAACAATTCAGCCAAGTCGTGAGGCGTGGCCATGACCAGGGCGGGGGCTGCCGTCTGGAGTCTTAGCCTGAGTGTCCCGAGGCGGGCATCTGAGTGGGGCAGGGACAGGGGCCATGGGACCTTAGTTACACACAAGGGATGAACCATAAATAAGCAGATTAAAGGTAAGGGTCACACATGGCAGAAGAGGTAGAAAGATGGACGAAGAGAATCAGAACGCACCCTGTAGCATCGAGCCGACACTGCAGGTGCCCGTGTGAACTTGTGGCTGAGATACTTACAGATACAGAAATAAATGGAGATGTAAGTACATACATCTAGTTTCTAGCTCAGTCCACGGAGAGGACCCTGGAGCAAACACAACCCAGAAGCGATGAGCCCGTCTCCTGACTTCTAAGTATCATCCTCCACTAAAAGGAAACAGGGCTTTTTGGAGAAATGGCTGGTATTGGGGCCACGGAAGAGGAAGTACAAGAGCCAGATTTAAGGAAGAACTCAACATTGGAGGCAGGTCAAAAGGAACAGGAAGTTGCTCAGACTCCCAGGGACCAATGCGGGACAATCTGAGCATCAAAATAAAGAGAATATGGATTACAGTTCTCGGAATAAATAGGAAAGCAGAAGTTGGTATGGACATACACGCACGGAGAGTTTGGTGGGGACTGGAATATTTACATATGTAAATACACACCACAAAACATACGTTAACGTTTTCGGTAGAGAAGGCTGACTCATGCATGATCAATGAACATTACCAGTAATGTGACAAAGTGAAATCACATGGTACCAGACTAGCAGCAGTGGGAACACAGCATCACTTTTTGTGATATCCTTGCCAAAAGGACATGACCTGAATCTAATTGTGAGGAAATCAGACAAACTCAAACTAAGAGGCATTTTACAAAATAACAAAGTTTTCAAGGTCATGAAAGTCACACCAAGACCGAGAAACTGCTACAGATGGAAGGGGACTAAAGAGACAAGTAGGTACAAGAATGGTTCTGACCCGGATCCTTTTGCGATAAGGAACATCAAGGTGCAACACTTGAATAAGGTCTGAAGGCTGAACGGCAGTTAACATGTCGATGTTAATGTTCTGATTTTGACGGCTGCATTATGATTATGTTGGGAGAACGTACTTGTTTGTAAAATGTACACAGTGAAGCATTTGATGAGGCGTCATGTCGGCAAATGCTCTCAGATAATTTAGAAGTACTTTCAATAGTTTCATAATAATTTTCTTTATTAAACAAATACTATTGCAGGCGAAATTCCAAACTAAAGTCAAAAGTTTGCATATCCCAGAACTGTCTGCCCCTACTTTCCCAGCTTCTCAGATTTGTTTCTTTGTGAAACTAAAGGAACTTAATTTCTCATTAGAGTATGAAAATCACATCAATAAAACACTGGTTGTTATACAAAAGAAACACATCTACTTGTCGATACGGATCTTATATCGCTAAGATTCTAAAGCCTATGAATTCTTGCAGATTTAAACACATCCTTTGTATCATGGCATCAAAAGAGACTCTAAAGAACCCAAACCGATTTAAGTGATATTTTAAAGGTTTACTGGAAACCTTTAAACCAAATCTTAAAAGCCCGGACAATTCACTGAAGTATAAAGTTCTTGCAAACAATGTCTAAACACTTCCCATGCTAATCCAAAGCCATTCCTGGCACCCCCTGACCACGTTCTCCCAATCTCTGCTCATCATCCGTGGTCAGCCTCTGGCCTCTCCCTCTGTTGATACTCAGTAGTTTGCAGTAGGGGCTGGCCCTTCTTCGGCCCTCAGAGCATCCTGGGCTCCCCCCGGCTTGGCAGAACCTCATCTAGTGAAATCCTTTAATTCTGTGTCTGCTTCCCTGTCATGTGCACCTCAATGGCTGGAATGCATCTTGGTCATCTCCGTACCCTCCGGGCTTCACCACCCACCTCCAAACCTGTCCACAGTAAGTCTTTTCATACTGTTAGACAGGGTATCTTGGACTGGATCCTGGACCAGATAAAAGACAAAACACTGGCGAATTCCAAATCAAGTGAAGAGTATTGCACCAATTTTAATTTCTTAATTTTGATAAATGAGCCATGGTTATATAATTTGTTAACAGTAGGGGAAGCCAGGTGAAAGGTCCATAGGAACTCTCTATGCCATCTTTATAAGTATTCTGTTCATCTAAAATTATTTCAAGATAAGAATTTTAAAAACAAAATAAAAGATGTTAGAAAAGGATTTTATTTCGAGCTGACAGGAGGATAGATATCTACTTACTCTCTGTCTTTTCTTTCTTGAAGTACTTCATTCCAGCCAATAAAGCTCCACCAATTGCAAATGTGAATGCCAAAGACTTCCAGGAAACCGGCTACTGGGGCACAGATTTCAAAGAAAAACACTAGTAAGATGCAAACATTTCATACTAAATTTACTATGTGGCTTTTAATATACATAAATACAGGTCTTGATTCTGTTAAATATGTGCAATGTTTCCACTTTACTCTGGGGTGAAAAACTACCAACAGAGTCTGGGCGCACTTACATCTGGGCTGTGATCACAATTACAGAAGCATTCATTCCCAAGGGGAAAGAAAGTCCTGAAGTGCATTTCATGTGAAAGACACCCAAAGCTCAAGTCCCACGACTGTTACTAAGTGGGACCCTGACTCCCAACTGCTGATTTGAAAACCAGTTAATTATGTGATTGTGCTGATACTGGGAACATAAATAAAATTCGGGAGGCTGACCTAACTCTGGCTTCCAGAAGTAACAAAGCCGAAGTAGAAATGGAGCTTCTTGCAAATTACTCCTTTTCCCTCGTTTTCAAGTCCCAAGGTTAGTAAGATGTCGACTCCCTCGGCCTCATTGATTAACCTTCCTCCCCCAGCCTCTAAAGCCCACTTCTCTTACCCATCACTAGGGCGTAGTGGGGGTCAGAACTAGAACCTGGGAGAAACCAAAGAAAAAGGCATACCCTGCACGCAACTACGACCCACATTTTGCTCAATTTCAACATACACACCGAACCTCTAAAGGGGGTTCACGTGACAGAAATGAACATGCTCTGACTCCTCAATCGTGGTCAACTTAAGGCCGAGACCCCCAGGAAAACCCGAACCCTATTTTCGGGGTATTCTGGGAGAAGGGGACGCAAAACTAAAACGCAAGCCCGAGAATCCAGCCGCGTGGGGAAGGCGTCAGTTCTCAGGTTCTCCCTTTCCGGCTGGACTACGGGCGAAGCAAGGGAAAAGAGGGAGGAGAGTGTGCGACCCCCGCCGGTAAGGCTGAGCTGGGGAGCATTTCCGAGGTCACCACCAAGCGGGACGGGGAGGCCGTAGGGCGGAGTGCAGGGGCGACGAGCAAAGAGAGGGCTGCAGGTGTGCACTCACCCCGGGCTTGGAGGGGCGCATGGGGTCTCTGCGGCCCTTGGGCTCGGGGCCGGACGACCCTGGAGGGGGCGGCATCCCCGTGCTCAAGGGCCGGCTTCCCCGGCCGCTGCGAGCCAGCTCCGAGGTCTGCCACGCCGCCTCTCGCCGCGTGCCGAGCTGCCTCAGCCAGACTCTGGCGGCCCCCTCCGCCGGGGCCCAGCCGAGCCCGTGAGGCAGGAGCCGCCAAAGTCGGCCCCCCGGAAGCCGCATGCTGGGGCTGGGGACCAGCCAGAGCCCCGCCATGCACTCGGGGGACCGCGCCTCCTTTGACCCGCCCCCCGACTTCCGGCGCAGTTTCCACGTCCTCCGGAAGTCGCTGCGGGCCGCTCTTTCCGCTCAACTCGTTGGTGGCGAGGTCGCCCAGTCGGTAGCCAGGGAGTCCTCGGCTGTGGAGCCGACGCGCGGTAGGTGGTTCCTCGCGTCTGGAGGCGGGCCCGGTCGGGGCTGGGCGGGGGCTTCGCGGCGCGGGCGGGCGGCGGGGCGGGCGCGGGAGTCGCCGCCGGGAGAGCCCCGCTCCCCCGGTCCCCGCCCGCGTCGCCCCGTCGTCCGCCTGGAGGCCGGCCCGGAGCCGCAGGGCGCGGACCCCGCTGCCTCCCTCCGGGGGTGCCGGCGGGCCCGTCGCACTTGACGTCGTCTCGGCCCGTTGGGGACTTGCGCACCGGCGTCCTTGGAGTGGCTGGGGCGGTGAGCCCCGGGCGCTGTCCCCTCGCGGGGAGCGGCAGCTCCGCACGAAGTAGCCGGTTCTGCGCCGGGTCCCCTCCCTGAGTCAGTCGGCCGGGCCCCCGCGTCCTAGGACGCCCTCGCCGGCTGCCCTCGGCGCTGGGCCTTCCAGGGTTGAGGTTGGCGGCTGAGGTCCTCACCGGGGACCGCGTCTCCTGCGGGGACAGCCCCGTATTCTTGGGCGCAGAGCGTCCGTGGGCTGCTGCTTCCTGGCTGGCGAAGGTGGGCTTGCACGCGCGTCCTCTTTGCCGTGTGCTCCTCCCAGCGTGTCTGCACCCTTAACGCCTGCCCTCGCCCGCCCGCCTCCGCGCTGGCGAAACGCAGACAGAGCGGGCAGGAAAACAGCCTCATTCTCTTCCCTGACTTCAGATCCCGGAGCTCCCCCTGATCAGAAGCAGCGGCTCGTGCCCGAGTGCTCGTGGGACGGGAGCCGGCGTAACTGGCCAAGTAGGTGGGCTCCTCCCCAGCAGTCCAGCCGGACTCTGCGGATAGCCACGTTTCTTCCTTCCCGAGGTGACCTGGAATTTTCTGGAAGTTCTGCTCCGAGGACATGGGGCACTTCACATCGTTCTCAGTCAAACTGATTTTTCTGTCCCGAGGTTACCCGTGGGTGAGATTTTTTTTTTTTTTTAACCCAATTCTATCTGTGTATTTCTTTGCCCCGGGGGAAGTTTTTCTTCCAATTGCCAGAAAGACACAAAAATACCTTACTCGTTCAGGCGATGAGCATATACAGTTTTTGTTCATCTTTCTCATCGCTCCGCTGGATGTTAATGATGTCAGTCGTATAAATTAAAGTTCAGTGTTGTTTTTAGCTGGTCTGTTAAATTTCATTTGCCAAAGTGATTCTTTTACCAGGTTTATCCTTAATTTGTTTACCAAAGCATTTTTATACAACTTTTTCATATTAAGTGTATAATATTAGGTAAAATACTAGCTTCTAAAACCGTTCCTGACTCAAAGGAGGTGTTTTGTGACTATACGTGGGACGAGTTGCTGATAACACCTCTGAGCCTGATTTCTCCGACCTGTGAAATCTAGCGTTAAAAGATACCTAAAACGATGTCTAGCGTAAACCTGTCACTTTCATTACTACTTTTAAACCGCCGGGATTGGCAAATGAGTTTTTTTCCTTCAATATAGATACCTTTTTTGGAAGAGACAGAATATACATAATATCATCCGATGTTTGTTCTGTCCATAGTGACGAGGCCGGTCAGATTTTGTGCTTGAGGTAACTCCAGGCTGTCTTGACGGGGACAGCTAGGCCCTAACTTTGTGTGACCTTCCCAGCACTGTAACTTGGCTGCTTCTGCCCCCTGTCCCTTGCCACAAACATTTCCAGCCTCAACCTTCCTGTCATTGCAGTACTTAGCACAATTAAAAGTCCAGGCTGCTCCCACTACCCCCCCCCCCCTTTTCCTTTCCAGGGCCGCCTGTCCCATGGGCTCTGCATAGAAAGGCTTTGCTTACCTGACCCGCCCCCTTCCCTGAGATGCTTCTGGCTTAGGCCTGGGCGTCTCTCTGTTGCAGTAGCTCCCTTTGACCATCTCTCCTTACTCATGTCCTGCTGTGTCCTCCCACCCCTTCGTTTTCCTTTGACAAGAGTGTAGGACTGTCTTCATTTGCTAATTCATCGTAGATGCTTGAGAGGCTTCTACAAGGAGCTTCGGCCTTCTGCCATCTTATTACGGAAGTTTTATTAGTATCGTCTTGTAGCAAGTTTCCAGCAAATAAGCATCCCTGGGTATTTCTTCCTATGGTTAAACATCATTGATGCCGAAGGAGGTATTCACAAACTGCTGGCTGCTCATCCTGCACCATGACTTTCTGTTGGAATTTTTGGAAATCTTTGTGAATTTTTGTAGGAGTTCATTAATAGAATTTTTGAAACTCTGGTGAAGTTTTCTATACTATTTTGTTCTATAAAATGTTGCAGGAGTTTCAGTTATCTGGAGGTTCACTAGGCAGATATGTTTTCAGATAATTAAAAAATAACACGTAGGTAGTGCTTTACGATTTACAAAAGTAGATTATTGTACAGTATATGCTAGTTGAATCTCACAAGTGCCGATGAGTTGTTTCCCTGTAGGAAAAACTGGGACTAAAATTCCCTTCCAGGTTTTCAGTCTCAAAGCTTTCAGCAGCCGTCCCACCGCCTCTTAACTACAACTTAGGTAACTTCACATATAATGGTGCGCTCCAGACTTTCAGAACAAAGTTCACGTAAAACTTGGGATTTTCCTTTCTTTTCAGAGGTCTTAGGTTTTAGGTCTTCTAATCCGTTCAGACTGTATCTTCTCTAAAAATACTTTTTAAAAACCTCGTACTATAGACATCTTGAAACCCGCATAAAAGCAGCGAGAGTGAACCTCGTACCCATGTGTGTCTGGTGGAGGATGGAGGGTATTTTGAAAAGTTCATGGCATTGGCATGTTTATTAATTGTGCGTTTCCCCATGGGCGGTGTCTTGAGTTTTTTTTATCTCTCTGGCCACCAGGACTAGTCTTTCTGAGCTCCCTGGCACCTCCCAGAACCATACAATAAAAGATGTTGAACTAGTCAGGAGAATCTGTTCCCTGCCCACTTGAGTTCTTGGGACCCGCCTAACTCACTTCTGATCCTCACGGTCTTTCCTTGCATGTGGCCTTGTCCCTCCTCCTTGCTTCATATCTTTCTCTTAACAGATGGCAGTATCAGTTTACACTTCTGTTTTAAAAAATAATTTCTTTATTTCATAAAACTGTATATTCCCTGCCCTTAGCCTTATTTTTAAAAGCCATATGTCTTCGACATTGCAGATCTCTTTTCTACCCCAAAACACATTACTGTTTTGAAGTGTGTGGCCCTTGCTGCTTCTCTGCACATTGCTTAATTTTCTTTAAAAGATTGGCAAATCTTAGTTTACCCTTAAGTTTTTCTAAATTGAACTGTATTCCAGTGGAAGGTGTATCTGATGGGACTTTTTGTATAATACGACAGGAATCTTAGAGCTAGTTCAGTTTGGTTTGACTCAGAGGAGAGTGAGTTTGTTTGTTTGTTTATATATTTACGGTTTTATTTATTTGAGAGAGAGCTAGCGTGTAGGAGCACAAGGGGGAGGAGGGGCAGAGAGAGAGGGAGAGAGAATCCCAAGTGGACTCTGTCCTGAGCACCGAGCCTGACGTGGAGCTCGATCTCATGACCCTGAGATCATGCGATGAGCCGAAATCAGGAGTTGGACGCTTAACCGACTGAGCCACCGAGGCGCCCCAGAGGAGAATTTAATGGCCGGTAGAACTCAATGACCAAGAGCAGTTCTAACAGAGACAGGTGGATCCAGGTGTTCAACTCATGTTTCCAGGACTTCTTTGCATCATTCACATATGCTTCCTTCCTTCTCAGGTGACCTTCCCCAGCAGCTCAGGCCTTTGTCGTCAGCTTCGCACAAGTGGTTGCAGCAAAAGCCCCTGCGCTGATGCTCACTGTCTCCGGTGTGGGTTATATGCTTACCCCGAACTGACCAGAGGGAAACTGGGCGCTTACAGGCCAGGCCAGGGTCACATGTGTGCCCTTTCCGACACTTGCACAGCCAGGGGGTGAAGGTCACAGCACAGGCACCGAGAGCGAGGATTGTATAGATGCCTAGGGAGACCAGGGCGTGCTGTTACCAGATGAACAGGAGATGAGTACTGGCTAGGCAGGCACAAATAATAGCTTTTCCTAGAAGATCAGATTAACTGGGACTAAAAGCTCCCCCTTAAGAGATCTGTAGTACAGATTATCACCTTAAAGTCTCTGAGTTTAAAGACGAAAACAAACAAGTTCATTTGGCAAAGGATAAAAGCCTCCCCAGAAACTGTTTTCTCTTAAGCTTTGGTAATAATGTTCCAGTGATACATGTACCCAGTTAACTTCTGGTTGAAATCTCCTATTAATCTGTACTTTGAATCACAAACATTTGAAACCTAGTGAGACTACAGATTTTCGTTTAACTTAGATGAATTCTATATTTATCGTATCTGAGTTCTTCACCCTTCAAATCAGATGATCTCGCCCACCCTGAGACATATGAGCTGGCTTGATATCTACTGGGTTTTCAGATGGGGACTGCAGGACGAAACAAGCAAATGAAAAAAAAAGTGTCAGAACACCAAGCCATTTTTCAGGATTTCCAGCCTTTTTCTAATGCTGCTTTATACCTTTGTTAGGGCTAGTTATACACAACCCGATTAAGGAAGAGAGGAAAGTGGCTGAAGCTCACGATTGGGTAGATCACATAGAATGTGTGTCACTCGTGACAACAGTTTCAGAATGAAAAGAGGCCTAATTCTCAAGGAAGTCAGGTTGCCACCTGGCCCTCTTGCCGGCTGTGGAGTTTGTCACCCCCGCCTCGGACAGCAGTGCTCCGTCAGCTAGGATTTCACGTATCTGTGGGTGATTGAAGAGAACTCGGTAGCTGTAGTGGGCTGCTGGAGGCCAGGAGTCGAGAAGTAATTTTAGAAATTCCACATGAAGTTTTTTTAGAAACAGCGAGGCTTTAATATGCTTCGATCCCACAGCACAGTGTAGTACTGTAGACTTTATAATAAGAATAGTTGATCTTCTAGGATCATGGCCTTTGGTTTTTATTTTATTTTTAAAGATTATTTGAGAGAAAGAGCAAGAGAGAGCGAGAATGAGAGAGAGAGCACAAGCAGGGGGGAGGGGGAGAGGGAGAAGCAGACTTCCCGATGAGCTGGAAGCCTCGATCCCAGGACCCTGAGATCATGACCTGAGCCAAAGGCAGATGCTTAACGGACTGAGCCACCCAGGCGCCCCTGGTTTTTTTTTTATTTATTTTTATTTTTTATTTTTTTTAAAGATTTTATTTATTTATTTGACAAAGAAAAGCACAGCGAGAGCAGGAACACAAGCAGGGGGAGCAGGAGAGGGAGAAGCAGGCTTCCTGTGGAGCAGGGAGCCCGATGCGGGGCTCGATCCCAGGACCCTGAGATCATGACCTGAGCTGAAGGCAGACGCTTAACGACTGAGCCACCCAGGCGCCCCCCCTGGTATTTTTAATCTTTAGTGTTCTTGGCTCTTTTGAGGCATTAGAAATGATTATAAATTTAGATTGTAAACAATCTAGTAAAACAATAGCTTTTCAGGTCTAAATCCCTTATTCTTGGCTAGTGTGGCAGGGCGCAGATCACATGTGAGAAGAAAAGATGACGTGTTTTCCATTTTGGTTTTGGGGACAGGGTAGTTAAGATTCATGTTAAGAAAAGCTGGTTCAGATTGGAATCCAACAACTGAAGAATCAGGAACCATTTGTCAGAAATGAAGATAGTCACATTAATATTATAGTTAGTTTTTGTTTGTTTAAAATGATTCCCCTTTTTCTTCATTTCCTACCCCGTTATCCCAGATATAAAATATGAGCAAGTTCTTTCAAGTGACCTACCCACCAAAGAAGACAAAAGATCCAGCCTGACATGAAATAATCTGTAGTGGGAATCTAATGTATAAAGTACTATGAATGAGTGTAATATGTAATTTTTTGTAAAAAGAATCCTGAAGTTTTGATAGAATTATTTTGGTGTTTGTGGAAGAAAGTACTGTGTGTGTGTGTGTGTGTGTGTGTGTGTGTGTGTGTGTCTATGTGTATGTATATGTAAGTGTGTAACAAACTAGTGTGTATTTCTTAAAAATTACAAATTCTACCAGATGTGAATTTGACTTTTCTGGATTTAGAATACCTGTTCATTAATAGGGTAATACCCTTTTGTAAATTACTCTTCTGAATAATAGAGGTTATTTTACAGATGAGAAAACTGAACTGTTTCAAAGACTCGGTACTTTGGCTGTAGGACAATTGGACTTTAAGGCCCATGTGCTTTTCTCTCTACCACGTGACCTGGCAGATTAACTGTTAATACTTTACCATCCTCTGCAGCCCATTTAGAAAAGTAAGATGTTTATAGTGTAGTTATGTTCTTTATTTTGTTTAGAAACCCATTTGAAGGTTATGGACGATAAGCCTGACCCTGGAACCCCGAGTGAGAATTCGGAAGTTCTCTTCTCCTTTGGCGTGATCGCAGACATCCAGTACGCTGATTTAGAAGATGGCTATAACTTCCAAGGAAACAGACGAAGGTACTATAGACACAGTCTGCTTCACTTACGGAGTGCTATTGAGCACTGGAATACGGAGGGCAGCCCGCCCCGCTGCGTGCTCCAGCTGGGGGATATCATTGACGGGTATAACGCACAGTACCAGGTGTCCGAAAAGTCGCTCGAACTTGTTATGAACACTTTCCAGATGCTTAAAGTCCCCGTTCATCACACGTGGGGGAACCACGAGTTCTATAACTTCAGCAGAAACTACCTAACAAATTCCAAGCTTAACACAAAGTTTCTAGAAGACCAGATTGTGCACCATCCCGAGACCGTGCCTTCGGAGGATTACTATGCTTATCACTTTGTCCCATTCCCTCAATTCCGGTTCATTTTACTGGATGCTTACGACTTGAGCGTCTTAGGCGTGGATCAGTCCTCTCCAAAATACCAGCAGTGTCTGAAGATACTGAAGGAGCACAATCCAAATTCGGAGTTGAATAGTCCGCAAGGTGAATTATTCCTTTGAGCTGAGAGTCTAATACATTGTCTTTCCATTCTTCAGCTACCTTTTATTCAGCAGGAAGATGGATGATTAAGGTAAAAGTATATTGTCACTGTTGTTCAGGGTCAGGATTTCTCCCGGTGCGTGGATTGGCTGCTGTTGGTTCAAGATTCATTTATTTAACGGGTATCTGAATGCCTGTTCTGGGCCGGGCCCTTTTTCGAGGGCTAGCTCTTCAGAGCCGGAAGCAATGCTGACAGTGTCACCTTTGTTTATCTTTTGATGGATGGAGTGGAGGAAGCAAGAGAAGTAGGCGGGCAGGACAGACCATAAATGAAACAAATAGAATTACGTCCGCAGCAATAAATGCTACCGAGAAAATTATGTGTAAAGTTAAAGAAAAGGACTCAGGGTAGTGTTTTAGCTTAGCTGGTCAGAGGTGGTCTCTCCTGGGAGAAAAACATTTAAGCAGAAACCTAAATGATTGGAAGGAGTCATCATCCTTGGGAAGTGTGGGGGGGGCGGAGTATTCAGGACAGAGACGGGGGCAGATGGAAAAGCGTGAGCGGAGTGACATGTTAGCATCATTAAAGGACTCAGGAAGAGGCCAGTGGGGCACAAGGTGACTTTGTGTGGCCCGTGGACACAGTCAGAAGGCTGTGTTTTGTTTTCAGTGTAACACGGAGCTAGCGAGGTAAGCAGTTGAGTGGGTACAGGGCATTTATCTGTCTGGGTTGCTGTAAATTCTTGTGGTTTCTTATTTTAAATCAACTGCTGCCGCACATTCCTACAGAAAAGTACAGGTGTCCCCACATTAGCCAAGTGTGCATGCCCAAAGGAGGAAGAAGCTGACATTGGATGGGTCTGACATACTGCATTCATTTCAGGACTTTCTGAGCCCCAGTTTGTCCAGTTTAATGGAGGATTCAGCCAAGAGCAGCTGAACTGGTTGAATGAAGTTCTTACGTTCTCTGACACAAACCAGGAAAAAGTGGTGATTGTGAGTAAGTATTTAAATTACTTGATTACGCCAGCATTTTAGAGAATGGGAAAGTGGGGTTCAAAAGTGTACTAATAATATTTATGTCGTGGTGTCCTCTTGCTGTCAAATGAATGCTTACCTTTCTTTATTGAGAACCTGAGTATAAGATTGACATTTACAGCTGGGTCAGGAAAGAACCGTAAAATAGAAAAAACATCTTGCCATGTGTTAGTGCCTGTACGTTGGCCTTTTGGGTTTCCGAGTGGAATTCCAGCACATGGGATCATTTTACATAGTACAGTTGACCCTTGAACAGTGTGGGGGTTAGGGGTGCTGCCCCCCCCACCGCAGTCGAAAATCCACGTACAACTTTTGACTCTAGAGACTTAACTACAAATGGCCTACTGTTGGCTAGAAGCCTTACCGATAACAGTTGGTTGATGCATATTTTGTACGTTGTGTGTATTATACGCTGCCTTCTTACAGTAAGTAAACTAGAGAAAAGAAAACGTTAAGAAAATCACAAGGAAGAGGAAATACATTCACTGTATTTTCTGTATTTACTGTAAAAACGTGTGGATAAGTGGACCCGCGCAGTCTAAACCTTTGTTCACGGGTCAACTGTGATATCTGAGTGAGCAGTTCAGGCCAGGCCCCATACCCAACCTCAGCCTCAGGACACCTGCCCGTCGGTGTGGTGGCTGCCGGCCGGGGGCCTCTGCTGTCTAGTTGGAAGCGAAGCTCGTAATAGGACACGCGTTAGAGACTCACCTGGCAGTGAGTACTTCGGTTCTAGACTCTCTGCCATGTGTTCGCAAGGAAGTAAGATTGCTGTTATTTCCACCTAGAATGTCTTTTCCAGACATGCTGTCATCACAGGTCATACGAATCGGGGTGCTTAACATACACTCAGCTGCAGGTGTGTGCACACGGGGGCCTGAATTTGGATTTGCAGTGTGGCTGGTGTACTTGGTTTGGGCACTGAGTTTAGATCCTCGCTTTAGAACTGATGTGGCAGAACGACGGAGAGGACCGTGCCTGGGGTCCCAAGGACGGGAGGCTGGTCTGTGTGCATTTGCTTCTGTGAGCTGTGTGAGTCTGCGTAAATGTTGAACCTACAAACTGCGGTTTTTCTCTGGATTGCACCAAATGGAATTACAAATGTGAAAACCCCTTGAAAATGACAAGCTCTTCTGATAGTTGATGATCTAAAAGTATATTTCCATAAATACTTGCGAATCTTTCCCCGATGTGGGGCAGACGTGTAGATGGAGTAGGAGTGTGTGTGCTGTCATGGGAATTCCAGGTGTCATCCCAGGCTCGGAGAGTACAGGATTCCCCGGCGGTTATCGCGCGTTGTGACCCTCTTTGGCGCTACCGTAGGTGGTCTCTAGAACCGGAACACTTCTCGATGTGTCTCTACTGTTTGGCTTCCCACCGTCAGGCTGTGCCTGTCACTCCAGAGAATACTGGAGCTGAAAGGGACCTACACGTCTTATCGTCAACCCTTTCAGTTCAAAGATGGGGAGACTGGGAGATTAAATGACCTAGTTGTGTCAGTAGCGTGTGATTCTGGCTGAGACTCGAGGCCCTCCCATCTCCTTTCCTGCCCTGTCCGTCAGGGCCCCCGTCTACATTAGCCGCCTCTTAAATTCCTCCCTTTCACTGTAAGCCCAGAACCCGGATGAACAAACCTTTGTCAACTGAGTGCGTCAGGTTTTCTGTAGCAAAGTTTTAAGTGGCTAATGGCGATTCTCTTTCATTTTAGTTTGCTCTTTGACTTTGCATTTTAGGGACTGAGAGGTCATTTTGCCTCCACCTGTGGGGTTTTGGCCATGCAGTTGGAAGGCTAGCATGCTGTTTGCTGACATGTTCGCTGATGTACGGGACACTGCCGCAGGAGGGGGTGCCAGGTGGGGAGTTCAGGAGTTCGGCCATGGAAGGGTTAAGTTTCAGACGCCCATCAGGCATCTGTGGAGATGTTGAGTCAGCAGTTTGGGTGTTTGGGTCTGAAATTCAGAGTGGAAGTCTGGGCTGGGTATAAACATGTGGGAGTGGAAAGAATGTCGGAGACGTTCGATACTTTACTAGATCACCAGCCACTTTATACTAGATTCGAGAAGTTACAAGGTCACCAGGCCATTAGGTGTCAATAGGGAAGTGGAGCCCAAGGACCAAGCATTCAGGCACTCCCAGTAGGAAGTGGGGGAGATTAGGAGCCCGCGGAGGGGAGTGAGAATTCATGGCCATCGAGGTTGGAGGAAGTCAAGGGGGACTGGTGGTGTCCTGGCAGCCCAGTGTTTCAAGGAGGGGGAGCAGGTCACTGTGTCAGGAGTCCAGTGTGGCCTCTCGATCTGGAGAGTTGCCGGCCCCTTTAGACTCTGAGCTGTCATCACGGCTTCAAGAGTGGTTGTGTGTGTGTGTGTGTGTGTGTGTGTGCGCGTGCGCGTGCACACACACTTATAAGTTCTTCTGACTCCTTTGACTCTTTAGGGATCTGTTAACACCCCCCTTTGTAACTTGTATTACAAACTGATAGATATTAAACAGTAAAAATATTCATAAGAAAAATTCAGAATAAATTTCAGTAACAAGTAAATAGTAACAAAACAGGAAAGTGATTTCAGGGCAAGAAGCAAAGCCGAGGGAGATTTGTGCCCGCGCTCCAGAGTGAGACATGACGTGACCTCATGTGTGTCTTGGCGTCAGGAATTCGAAATCCTTTGGCTCTACTTCCATGTATGTCCTGTGGGACCGAGTATAAATACTCCCTGCTTTACCTTGCTTTTCTCATCTGTAAAATGGCTCCGGCTCCCAGGATCTCATGGAGGCGTTTAAAGTGGCACGAATCCGTTTTAAAGCACTGAGTGTCTCTATAAATGACCTCTAACCCATGACCCATCCCTAAACTGTTCTCAAGTTTAGGGGTACCTCTTTCTGTGTACCCAGCACTCGTGTTCAAGAGACTGGCCTCCAGCACGGCATCTACCTGGCTTCTGGCCACCCTCGCGGACCGTTCTGCACGGGATGCCCTCAGTTTTTCTCGGGGTTGGTGTCTCTTCAGACACTGTAGGCTGTAGGGATCTCAGGGCTTCTGCCTGGACAGTGGCCTCTCCCCGTGTAGGTGGACTGTCCCCCCTGTATGCTGCAGAGATGTGGCTGTGGATTATTTGGTGCTTCTCTCTGGTCTTAGTCTATTTGAAATAAGTAGCAGTATCCTTTTTTTTTTTTTTCTGTGTATTAGTTTTTCGCCATTTGTTTTGATGAAAGAGACATTTCCTAATTGGCTCCTAACTCTTCTTCTCTTTAACTAACAGGCCATCTTCCCATTTACCCAGAGGCCTCTGACAGTGTGTGCCTGGCCTGGAATTACAGAGATGCCCTGGCAGTCATTTGGTCTCACAAGTGTGTGGTGTGTTTCTTCGCTGGTCACACTCACGATGGTGGCTACTCTGAGGATCCTTTTGGTGTGCACCACATCAACCTAGAAGGGGTTATTGAAACGGCTCCGGACAGCCAGGCTTTTGGCACTGTTTATGTCTACCCTGACAAAATGATGTTGAAAGGGAGAGGCCGAGTTCCAGACAGAATTATGAATTATAAGAAGGAAAACGCTTTCCAGTTTTAGTCTGATTTATCTTGTTTACCGTTCTAGAGAGTGGTGGTTGAGCGTTGTGTTTTTGTTTACCGCCCCCCCCAAATCCTCAGGCTCATTGTGTAGTATTCTATTTGCATAACAAAATGTATTTATGGCCCCAGTGTGCGTTAGCTCATGAGATACTCTGAAATGTCATTTTTGGATAATCTATCCAGTGCTGAGGATTGGAAACAAAATGAATGAAAGCAGCCTGAATCAGCCAGGGAGGAGACAGAGGGGGGGTGGTATAGTTCTCAAAACTGACTTCATTTAGCCTTATCTGACATTTTTTTACTTTTTACAAGGAGGATGTATTCGTGTATTAACTATGTAATTTAAAATTCGTAATAAAAAAATAAAATCAGCTCAGGTAAACTTTCTCTGTGTATCCTGCCGTGTGAATGAACGTTGGACATTTTGCTCAGAATACCCATCATGTTTGTACATTTATAGGCTTGTATCCCTGTGTGTAAACAACAAATAAGTTATTTCACAGGTGAATGTGTAGTCTCTCCCACGTGAAGCCATGAGAAGGGCCTCCCGAGAAGTCACGCGGTGGCCTTGTGACTCTGAGCAAAGCAAGACCAAGCGCCAGTGCAGCTGTGTGCCCATTGGTCTGGTCTCTTTGGGCAGCAGCTCATCTCCAGCAGCTAGAGACCACAGTGGGTAAATGAATTTACTCTTGACTCCCTTTCTAGACAAATGGGGCACGTTAATTCGGTTGTCCTATGTGCTAAGGCTTATTTGTGGCAACACTTACTGGATAGCAAAGGGATTGTTGAAGTGTAGAGAAAATTTGACTCAGGGCCTAAAAACATCAGGAGAGAAAAAAGCAGTACTCGTCAGCGTCAGCGTGCCTGCCGAGTGCCCAGGCTCTGGGGGTGCGGAGGCGTGTTCGTGCTCTGTGGCTGCTCGGCCAATCCGCCACCACGTTGGTGGCTTCAGACAGCACATACGTGCTCTCCTACAGTTCGGGAGGCCAGAAGTCTGAACCATTTTCCCTGGGCTGAGCTCAAGGTGTTGTCCCCCCTCAGGGGGCTCCGAGGCAGAATCTGCTTCCTTGCCCTTCCCAGTTTCTAGAACCCGCTTCCTGCCTTCCATTCCTGGCTCAAGGCCCTCTTCAAACCTCCCTCTGCCTGTCTTATCAGGACAGCTGTGATTACCTCCACGCTTATCTCCCCATCTCAAGACCTTTAACTCTATCGTATCTGCAAAGTCTGTTTTGTGATGCAAGGTAACGGTCCTGGGTTCTGGGGACCAGGACCTGGGTATCCCCGAGGGCCACGGGAGAGGTGTCTGTCACGTGCTCCCTGCATTCACCAGCCTTACCATCCATAGATACCAAATTCGGAAGAAAGGCCTGGGAATGTGGAGGGGCGTTTAAATTTGTTTAATGGGATGAGGGATGACTTGAAGGAGGAGGAAAATGGTTTCGACAGGTGGGCAGAATAGCATCAGCAGAGGTTAAAGGGCATGCTGAATTGAGGAGTGAGGAGTAACGCTGTGAAGATTCACCGAAAGGTGCCTGGGTTATGGCAAGAAGTAGCGCAAGAAGCGGACAGGCCTGTGTCGTGAAGAGCCTTGAATGATGAGCCCACAGTTAGAGCTGGGCTTGTCAGACAGCAGGGAAGCTGTGATTCGATCTGTGTCTCAGTCCTGGCAGCGGTAATGAGAGGCTGATGGAGATCCTGCCAGAGGGAAGAAAAAAGACGGGTGGGAAGGCAGAGGCTTGGATAATAGAGACATCGAGCTTCCTGAAATTCAATTGAGAACTGGAGTCTACAACAATCTCAGTAATAAAGACTCCTTTCAGGAGGCCGTGCTCATAGATATATAAAAGGAATTGCGTATCATCACAGAATTCATAGTGTGATACCAGAGGTGCAGATAGGATGAAAGTCTATTTGGAACATCACTTTTTTTTTAATTGGAACATTTCTGTCTTTTAAGCACAGAATCAAGCATTACATGGAGGACAGGTAGATCCTAGATGGAATTTGCAAATGAGTCCATTTTTTCCTATGTGATTTTGGTAGTTACATTAAAAGAGATGTAAAAACCAGGCGCATCATGCAAGCTAAATGTATACTGGAGCCCCGGGATCCTTTATACGTATTTTATTGACCCTTCAAATAAATTTCACGTTATTTGTTTTAATATCGACTAGATTTTTTTCTCCTTTTCCTTCATCTCAATCTTAACAGAGAATTTTGCCTGTCCAGTGGCCATTGTGTAAAACAAAAACCATACATACCTCCTTTAACAAATATTTGTAGAATACGTAATATTGTATTAAAGACTGTAAAAATAGACAAATGGCCTGACTTATTTCCCCTCTCCTGATATATATATATGAATATGTTTTGAGTGAAATATTTCCTAAATCTCATGAGGTGGAATCTTGACTCCAGTGTTTGATGCTAGTAGATGTAAAAAAATTGCCATCCAACAAAAATACGATGTGAGCCACAGAAGTAATTGAAAGCAGTCACATTTTACAAAGTAAATAGAAACAGATAACAATTAATTTTAATGATATATTTTATATTAAATTCAATTCTAAAATATCTACACTCAAATCTAAAATATCTAAACTCAAATCTAAAATATCATTTCAACATGTAATCAATGTAAGAATATTTTACATTCTTTTTGTACTATGTCTTTAAAATCCAGGATCTATTTTATATTTAATAACCCATTCATTGACATTACATTTTCACTGGAAATACTTGATCTATATTTAGATATAAAACCTGCAGTTAAAGAAGTGGATTCACATGTCCAATTGTTCCAAACACACCTAAGCATTCCACACACATTTATAAGTTTTCTAATGATTGAATTGACATGTTTTAAAATTAAAATGAAAAAAGCAGAATTTTACTTCCTCTGTCTGGCCACATTTCAGGTGCTCAATGCAACATGTTATGGTTATGTGATGTTATCATGTCATATACGTGTGCACCCTAGTGACGTTCCCATGTTGTGTGTGTGTGTATGCATCATGGTTATGGTACTATAGTTAACACATTGGAGAGTACAGCTCCAAAACGGTCTTCTCCCCTAGGTGACCTTTGACATTCATTTTTTAAAAAATGTGTACAGATTTTGGTCTTACTTTTTATTTGCAGTGCATTTAATATTGCCTCTTTCCTTTTGGTCCCAAATTCCTTTATTCTACCTAACTCTCCTCTCTAAGACACACTCATTCATTTGGCATCCCCATTTAGTTCATGGTGCTGCCCTGGTCCTGTACAGTGAGTTCAGTGCAGGGGCACAGCCCTTTCTTGAACCTCTGTCTATCCTATCACCCAAACCCTGCTTTCCTCTGTCTTATTCATGTGTAGCCCCTTATAAGCATTTGGTATTTCTGGAGTGCTCTCATATTCTCCAGTTTAATCCTTGCAACTGTACAAGTGAGTAGGAGATCTGGTATTAATCCTATTTTACAGATGAAGACATCCACCAGGAGGTTCATATATTTGCCCAAGGCATATAGGTAGTGATAAGTTGAGTTAGAATTCACATTTCTGAACTTTCGTTCTGTTGCCTTTTTTACTACACTGTGACAACTGAATGTCAGACCCCCGTCTCTTACTGGTCCCATGCAATCCCATGCTGTGTCGTAGGCATCCTCAGAAAGTTCTTAGGATTTTTTTTATCACCTCTAAAATTAGCTCAAATTACCTAAATAAACTCCTAGGAAATTGGCTTGTTACAACCACGTTTATAAACAATTGATTGACAATACTCATTTGAAAAAGAGGATTCTTGACTTCATTTAAATTACTGTCTTGCAGTGAGTTGGCCAGGAGGACCGCATCTCCTTGTTTATGTAGATGTAGATCCAAGAGATAAATGGGAGGAGAGCGATTGCAACGGCAGTCGCCAGCTGAATTCTTCCACCAACCGGATTCCTATAAAGACATACAGGAATTCTTAACAATAAAAATCCAATAAAAATAATGGGTTGCTTTGGAAACAAGTACAAAGGTTGAATTTGGTGAACACTTTTTTTTTTTTAAGTAGACTCCACACCCAGCATGGAGCCCAACATGGGGCTCAAACCCACCACCCCGAGATCAAGACCTAAGCTGAAATAAAGAGTCTCAGACATTCAACCAACTTAGCCACCCAGGCGCCCCCAGGAGTTCTTCATTCTTAATGCAAATCTTTGTTGTTTGGGTGTATTGCAAATAGCTTTTCCCACTCACATAATGATGTCTTTTGAGGAACTGAAGTCACTGATTAATTAGGCAGTGTTGTAATTGTTTTTTTCCTAATGATTTCTGTGTTGTGTTTAAGAAAGCTTTTCCTCCCCAAGGTCTTGGAGATTTGGGGTCATCTTCTCTAAAAGTCTTAACTGTTGTGCTTCTCACTTTAGAGCTGTAATCCACCTGGAATTGAGGTTTATGAAAGTTAGCTGGGGAAAGTTTGTCCATATATTTCCGTTGATCCAGCACTATGTGTTGAGAAGTCTGCCTTTCTTTGCTGCACCTGCAGTTCTACGTAGCTCTGTCGTAAGTCAAGGGTCTGCTTGTGTGTGGGCCTGTTCCTAGATTCTACTCTTTCGTTAGTTTATCCTTTTACCAGTACAGGTTTATCCCTCTACTTATTTGGTCTTTAATTTCTCCCAGTGTCTTACAGTCTTATTTATAGAAATTTTGCCTGTCTCTTTCTAGATTTACTCCTAGGGAGTTGATTTCTTGATGTTATTATTTATGGTTAACTTTCTGTTTTTATCATTTTCTGTTACTTGTTGATAAAAATGCATTTGGTTTCAGTACATTCACCTGGTGTGCAGCAATCATGCTAAACTCACTCACTCTAGTAACTTTTTAGATTCTGTTTGATTTTTTTGTCAGCCACGGATAATGAACGTTTTTCTTTTCCAATTGTTGCGCCTCTTATTTCTTTTTCTTGCCTTATTGGACTGGCTATGATCCTAGCTAGAGCAGTGTTGAGCAGAAGTGGAAGTGGTAGCTAATCCCTTCTCAATCCTGATCTCAGAAGGAAAGTTTTCAGCTGCTCACCACTGAGTCTCAACTTTGGTGCTGATACCACTTATCAGGTTCAGTTCCTTTCTACACCTGTTTTCCAACAGCTCTTGTGAACAGATGATGAATCTTACCAAATGCTCTTTCTGAACAGACTGAGAAGATAGCTTATTTTTTCCTTTATTCTGTTAATGTGACAGAAAACATTGGTTGGTTTTTGAATGTTAAACTGTGTTCCTAGAATAAACCCCAACTTGGTGGTTGGGTTACATATTGCAGGATATGATTCCCTAATGCTTTGTTTAGGATTTTTCAATCTGTAGTCATAAGGGAGACTGCTGTGTAATTTCTTTGCCCCCCCCCTTTAAATGTTCTTATCAAGTTTTGGTATCAAGATTATTCTGTCCTCATAACATGAATTGTAAAGTGTTTCTTCTTTTTCTGTTCTCTGGAAGTGTTTGTTAAAGGTTGGCATTATTTTTCCCTTAAATATTAGGTACAATTCTCCAGTTATGCCATCTGGTCTAGAGTTTTCTTTTAGCAAAAACTTAAATTGAGGACTCAGTTTCTTTAATAGCTATGGGACTGTTCTGGAGAATTTCTTCTTGTGTCAGTTTTGCTAATTTGTATTTTTAAAGTAATTTATCCATTTTGTCTACATTTTTAGATTTATTTCCAAGGAGTTGTTCATGATATCCTTTTGTGATTTTTGCAAGATCTATTGGATATGTAGTAACATTTTCTTTTTTATTCCTGATATTCTCTATTTTTGCTTCCTCTTCCTTGCTCTCACTTTTATTATTTTTCCTTTGTAGTCTTGGCAGGGCTTATTGATGCTATGAATCATTTTATAAAGCCAGTATTTGGCCTTCTGAATCCTCCATTTTTTATGTTGAGTTTTCATTTCATTGGTTTCTGCTTTTATGATTATTTTCTTGTTTCTTTGGGTTTAATTTGCTGTTTCAAGGTTCTTAGAACACTTTCACTCTGTTTATTTTCTTATATGTTACTGTTGTCATGTATTTTTATGCTTTACATGTTTAAGCCCCACGAAACATTATTACTACTATTTTATAAAGTTAATATTCATCTATATGTTCCCACACTTTTATATTTTCTTTGCTCTTCATGCTTTCGTAAATCTCTAAGCTTCTCTGTGAGATCGTTTTACCTCTCCCTAAAGAACACCCTTTTGGCTGACAGCCCCCTATTACACTGGGCCACATCAGAAACTGGCATTTAGAAAAGTGTGGGTGATCATGAACCTCTGATTCAACTACCATTGGCTTTCCTTGAGAAAAGGAAAGATTTCTTTCAAGAGATTCTTGTTTGCATATGGATGTCAATACTTTCTCTTGCCTATCTGATCTGACCAACCTTGAAGACGCCTGATTTTAGCTAATGAGTTGAAAACTTACTTTGATGAACTGTGACATAGGCCCATCCATACTGTGATAATCACCAGACCAAACAGCTCCCTATAAAATAACACACATTTCAGATTTTTGAAGTAGCTACAAGTGAGATACATATCATTCCATTCTCTCCCATGACCACTAGCCTCTGCTGATTATTGAATGACCTTCTCCCAAGATACACAGCATCTACAGAATATTTTCAAGTCTGGCCATGATTCAAAAGTTAGTTTTTTTCAGATAGCTTAACACCTTATATGAAAATAGGTTTTATCTTATGAGACGGATGTGAGCTCCATCCCTGTTCCCCAACTTCTAAGTGAACAAAAAAACCCAGCAAAACAAAAAACACAAATAAATCACTTATTTCAGGTCATTAGAAGGAATATAGTACAACCAAGAAAACTATCCCTGATTTATCAGGCATCAATTTTACATTGTTTTAGAGTGTTCAGTGTTAGACAGGATGAACTCAGATCCATAAATACGGAGCACCTGCTGCCAGAGATTGGGTCACATCTTAGGGGAGAGGAATGATTTGTAGTATGAGTCAGACTAATGGTTTTGGGGTGGGTATATGCTTCTAGAAGTATGTGTTAAAAGCACACATATTTTACATAGAGTAGAAAAGTCATATTTGGCCATGGTACCACTAGAAGCCCACCATAACTCATGGGCCTCAAGTTGGTGGAAGTGATTCAACCCATTGGGTTGATGATCCCACGGGCAGACCGAATCTGATTTGCTCTCCAGTTTCCCAAGGATTAGGGCCTCTAACAAAGTAGCACCTTGCCAGGGATGATTACCTTCTATGTCTCTAAATCTTAGTGTTAGCAGTAGGATGGACAGGAAGGAAAAGGGGCTATGCGTGAGGCCAGGGAGTCAAGGGTGGGAGGAAGCAAAGGAAGAGGTGATGAAATAGGAACACATGGCCTTGGCAAAGGGAGGAGATAACATGGGACGTAGCCGGGCAAGGCTGACAGAGGTTGACTTAACTGACCTCTGAGGTGGCCGATCACACTTGTAGAGAAGATTTTGGCCAGAACCACAACTAAATCAGAATGCTGAAGGAATGATCAGCATTCTGGACTGAGTAGTACTGTATGGCGTCCTTGCTCGTTCACTGTAAGAAGCCAAGGTCAACTGCCTGACGGTAATATAACGCGTGTGCTGACTGCCTCTGGCCGTGGTTGTGGAACGTGGTACCTGGTGCTGGCTCATTTCCTGCTTCTTCAGCTTATCAAGGAGCTAATATCTCCCCTGCTCCTCAGGGTGTAGTTGGGGGAGCTGAGTCATCGTGGTGCGGATAAGGGGTTACAGAGAAACAGATTTCTCAGTTCTACCCCACCCCTTCCAAGGAGCAGAAGTAAAGTCACGGCTCACCTGCCTTCTTCCTCATGTAAGATGTTCTGTTGGGAGTGAAGCCAGAGGTGGCAGGCCAAGCCGACAGCCCACGTGATACAAAAGAATATGTGTATTGCAGAGGCACTCTTCCAAATTAAGTTGCCTAAAAATAGAGAGTCCGGTGCTGTTAATCATGGAACCACACCCCAGAGAAAAACGATCTCTTCATATCTGCTCTGCCATAGTCTGCTTTCAGATAAAGCCTTCAGAAAAGGCTGGGATGGCGTCTGGCTGGCTCAGTCAGCAGAGCGTGCAACTCTTGATCTCAGGGTCATGAGTTCAAGCCCCATGTTGGGTGTGGAGCCTTCTTAAAAAAAAGCTGGGGTTTCTTTCAGTTTTGTTTTGAGGGACATCACAGAGGTTAAAGCAGTAGGAATAAGCTTAGGTGGACGTTTAGTGTTTTGGTTGTCCAGCGTGTCCCCTTTCTATGACAACTACCCTTTATTTTCCTTGGGGAGCCACCCAGGCCATGTGTCCCAGACCATTGGACCTTAGCTTGATTAGTTGGCATTTTATCCCTTTAGCAACTGTGATTTGGCTCCGGATGAACAGATGATGGATCAGGAACCACAGCTCAATTCTGAGACTTCTGCGGAACTATCTGGGAAGCAGGTTCTATCTTCTGTTGGACGGGGCATCACGAAGAAGTGAACTTTGAGCTGCCGGGCTACCATCAAGGAGCCCAGGACTGAAGTCAGAGTGGCACACGGTGGGACTGCGAGGTGCAGAGAAGCTCAAGGGCTGAGCCACCAGCAGCGTGTGAACAGCACCACCCCTGACTTTCTCAGCCAAGTATCCCAGTACGTCTCCTTTTCAGCTCATAGCCCATTTGAGTTGAGCTTCTTCCTTGCCTGCAACTAATGGAGCCCGAACTAATACACCTTAAAGATGCAGACAAGAGTTCCAGGCGCCTGTACAAGGAGCCCGTGCATCCAGGGGACAAGAGTTTTCCCCACCCAGCTGGGAACCACTGGTCTTTCTTCTAAGGCCCGAGAAGTCTGACGGCCCACTGGGCAGGAAGCTGCTTTCATGACAGTGAAGAGTAACCCATCAGGACTGACAGTCCCTGTTAATAAGAAAATGTTAGCACACGATGTAAAATGTACTTTTTTTGGTTATAAGACACTGTTTTATGGTATAAAACTGTCCAACTTATGGTTTGTTTAGAGTTTAGGGCCGCTAAAAAGCAAAGCCACTATGTTTTGCCCAGCATTGAGGTAAGCAGCCTGTGGGTGATAGAAACCAGCTATTTTAAGCGACTTTTTTTTTTTTTTTACCTGAATACCCACCTGGGATGGATATATATATATTCCAAGGAGCGGGAAAATACATGATAAAGCCTCTGTCTTAGAGCCATCCATTCACATTCAACAAGCATTAAGTACCTACCATCTTCCTGGCCATATTTCAGGGAGGCTTGGGCAGAGATGGGCTAGACATAGTCCCACTCTTAAGGGGCTTACAGCCTAGCAGGGGAAGACACATAAAAGCATGCAGTAAATTGCTGTACGTACTATGACGGTACAGAGGAAGGTCAGGGAGAGCAAGATGCATGAATGAAAAACCTAGAAATTTGTATGGACATTATAAACCGTTTCCCTAAATAAGTAGCAGGCCATATACACACGTGTTGAATGGATTCGAAGTAAGAAAGTGGTTACTGGGAGTGGTATTGGACACTGAGGGCCATTGACTAGAGAGACACAAGGTTCGTGCCCTGTTGCTGATTTTCCATTAGCGTGGTGGCTAAGAAATCAGCACGGTGACCGAGGCCCTCTCTCTCATGGTCTGTACTGCAGCACCCCTGTTCTACACCGGCGTAAGCGATCTCGGGGTCCGAGCTGCTGAAAAGGCTGTCTCGGTGTGGCAGGTCCTTGTGAAGTCTGCCTGAAGACGGGTGAGGGTGATCTAGATTAGAATTCGCCCTTCTTGTTATCAGAAACGAGGAGACCCGTAGGGCCCCGTTTCTCTCCCGGGAGTCTGTCCTTATTGTCAGAAGTCTGGTTTGCTGCATGTCCATGCAGAATCCAGGGTCCATACCGGTGACAAGAGGGTTAAGTCCCACAAGCAGGCTCAGCGTCGCAGGTATCATGTATACCACCTGTTAGCGAGGAGGGAGAGGACGGGTTAGGGAGTGTGCCCGATTTAGATGTTCAGAGGAATCTAGGAAGCACAGAAAGCTGGTGAGACCTCAGAAAGTTGACTGACAGTGTGTGCATCAGTAAGATCGGGCTCTTCATTCTGGAAACTGCTGACAAGCAGTTTGGGAGTTTGGAAGACGGGCGGGCCCTGCGGAGGCCCCGTTTTCAAGCCTCGTGCTCAGCAAGCGGACTCTAGTCAGACCTGCTGTGGCGTGTGTGTTGTGGGCACAGGGCAAGGAGGATAGGCCTCGTGGGTGTACAGGAGGCATGGTGGGTTTCCAAGAAACGTAGCTGCTTCACCGTATCAACTGTGATGCGCATGTCAGACATCTTCCCTTATTGGGAGCTGTCAGAGCTGTGTGTGTTATGTGATTTGTTTTCACCACAGAAACAGGTCTGTCTTGATCCCGGGAGAGAGGGCATCTGGATTACAGACCCTGTGTTCACCTCTCCTACTCCACCCCTAACGATGGCCAGGATGGACATTTGCAAGTCTGGTTGTCTCTCACAGGTAAAGGCATTCATGCTACTGAGGGGTAAGACCGGGGCTTCCCAAAGTTCAGTGTGTATACGAGTCGCCTGGAAAGCTTGTTAAAATGCAGATCTGATTCCAGAAGTCTGGGGTGTGGCCCACGTTCTGCTTTTCTAGCAAGCTCCCAGGGAATGCTGTTGTTCTGAGGTCCATGCTTGGAGCAGTAAGGGGTTAGTTTTCCCCTAATGAAAACCTACATGACTAGCCACTGAGAAGGAGAGGAAGAGAGAGAGCAGTTACACGCACACCACACACATTTACCTGTGCTCTCTGTAAGAAGTGTTCGGCAGAGATTTTTTTTTTTTTTTAATGTGTACTCAAATGTATCAGATATCTGTCATTAACAGATTAAGGGGTCTGAGACCTTCTTATTTCTTTATATCGTAAACACATGAACAGAACAACCATCCTTAAATGCTTTTCTCTATCTCGAATAAGATAAAAAAATTCTTTTTGAGGACCAAGAGACTGAAAATAATGGTTTCTAGTATACAAGGTAAAATAATACCCAGCATACTCAACAATGAACTCTGTAGAACCCACTTATAATGGACTTTTATTTTTATGTTGGTGTATTTTTTTAAACCTAGAGTATCATTTATTTACAATATTTAATTCACTATATAGTTCTTGAGTACCATGGCATTCTTTTTTTGTTGCTTTTAAAAATTTTTTTAAAAATATTTATTTATTTGTCACAGAGAGCGAGCGAGAGCGCATACAAGCAGAGAGAGAGAGAAGCAGGCTTTCCGCTGAGCAGGGAGCTGGACTCGGGGCTCCATCCCAGGACCCTGGGATCATGACCTGAGCCGAAGGCAGACGCTTAACTGACTAAGCCACCTACATGTCCCAAGATTTTATTTTTTAAGTAATCTCTACACCCAACATGGGGCTCGGACTCACAACCCTGAGATCAAGAGTCGCAGGCTCTACCAGCTGAGCCAGCCAGGCGCCCCCCCCACCCACCATGGCGTTCATTCTTCATGTCTCTCTCCCTTGTCCACCTGCCATTATAAAAGCTGAAAAAGCCAATTTGTTTTCCCAGCATCTTCAGCTAGGGGTGATCATGCTCCAGCCATGAAATGTAAGAAAGTCTTGTAGGGGCAAGGCTGATACTCAGGGCATCTTAACAACCACTCTGCAGGGACACTGACCAAGCAGGATGAATCCCAGACCATAAACCGTATTGGTATGCACACACTGAACAGCGGCCTGTCTGAAGGGCTTCTTGGATAACGTTTCCTCCTTGATAAAAGGGAAGAAAGCACAGGAGGAAAAAGTGTTTTGCTCCTGTCTTGTTTCTTCCTACTTGGGATGCTCTTGTCTGGGCCTGATGTTTGGAGCTGCAGCAGCCATTCTGTAGACATGAGAGAATATATTGCCCACACATTGGAAGTGGCAGAGAAGGAACCCAGAAAGCCCAGGTCTTTGATGACGTTGTTGGCCATTAAGCAGCTGCCTCTGGATTTCATGTTAAGTGAGATACTCTGTTGTTATAACCTGATGCTAGTCAGATTTTCTGTCACTTGCTCCTGTATGCATCCTGATACAGACATCCTCCATGAGCAAGATGAAGTAGGGGACTTGAAAATGAGTCAGGCGCCATTGACTTAGTATTGGCTCCTTTGTGCATGCTTTCATTCAAGAGTCAATACGGAAGGGCTGCCATAGGAAGGCTCTGCGTTAGGTTGCCTGAGGACCACCAAGAAGAAGGAGGAACTGGTCCCTGGTCTCCTAGGAGCTGGCACGTACAGAACCAACTCGAATGTAAAGCAGAATGTGTTAGCATTAAAGGTTCAAAGAAAGGATGGCTGGAACCTATCGGAAAGAGGGAGAGGGAGTTTTTGAGGGACACAGCATTTGAGATGGACTTTGAAGCTTGGGTAGGACATACAGGAATTCTAGGGGCAAGACACGGTAGTATTATAGGTGGATTGGGTTCCAAGACCACGGTGGGAAGGTGGATTGGAGCCACACTGTGGTGGGCCTTGAGTGCCAACTTGGGGAGTTGTAACTCAGTGATCTTGGGAAATGAGGGGAGTTTTTGAAGCAGGAAGTGATAATGTGGAAATTGTTCAAGGAGAGCAGGGGATTAGAGGCAGCTCCAAGAATTAGGAAGCTACTACGGGAGTCCACGTGGGAGGTGATGGAGAGTGAAACTGGCGAGGAGGGAGGATGTCTGTGGGGACATGGTGTCTGTTGTTATTCGTGCTATGTCACCTAAGCATGAAGTGGGAGGTAAAGTATACACACACCGTACAGATAAGCAGTTAAACCTAGATTGGGTTTTGCTGGATTGCTTTGTTCTTCATTTATTTTTTGAAAGGATCTCAAAGGTGGTGGTAAGGAACCGAGAGATGTTAGAGATGCCTGTGGTTTGGAGCAAAGATGACCCCGAGGATGATTCTGCTGTTGACAGAAAGGAGTGAGTCAGGAGGAGGAGGGGGTTTAGGAGGGAAAGATGCTGTAGGAGTTTGGGGTGTTGGAGGGGTCAGTGTTGGAAATTCTACATTAAGCTGGGTATTGGAGACTTGTCTGCAGGGAAATAGTATTTGGAATTCAGGATATGGGCCAGAGTGCTGAGGAAGAGGCAATTTGATTCGATGCAAAGGCATGTGAATCTGGACAATAAGCAATGTCAGAAAGTTCTACTGCACTTAAAACACTGACCAGAATTTCACATTACAGATCCAGATGCTTTCATTTGTGGCTAATCTGTACACAGTCAATATTATTCCAGAGCAGAAAATCATCTCATTGGTGATACTGCACAGTCTTATGTATCTGTTTTCAAAGAAACTGGGCAAAATCCAGATATTTCAGAAAATGTACAGAATGATCTCCCCCTCCTCCAGATAGTTCAACCAGAGCATTGATTAAATGTATTCTGTAGATTTTTATGGGCTTTAGTTACTTTTTATAAACATAACTCACTGAATTAGAAGAACTGCAAACCCAAAGCCTGCCATTTTCTGGTCAAATGTTTGTTGGAGTTTCTGGGTAAAAAAAACTCATGAGGAATGGCTCAGTTGACTTTAGGAGGTCTGCTGTTCTACTGTGTGTCTTCAGAAAAGTGTCCTCAGTTGGCCCATTTTTATTCAAAGGGAATACTGCCAAAAGGCCCCTAATGTCTCTGTAAGAGTCTGAATTCTCACACGCCCGTTACATTACCACTCTGATCCCTCTCCCCGGATATTTTAGGGAAAAGGGCTTACAAATGATCTGATTTCTAAGTTTTTATGTACAAAAGGCAGGGAGGCAGGCCAAATAGATAAAACTGTGTGTTTCGTGCCGTTCCACAGTTCCTGGAAACGGAGGAAAGCAGCTCATACTCACCATCCACAGTTCTGCGTCTGGGTCGTTCACCTGGAATAACAAAACATCAGGCATTAGCAGACATTCTGTGGCGCTCCAGCCCTCCGTTCGGTCAGCTCTTGGATCCATCCTAGTGATGCGTTTCATGCCAGACGCTGCACCAGGTAGCGAGGATACAAAATGGGGAAAAGACCTAGTCTAGCAGATCGTGGTGGTCGAGGGGCTTCCGGCTGAGCACAGCCACACGACTGTGTCCGCACTGAAGTGGGACAAAGGTGCTGTAAGCGCCTCCAGTCTTAAGGACAGCTCCTACGAAGGAGGTCCCAAAGCAGACTTGAGAGGGTACCCGCGCCACAGCGGGTTCTGTCCGCCTCCCGCCTGGCCTCGGCCGTGAACCAGGCTGGGTCCCCATCCCAGGCTGCGTCTGCTCGTCCGCTCCTCCCAGCACGTGGCAGGGCGAGCGGTCCGGCGGTCACGTGGACACCTGCGTCTCGGCCGGGGGATGGGGTGGGGGCCCCGGGGCGCAACCCCCAATCTCCGTGCTCCGCGGACACGGCCCGCCCTGCGGCCGGGAAGGGCCGCGCTGGTCTACACCGCGCGCCGGGCCCAGGGGCAGAGCTCGAAGCCCCGCGGTCCCCTCGCCCGCCGCCCGCCGCCCGGGGCCGGGGCGCTGACCTGCACCAAGGCCGCCAGCGCGAAGAACGCGGCCATGAGCCAGTTGCAGGCCCGCCACAGGACGGGGGCCCAGCGCCCGGCCGCAGGCGCCATGGGCTCCGACAGCTCGGGGCGGGGCTTGGCACTGGGCGGGGCGTCGGGGACGGAGCGGGGCGTCGGGGACCGAGCTGGACGGGGCACCGGGGGCGTGGCTCGGCGTGGGGGCGGGGACAGGGCGTGGTGATGGCTTGGAGGCGGGGCTCGGGCTGGGCTCGGCGCTGGGATGGGGCGGGGCTTGGCGCAGGGGCGGGCGCCCAGCGCGGATGCGCGCACCAGCCGAGCCCCTTGCTTCCCCCTGGGACCTGACCTGCCCTGCGCCAGATTCTCTGGTCCCCAGGTGTTGAGTGGCCGCTGGCCGCCGCTCACCGGGTACGGAGGTGGCACTACATGAGCCTTACTACTTCTCCCATTAAAGTCTCCCCAAAACGTGGGGAAGGAGGGTGTGGTGTCCCCATTTCACAGACGAAGAGAGCGGGTCCCAGAGCGGCTGGATGACTTGGCCAAGATCACAATGTAGCGGGGGCGCAGAGCACCTGGCTCCGGGGTCCCCAAACAGACCAGATTTGGTCACTACTCCGCTGACAAACTCCAAAGGCAGAGAGCGGAGTGGTGGGGAAACAAGAAAGGAATTTATTTCAGGGAGGCCGACACCGGGAAGACCACAGACGGCCGCTCAAAGTCTCTCCAAAGTGCTGAAAACCCTTCCAGGTTTACATAAGGAAAGTGAGGGACAGGGATGCGTGTGCGAGCTCTGGTGCAGTGCCCGTGGGCGTGCAGGTCGGCTGGGTCATTTTCTTGGGGTCAGTCGTGGGCGGGGTCTTGCTGGCTCCGGGCAGTCCTTACTGCTTGAACCGGTGCTTCGGTTCCCATCACCGGGTGCTTTGCGGCAGGGTCTTTTGCCCCAGTTGAGAGATAAGCTGGAAAGGAGAACGCGATCAGTTAGAAAGTGTGAGGTCAGCTTGGAGGTGGTTGGAGTCCACTTTCAGCATAGGGTGTGGGTGGTGGAAGGAGGTCATGTTTGAACCCGGTAAGTCCATCTTTGCTGCCTGGTCATCAAGGCTGCCTTCCTCACGTGAAAAAAAAAAAAGAGATTTGGGGAGGGGGGGTGGTGGAGAAAGAAAGAGGCGCTGGGTCTGTGTGCATTTTCTGATTAGTATTTATGCATTTCTTTCCAGAGCGGGAGGAACTTTCAGTGCCCCGTAAGCATTATGGTAATTTCTTAGTGAGGACAGTTAATTCTGGCATCTTACACAGCTTCCAGCTTTTCTGCAGACAGGCTCATTTATCTTCATGGGCTTTTATTATAAAAGGTATTTACATATTATACATATTTACAATTCTTTCCCACCACCAAAACCAACAAAATTTCCACACGCGTCGCTCATGAATTTCTTATGAACTAAAAGACACTGAAATATTCACTGTTCTCCCCTCTCACTTGTTTTACGGTCCTTTTTTGTTTTGTAATTTACCCTCTGATTAGTCTTCCCCAGGCTCATTTACACATCCATAGGCCTCATCATTTTTGCTGTTCTAAGGAGTCTTTATCACTTCAAATCATGAGCACGTGCTCCTGTCCTCCTCTCCTTTTAGCTAAATCTCCTAAAATGCTTCAGGGATGTTTTTTTTCCTGTTTCATTCCTTTTAAGGAATGCTTATTTCAAGAACATCACCTGCTGGATGCCTGGCCCTGTGCTGAGTGCAGGGCCCAGGAGGGTGGATTTGCTGAGTGCTTTTCCGGAAGGGAGCATGCAGGCTGGCCAAGGGCAGGCTACACGTTGGGGATAAAGGCCAGGCAGAGGACATGGCTCCTTAGTGAGTTCCACCACCGAATCAGCCCTGGGACTGGGGACAAGTCGTGACCACCCTCACTGCCCAATTCCTTACCTAAAAAAAAAGTAAATAAATGAAGGAGAGGGTAGCGTTTTAGGCTGAATCACATCCCCATGCCAATTCATAGTTTGACGTTGTGACCCTAATTGAAATTTGGGGGGCACAGGTTCAGGTCGCAGCCCAAATTGTGTCCCATGAGAGAACATGAGTTAGGTTTCCAAAGACACGAGGGGATGCTTGCATAGGTTGTTTACAAAGAATTTTGATTGGTGCTGGTGGCAGAAAGCAGATGTTGGCTAGACCTAACTGGTTGCCGAGCCTATCACTGAGCAGAAGTCCGTTACTATAGCCAGCTGCAGGTGATCGTGCAGAGTCCTTGGCATATTTGTGGTTTGGCCCGGTGCAGGAGTTCTACCCAGTGAGGATGTGCTTAAGGCCCACCTCCTTAATGATCTCCTGGCTCCCTTTGTAAAACCCCTTGACATAAGTGACTCCATTTTATTTCACCTTTCACTGGAGCAAGGGTCTTAAAAGAGGTAGTTAAGTTAAAATGAGGTCATTATCGTGGGTCCTAATCCGATATGACCGGTGTCCTTCTAAGAAGAGGAGATTAGGACACAGAGACACGACACACACAGCGGGAAGACAGCCATCCGCAAACCCAAGAGAGAGGCCTCAGAAGAAACCAGCCCTGTCAACACCTTGACCTTGGACTTCCAGACCCCAGAATGATAGTCTGAAAATAGCTGTCTGCTGCTTAAGCTCCCCATTGTCATGGCGGCGGTAGCAAACTCATACAGGGAGGGATTCTAGTACCTGCTCGGCCAACCAAACAGGAGTGTACGTGGCGAAGAAGGAACGGTGTGAAAAATGGTGTGCCATAAAGCCACCGTGGAGTTTTATACTTTTCACTATTGTCTGGGACCTTCCGGATCACTGTGTGGACATGCGTTGTTTTCACGTGTGCAGGCTTCATTCCCCTTCTAGGGTTAGCATCCCAGTTATTTGGGAGGGGACCCATCTCCCACTATCGGGGTGTGGATACTCAGAGGGCTGACCATGCTGCCCCCTTTCCAAAGATAGGGAGGTGACCTTGGCCTGCAGGTTGGCATAACCCATCCTCCTGACCACAGCACCTGGGTCTGGGATGGTATGTGTTTCAAACTAGCCAGCTTCAGTCCTGGGGCCTGTGCTGGACTGAAGTTGCCAGATAAAGTACAGAATTTGCATTTCAGATCAACAAGGAATAATTTTTTAGTATAAATGTGTCTGCAGTATTTGCAGAGACTGGTAACCCTAGCTGGACTATTAGGGGCTTTCTTTTTTGCTGAG